>NW_020948840.1:20480617-20583235 GCF_900497805.2 Vombatus ursinus | reverse complement strand
GGGAGGGAGAGAGAGGGAGAGAGAGGGGGAGAGAGAGAGAGAGAGAGAGAGAGAGAGAGAGAGAGAGAGAGAGAGAGAGAGAGAGAGGGAGGGAGAGAGAGAGAGAGAGAGAGAGAGAGAGAGAGAGAGAGAGAGAGAGAACGAGCCTGTGCTGTGGGATGGGGGTAGAGGCGGAAGGAGGAGACTGTGGAAGCTGGGGGAAGAAGAGCTTTGGGGGGGGAGTGGTCCCTGAGTGGGGGAGATTCTGAGTGGGAGCACGTAGGAGGAGGAAAGCATGGTTACTTGTGGACGGTAGCAATTGCTGCACAGAGGATGAGCGAGCAGGCTGCCAACAGCGGGGCAAAGCAGCCCAGCAGGGAAGCGCGACCTCATCAGAGGCTCTTTTAATCAAGCTAACATTAACTGCTGCTTCTCCCTTCGGCCCTGCTGGGCGAGAGCACCGCCTTTCCTCTCCTCCCCTGTCAGCAGAAACCAACCGGGAGAGAGCGGCTAACTGACTGCGTTAGAGTTCTACAGACATCTAGAGAGACGGTCTGGACCCGGCCAGGCTGCAGAGGTGGCTGCAGAGGGGGAGGCTCTTCCTCTGTCACGTTAGCAAAGAAAGTGAACTCAGCTTCTCTGGAGCCCAGAGAAATGTTGACATTATCCTGCCATTCTTATATATCTGTATCTATACACATATACATATATGTATGTGTATGTATGTGTATTTATGTATATATATATATATAGAGAGAGAGAGAGAGAGAGAGAGAGAGAGAGAGGAAGAGAGGAGAGGGAGAGGAGAGAGGAAGAGAAGGAAGAGAAAGAGACAGAGAGAGACAGAGATAGAGACAGAGAGACAGGGAAAGAGAGACAGAGACAGGCAGTTAGGCGGCACAGTAGATAAAGCACTGGACTTTAAGTAAGAAAGAGCTGAGTTTGAATGCTGCCTCAAACACTTGCTAGCTGTATGACCCTGGGCAAGTCAGTTAACCTTTATTACCCTTAGTTTCCTCATTTGTAAAATGGAGATAATACTAGCACCTTCCTCTCAAGGTTGTCATAAGGATGGATTGAGATAATATTTGTAAAGCACTATATGGTGCTAGTTATCACTATTAGTAAAGTGTTTTACAAACCTAAAAGTGTTATATAAATGTTGGTTATTATTATTGTTGCTGTTATTGTGGTTATTGGTAGAGGCAGGGCATCTTTAATGGTTACTTCCTACACCAGTGAGATCACAGGGCTGCTGGATTGGACTAGATGTCCCTTTCAACTCTCACATTCTGGGATGTCGAAAGGCAGGATTTGAGTTTAGGTCTCTACTGACTCCAAGTCTAGAATCCTTTGACATAGAAAGCCCATTCCAGCTCTCAGACCCTAAGTAACTTATTGCCTGCCATCCTCAGTTCATTCACTTGTAAAATGAGGAGATTAGAGTAGATGATCTTTAAGTTCTCTCTCAGGCAGACAATCCATGATTCTAATACCTGGTGAAGTTCTTAGCCCTGCAGTCACTCCTAATACTATAGTACTACTAATACTTCATGGAAAAATCCCTACCATATCAAAAATATGGAGGTATATGGTATATATAAGGTATGAGGGGAAATTGAGGACACAAGAGGGCTCCACCTTGTGATATAAATCACAGATACCAGTACTAATAACTCACAATTTAATTGTCCTTTGAGGTTTCCAACATGCTTTCTTCCCAGCCACATTTTAAGGTAAGTATTTTTCCAATTTTACAGATGGAGAAATTGAGATTTGGAGCCTATGAAACAACTTCCCCATAGCCACACAGCTAGGAAGTATTGGAACTGGAGCTGGACGCCAACTGACATTGAGTTCAGCTCTCTTTCCACTCCGCCAGGAGTCCTGATGTCCAGTTGAGGCCATCTCGCCCTCATGTTCAAGTATGGCTTTTTACAATTCAGGTGCTGGCTGTCAGAGTGATCTAGCAAGAACAGTCAGGTTTAAAAAGTCAGCTGTACAAGTACAGGACTCAGATGATGAGACTTGATAGTTTATGTGAAAAGGACATTGGGCACCTTGGTTGACTGCCCAGTTTGGTGGGGCCACTCTCAAACCTCAGGCTACAGCCGCTGATGTAGGGTCCTCATAGCAAGGAAGATCATAGAGTCATAGACTCAGAGTTGGAAGGGACCTTAAGGGTTATCTTGCCCAACCAGTATTCTCTTCCTTCTTAAATATTCCACTTAACTGATTTTATCCTCTGTTTCCTCATCTGTAAAGCGGGGATAATAATTCCCTACCTTGCATCTTCCTCAAAGGGTTATTGCAAAAGCCAAATGAGTTAGCATGTATAAAACACTCTGCCAACTTTAAATCACTATATAAATGCTAGCTATTACTATTATTGTCAAGGTTGAATGTCTTGCTCAAGGTCATGCAGCTAGTGAACATTTGAGGCAGTATCTGTATCCAGCTTTTCCTGACTTTTCAGCCCAGTGCTCTATTCACATGGGCAAGTCCCTTGACTGCTCTGAGGTCTTTCCTTTCCTTATCTGTAAAATGGGGATTAACCTACTTACCTCTCATTAACCCATGTGTAAGGCTAAAATGACATAATGTATATAATCTAATTTGCATAAACATGTAAATAGTACATTATTATTACTATTGATGTTTCCCAAAGCCCAGTTGACTTGAGTGTATAAGGCTTCCCTTTATCTTCCTGGTACTCCACAGGGTCAGAATGGAAAAGTGAAGTGGGGTGGGAGATCTATGTTAGCTTCAGACATTTGAACATTTTTTCCCTAAACAACAAATGTACTCAGAGTCCAATGTGGAAGACAACCAAAGAAGTCCAAAGGGGACACAGAATCTTAATGGGAATTGACAAAAATGGAGACGGAGACATAACTCTCATAGGGCTAATGAGGCTTTGTTCCAGAGTGCTAACATCTAGGGGAAATGTGCTTCCTTCCTGAGGCAACAGTTATCCATTCACCTTGATTCACCTCACAATCCTTCCCAATGTGAATGCCTCTTTTTTCCTCCAATTATAAGGGAATAAAATTCCTAGTCACAGCGCTGGTTGTTGGACTAGGGAAGAATGGGCCAGAACAAAAGACAGAATTAGGGTGAAATCTGATGGACAAAGATGTCACAGGATGAGCATGAGGCATTGGCCACCTGGGGGATTATTGGAAGGAAGATGGTACGTGGGCTGAGCTGGTGCTTTTGCTATAGTTCTGTCTCTGTGCTGCTGTCTAAGCAGCAGGGGAAGAGGGTGTGGGGAAGGGGTCTTCAGTCTATACCAGCAGACAAAACACTGAAAAATCAATGAGATTGGAGATCTATCCAAGTATCCAAGTAGATTTGTCCATTTGTTTACTGATCAGAATTACAGTACAATTTCCTAGACCTTTAGGGGTCTCCTGGCCAAATGCACAGCATAGTAAAAATATTCTTGGACTTGGAGTTTAGAGACTCAGATTCAAGTCCATGATCTGCCATTTACTAGCTGTGTAACATTGGGCAAACTTACTCCACCCTCTCTGAGCGTCAGCTTCTTCTTAGTCATTAGCCCTATTGCCTCTCAGTAGGTCAGGATAAAATATAAACTATTCTATTTGACTTTTAAAGCCCTTTACAACTTGGTCTCAGCCTATATTTCCAACCTCATTATACAGAACTCCCCTTCCTTCACCCTACTGTCCAGACCAGAGGTTCCCAAACTTATTTGGGCTACCACCCCCATTAAAAAAATGATTCAGCACCCCCCTGAACCTTTAATTGTCTTTTTTGAAATTTGCATCATTTCAAAATATATATACATATATGTATATTTAAAATGATGCATCTTAAATTTAATAAATTATTATAAATTTGTCAGTTTTTTCCTGCATTGAAATTTTGATGATGCAGTATTGTGTCAAGTATATAGTATCACATTGTAAACAAGTTATTACATGCACATATTCCTGCCAATGCATGCTGGACTTCCTGATGACACATGAGATGCTCACCTGACCATACTTGCTTGATAAGATTTGTTGGGGGACTTCACCACTGATGGGTTATAACTTGCATTTTGTGTGTTTATTTGGAAAATAATGTAATCACTATGACTTTAACTCTGTTACGCAACAGATGAAACATGTGTGAATGGTTTTTCAACATTTTCTTATCTTCTCTTTTTTCTTTATGCTTCCACTGCCTTCTTATTTTCATTCAATGCCCCCCAATTGCACCTGAGGCTACTACTGTCCCTCTGGATCTGTCCAGCACCCCTCCAGGGGGCTGTATCACCCACTTTGGGAACCTATGGTCTAGACAAACTGGTCTTCTCTCTGTTCCTCACACACGATGCTCCATCTCTCATCTCCATGCCTTTGCATTGACCATCCCCCATGCCTGGAATGCACTTCCTTCTCATCTCTGCCTCATAAAATCCCTCCCTTCCTTCAAGATACAACGTCTTCTATTTGAGGTTGTTCCCTGATGCCCTCAACACTAGTGCCCTCCCTCCCACTCTAGTTTGTATTTAACTTTTGTTTTTGTTATTCAGTCATTTCAGTCATATCTGACTCTTTGTGACCCCATTTGGAGTTTTCTTGGCAAAGATACTGGAGTGGTTTGCCATTTCCTTCTTCAGCTTATTTTACAGATGAGGAAACTGATGAAAACAGAGTTAAGTGACTTGCCCAGGGTCACATAGCTAGTAAATGTCTGAGGCTGGATCTGAACTCAGGAAAATGAATCTTCCTGACTCCAGGCCCTGCTCTATCCACTGCGCCACCAATCTGCCTCCTTAAATTATTTTCATTCATTCATTCTATGATATGTTAATTACAGGGCTGCATACAAAATACTATGGGAGGTCTGAGGGAGGAATATGATTATTGAAGCAGGGAATGGTAAAGGGAGGCTTCCACAAGGAGGTAGCATTGGGCTTGGGCTTTAGAGGATGGGTAGGAATTTGACAGGCAAAGAGGAAATGGGCATTTCAAGAACTCAGAGCAGAGGGAACAAAGACCCAGAGGTGGGGAAGCATGGGGAGCAATGAGCCATAAAAACTTCATCCATTACTAGCAGGCAGAGAATGTGCCAACTTTATTGCTTTGAGTGGCTCCCAATGTGGTTCCCCAAAGCCATTAGAGGTCCCTATCCTCCACTCTTCCGGCTGAAGGAAGAGGCAAGTCAGTCTGAAGCCAGCCACTGGATCACAGAGCAGCTGGTGACAGAAGAGAGAAGACCCTCCCACAAAGGAGCATCAGCCCAGAATCTGAGAGTTGGAAGGAACTTCAATGGCCACCTGTCCAGCTAGTCCAATGCCACACGTCAAACAGGTTTGGCTTGGCTGAGGGTCACTGCCACGGCCACTGCCACAAAGGGAGCAATTGACCAGGAGACTCCTAAACCTACTTAAGACTAGTCTAGACTCCAAGGGTTTGGGTAAAAACAGACAAGCATTTGGCAATGGATTTGCTCCCTTCTGCTGGAATGTGGGCACATGTAGTGAGTGACCCAAAGGAACCAGTTACTGTCCATTACACCCAGGATCTCTGATGAGATATACCTCAGCTCTTCTGAGGTTTTGTTTTTTTTGTTTTCCATTTGTTTTTCACCCACTGTGACTCAGCTGGAGGCAATAGCAGTGGATAGAACACTAGTCCTGGAGTCTGGAAGCCTTGAGTTCAAATCCAGCTTTATACATTTACTAGCTGTGTGAACCTGGGCAAGTTACTTAACCTCTGTCTTCCTCAGTTTCATCATCTGCAAAATTGGATCATATAATAATAATATCCCCCTATCCCGCAGGGTAGTTATGAGGATAAAATGAGATATTTGTAAGTGCTTTGCAAACCTTAAAGTACCATATCAATGCTAGCTGTTGTTGTTGCTATTATTATTATTAGCTAACTCAGCAACCAGCCCTAGCTGTCTCCCTCATCTGCTCTTGTTGAGTCTGAGATCCCAGACTAAGGAAGAGATATCAGGGAGATGGAGTGTGTGGGGAAAGCCAAGACCCAATACATCATGCGGAAGGAAAACCGTCAGACCTGGCAGAGAAGGGACTGGGTTCAAAGATCAGTCCTTCTTCTCCTCTCCTTATCAATCAATTCAACCTTTATTAAACAGTTATTATTTTAGGCACTGTACTAGGCCTGAAGACACAACAACAAAAATGAAGTAGTCTTTGCTCTCAAATGGCTTATATTCCTTTTATCTTCTTTCATGACTCCAGGTACAACTCAAATCATCCTTTTCCCACTTTGCCTTAGACTGTCTGCCTGCAAAATGGAGATGATTTCCATAGCCTCAGTGACACCATCTAAACATAAACATAATCCCAAATTAAAAGCTATGTGACACAGTATAATTCTGTAATCAGGAGAGGTCTGAATTGGAATTCTGCTTTTGACAGTACAAATTATGGATTCTGGACAGGTTAAACACACCAGTGGTGTCCAACTCAAATAGAAATGGGGGCACTAAACTGTATATAAAGGATGCCTGAGGGCCACAAATTGACTTAGAAAACCACATATTAATACTATCTATGTTTTGTTGTATTTTTATTTATTTTGTTATCTATTTTCCATTTACATTTTAGTGTGGTTCAGACCTCACTTGGGACTACTGTGGGTGGCATGAGGCCTGTAGGCTATGTATTTGACACCTCTGGTATACAACACTACCCTGCCTTTCAGTCTCAATTTCATCATCTGTAAAATGAGGGTGAAAATACTTGCATCATTATCTTTTTATGGTTGTTTTCAGTAAAGAGTTTTATAAACCTTATATATAAAATGTAAGAAGAAACGTGAGTGGTTTTTATTATTTGGGCTAGGAGTAGTGCAACATCCAAACACTGTTATCTGTTAGTACAGAATTCAGTTAGATAAGGATAGATAAAAATATGGAATTTTTTTGTCACTTTCTGCAAGCACCATGCAGAGAGTGCTGCAGGGAAAAGTACACCATGGACAGTTCCAAGAAGGCCAACAATATCTAGTTGCTCATATCCTACCAGCCCTGACTCTTCTCTTTACTAATCATCATTTTGCTGATGACTCAGTTGCTGTTCAGAGACATACCTAGGAATCCTAGTGTGGGGAAGGATAAGGGGAGAAGACCTCCTGAGGAAGACAAGGAAGTCATTCCTGGGGAGCCCACCAGGGGATGGAACAGAGAGGGGCTAGCCTGGAGTGGAGCTTACCTGGAGTGAGTGAAGGGCTCAGAAGGTTCCCTGAGCACTTGGCCTGACTTCGTTTTCATGGTGCCGTGGCTAACTTTAGTTTGAACCACTGGGGAGTCAGGTGCAATTGTGCCAAGGAAGGGGAAGCCTGTCCTCCAGAGAGAGTGCTTGCACCTTTGGTACAACTGATGACCTCTGCCCCCCAACTCCTGGGAAGAGGTAGGGGAGGCAAACTATAGGCATGCAGGGACCACACACACACACACACACACACACACACACACACACACACACACACACACACACCAGCAGCAGCAGCAGTCATCTCCCCTGAGCCCCGAATGAAGTGAGCAGGTCTGTCATCAGGAGCTGGTGGGCCATAAGAGTTACAGATCTTTGGGAAGAGTGAGGGCTGGGCAGGGCAGGGAGTGTGTATGTGCCTCTAATATTTAAAATCCAGAGGCAAAGCATCTCTTTTGCAATCTCTTCCTATAAGTAGCTCATCATCCTCATGGTGTTCCTATTGATGTATTACAAAGGAGGAGAAAGGAAACTCAGCTCCTCCGTCCTCAGCGTTTGGTCATCCTTGATGCAGGACAGGTTCAGAAAGCAGGTTTTGGAAACATTTTTGGATCTCAAAATACTTGTGTCATATATGATTCTTCTGTCTGAAAGCAGAGTGAGGTATGTGCTTTCTCCCTACATTTCTCCCCTGCTTGAATACCCACTTAGTAGAGGTGGTTTCCCACTGACATCCTAATAATCATAATAACAACAATAATAGCTAGCATTTCTATAGCAATTTAGGGTTTTCAAGACATTTTACATATGTTTTCTCTTTTGATCCTCACAACAACCCAGTGAGGTAGGTGCTATTATTATCACCATTTTACAGATGAGGAAATGGAGGCAAACAAAGATTGTCACACAGTTAAGTATCTGAGATAGGATTTGAATGCAGGGGTTTCCTGACACCAAGTCCAACTCTATCCCTCTGCTACCATGATCACTGTCTGGAGAGGGTGGGATATGGCATTCGGGCTTTGGACAAAGGACACCATGGACCTGTCCTTAGGCAAAAGGATAGGCAGCGGGCAGAGACAAGAGAAGCTGAGATGAGAGAAAAGGCTGTCATGGAATGAAGATAGAAGAGGGGGTCAGAATGAGGACAGCAGTGTCCCAAGGGAGACACAGAGAGGGAACAAG
Source organism: Vombatus ursinus (assembly GCF_900497805.2). Lineage (NCBI taxonomy): Eukaryota > Metazoa > Chordata > Mammalia > Diprotodontia > Vombatidae > Vombatus > Vombatus ursinus. The sequence goes on along the minus strand of NW_020948840.1, from coordinate 20,574,870 downwards.
GGTAAGAATCATAAATAGGGCTAAAAGAAACACATAGACATATGCACCATACTATAGACCCCACCGATCTGAAGGCTGGTCAAGATGCTCTATGTCTGAATTCTGAGCCCAGGTACAGGCTCACCCCTGGCCTTCTTGTGGTTCTTCAGTCTGGGGGTGATCTGGGGTATGACTTGAAGGTCTGTGACCATTTGGGATCAGATCATCAATCCTGTATGAGTAAAGAGGATGAGGGAGGAAGATGAGGGCAGAACTATAAAACTAGACTCTGGACCTAAGGGGAGGGAATCTTACAAGGAGCTGCTTCCTATGGCCAGTTCTATTCAGTATTGGTCTACTGGAAGACTATGCTACCCTTCTCCCAACTGCCACCTTCTCCAGAGAACAGGATTCTTCTTTCCTCTCCAAAGCCCCCTGAAATCAGATGAATTCTCACCCAATTCAGGAATAAGTAAAGGCAGAATCACAAATGTAAGGAGAGGTAGATAAAAAAAAAAGGCAAAAAGATAAGGGGGGGGGAACAACACAGACAAAGAGGCATAGAAACAAGGAGAACTCTCATTGCCCAAGAAATTCAAAGGGCCAGCCTAGGTAGGGGCAGGTGTCATTATACGATTCAAACCCCCATTTCATAGGGCTCTGCAAAGAACTTTTCCTCTGCCCTCCACCCCCATTCCTAGTCACCCTTTTGAGTCCTGCAAGTGCCCATCCAGACATCCTTTAGCTTGGCTAATATTTCAAAGTGAGGGAGGGACCCCTACAAACCCATCTCTAGGAAAGCCAGTAGGACTGGTCCATACCTCGGAAAGTCACTTTGGCGATGCGGTCGCCCTTGCCTTTCAGCTCTGTGATGGTCTTCAGATGAACTATGAGAGCCATACTGGACAGCTGGTGTCACGTCTAGGGTAGGCAGGTAGTGGGCCAGTGCCACTGAGGGGCTGTTGATTCGATGCAGCCCAGCTGCCTCTCACACTCTGCCTCTTCCCTCTGCCTCCTCCTCCTTCACCCTCGATGCTGCCCACAGAGACCCGGGAAGCAGGAGCTGCTGTTCTTCAGTGCTACTCATCAGCAGAGAAGCCTCCTCCCCCTCTCCAGCTCTGAGTTGTCAATCCAGAGCTGCCATTCCAAGAGTGTGCTGTGTGTGTGTATGTATGCAAGTGTTATGTGTGCACGCATGCATGCATGGGAGGGCCGTGCAGCTAGCACAGAATCTGTGAATGAATTTTTCACGAGCTGCCTTCTCCCAGATAAAGCGTTGCTTAGCTTCAAGAGTCTTCTCTCAGAATCTTATGGCTCCAGCAGCTGCTGGTCCTTCCAGCCACCCCTTCCACTCCTTTTAAGGAAGCCTTATTCTTTTGGTCTGCCAGGAGAGATATCAGTTAGGAGCAAGAGGTGAAATTAAAAGGGGAGCAGGAAGAAGACAGCACACATTATTTCTGTGCCCAAAGAGCAAGTTACTAATATGCGTGAAAAGGATAACTGAGCTGACTCCAGTTCTCTTAATCTGTGAAAAACAGGCATGTGGATGACAGTGGGTTTACATAGGGCTAAGCTCTCAGAACCATGTTTTCAGAGTAATTCTCATTGCAGCTGTGCTCAGTGATGCTCAGGACACATAATGGTATCTCACACCCATTCCTGGGGCTAATATGAGGCCCAATGGGCCTTAACAGATGGTACCAGGATGTGTCAGGCTTTACTCGGGAAGATTTTTCACCTACTCTATAGTACCTCCCTCCATAGTGAGCAATGTGGAGATTCTACTCTAGGGGTTTCCAGTAAATAACTAGGGATCAAGCAAGATGATCTCAAAGCTTTGCTTCTTACTCTTAGGTGAGGGACTTGAGAGAAGAAATTAATGTCTCACTTGAATCCAGTTCATAGGCAAGTCAAGACATCACCCTCATGATGTCATTGGTCTTCTTCGAGAATAAAGGATGAGCAACAGTGAACTTACCTAGATACCATTTATTGATATCTATTGATATTTACTGATGTGTTTGTGTTGTTTTCCCCACAGAATGTAAATTCCCTAAGAGGAGGGACTTTGATATTTTTGGTCTTTGTAGCCCCACTGACTAGCATAATGCCTGGCATATAGTAGCTTTTAAAGAAATGTTTGTGCAATTGAATCAAAGCAGAGCATATAGTGAGGGTGTACATGCCTAATGATGGAAAATGCAACTCAACAAATGCTTATTCAATAGTTTTTTTACACACAATAGGTGATAAATAAACATTTGCTGAATTGATTGTTGGTTACCTATGGGAACCAGCTTGTCCTGATTTTTGGGATATGTTGTAACCCAAGGCCATCCAGGAACCAGCAAATTCCGCTCTGCACAGACTCAAGTGGCTCATGAACTTAGGGACGTACATTCCAACCCTGGAAATACTCCTACATTATATGGAAGTAAACAATCAATTCATCAATATGTATATATTCAACACTTAACAAGTAGCAATGTGGTGAGAAGTGTTTGCCACTCCTATTTGCCCCCCAATCTCTCTATTACTGACTCATTACCTAATCGTTTCCCAGTATAATACTTCTCTTCTCTGGAAAGTTTTGTTTTGTGAGATCTGTATTTCTAAATATCTTTTTTTTTTATCTGAGCCCTCAACTAGACATAAATAGATATCTAGCAAAATACCTCAGTGTTAGATCTCTCTCTCTCTCTCTCTCTCTCTCCTCTAGGGATTAGTCTCCCTTAATTACCTCATCCCAGCTGTGTTCCCAATAAATACCCTTCCTTCCTACCTTCCTTCCTTCCTTCCTTCCTCATAGAATGCACTATACCAGATGCTGTGGGGTATGCCAAGAAAAACAAGACAGTCTTGTCCTGCTTTTTATAATCTAGTAGAAGGAATGTAGAAGAGCAAAAATAAAGGTACAAAGGATAGGAATGTAAAGGTGAGAGCTAAGGAAGTCCAGGGAAAACTTCATGGATAAAGTAGTATTTAAGATGAGCCTAGGGGCAGGTAGGTGGTACAGTGCATAGAGTGTAGGGCCTGGAGTCAGGAAGACCTGAGTTCAAATCCAGCCTCAGATACTTACTAACTGTGTGACCCCTGTCAAGTCACTTAACCCAGTTTGCCCCAATTTCCTCATCTGTAAAATGAGCTGGAGAAGGAAATAGCAAACTACTCCAATATCCTTGCTAAGAAAACCCCAAATGGAGTAATGAAGAGTTGGACATGACTGAAATGACTAAACAACAAAAAAGACAAACATTAAAGGATAATCTTGAATTTGACACTTAGGAAAGAATAGCAGCAGGAGCCCAGGCACAGGGGTCAGAAATACTGGGCCATATTCAGAGAACAGGGAAAGTCCAGTTTGTCTGGAGGGAAGGGTGCATTGAAAAGGAAGAGAAGGGGACAAGGCTTGCAAAGTAGGGCAGGGTTAAAATGAGGAAGACCTTCTCACAGAAAGGTTAGGAGCTTCTTTCCAGTACAATGTGAAGAACCCAAGTGAAAGATACACTATAACTAGGTGTTAGTAACTGGGGTAGAGCAGAATGACTGGGGCTTTGTCCCAAGGTGCCAAATTCAGAAGGTACCCTCTTTCCCCACCCTAATCTTTCTACATACAGAAACAAAGAGCTAAATACCTAGTTAACAAGAATAATTAGTTAAAATAGGAAGTTACTGAACAACCCATGGGTTGAAGTATTAACCACCACCCCCATATGGATCTTTTTCCTCTCACCCCCTCCACCTTTGTTCATTCTTGGGAAGGGGAGTTACTTCATGTTTCTATCGTATATATATATTGTATTTACTTATATTTGCATACATTATTCCTCCTGATAGAGTGTAAGCCCCTTGAAGACTGAGTTTTTTGGTCTTTCTGTCCCTAATACCTAGCACAGACCTTGGCACATAGTAGTTAATTAGTAAATGCTTGTTGATTATTTGACTCACGCCCACTTGCCCTCCAATATTCCTTCCCTGTCTCCCCCCGGCCCAGCTCCCTTCAAGTGGACATGATCTTGTTCTCTGACCTTCCCTGAAGTGGTGCTCAGACTTCCTTGGTCTCATTTTTCTATAGTGATTTGTGTACTTGATGCTTAATAACCATTTACTGAATTGAACAGACTTGTTGCAGGAAGCCTCTTGTGGCTTCCACAAGCATCTTCCCTTTTAGAGCCAATTATGTAGGGGGAATATCATAATAATGATTTTTTTTTAGCCAATGCTCTGTATTTTTCAAAGTCTAACAGGAAACATCTCATGGATCCTGTTAGAGACACCAACTTCTGCATGAGGCCTTTTCTGATCCCTGTTCCACTACTACTGGACAAGCTCACTCCCTAACTACCTTCATGATATAGCTGGCATTTATAGAGTTCTTTAACAGTGTAAATATATTATCTTAGTAGAGCCTCACAACAACCTGTGATGTGGGTGCTGTTTTATAAGTGAGTAAACTGAGGCTGAGAGAAGTTAAGTGACAGACTGCTAGTAAGTGTCTTAGGCAGGATTTGAACTCAGATCTTTCTGAATCCAAGTCTAGGGCTCTTACCCATTACCATCTAGTGCCTCTCACTACCTTCAGGGGATATCAGTCAACAAACATTTATTAAGTGCCTACTATGTACCAGTCACTGTGCCAAACACTGTAACACAAATTTTAAAAAAAGGTAGTCCCTACCCTCAAGGAGCTTACGATCTATTGAGGGAAGACAATGCAAAAAGAAGGTGAACAGAGAAGAGAAGAGAAGGTACCTGGTTTGGGGCATGATGGAGAAGTCGAAGGAGTGTAGCTCATTGGAAAAGAAAAAGATGGCTAGCCTGGACCCCTTCCTTAAATGGGCAGAGGGGCAGAGGGTACTGATGAGGTGTGAGCATATTATATTTAGCTATTTTGTAAATATTTGTACTTAATTACTTTATATGTATGTGATATGTATATTTATGTACATACATATATATGTAGTTGTCATTCATTAGAATGAAATCTCCTTTCAGGAGTGGTTGTTTTACTTTTTAGACTTGTATCTCAAGCACTTAACACAATGTGTGGCACATGGTAGGTGCATAATAAATACTTATTGATTGATTAATTGACCATCAGCACTCCTTGTTTAAAAAAAAAAGCCTGCATATCTTATTACTGGACAATCCGTTTTGGCAGGGATCCATTCCCACAGATCTGGGCTAGATTTACTGTGACTTTGTCCCCAGCCTCCTTGGATTCCCTTTTCATCTGTCTTATGCTGATTAGTCTCTCTTCTCAGTTGATGGCAATGACTACATCAGAAAGTGAGGAAAAATTACTCACACTGAGGAAAGGCAGCTTCAGGACTCTATAAGGAGCCCAGCAGAAAGTTATAGTAGACCTAAAGGAAACATTTTGAGTTATCAAGAAAAGTCACTTCCAGGTGCCATGTATGCTTAACAGTTGAACCCACTTTACCCTGGCCTCTCTCTATATATTTTGTGGGAGAGTATGCCACAGATTTCTAGGGGGATATTTTATACCAACTATTCTTACTGTATCTCCTTAGGAAATATCCCTAACTAAAAGGTGATTAATATAATTAAAGGGACTGCTTTTATGGACCTGATTCTAACCAAAAAATAGAAATTCATTCCCAAAGAAATGAACCTTGGGAGAAAGGGACCACTCTACCTTAGGGTTCATGATGAATAGAGATGAAAAACTGGACACAGTTTGACAGGCACAGGGGATGTTTAGAAAGGAGATGGGGGTTTTATGTACTTTTAGTAGAGTAGATTTCAGAATTCAAAGAAAGGACAGGTAGGATCCCATGGTCTAAAATACTATGGGGGAGTTCAGTGGAATGCCTTCAACAGTGCAATTCTGATCATAGAATACAAAAATTCTGTAGAGGAAGAAAAGGGGAACTGTCTAAACAGATTGGGTGAATGTACAGGGTACTCACGTGCCTGCAAGGGCAATTAACTGAAGATGAATACAATAGAGGGACACTATCCTGTCAGTAGTGCTGAAGCTCAGAATGAGAAAGGCTGGAGATACATAATAAAGATGACATAAAAGAATCGTAAGCCAGTAAAACCGACAATCTAGGTGAAATGGATGGGTATTTATAAAAATATAAATTACAGGAGCAGCTAAGTGGCAAAGTGGATAGAGCACTGGCCCAGGATTCAGGAGGACCTGAGTTCAAATTCAGTCTCAGACCAAACACTTGACACTTACTAGCTGTGTGACCCTGGGCAAGTCACTTAACCACAATTGCCTTAAAAAAAAAGAGTGAAAAATATAAATTGCCCAGATTAACAGAAGAGGGAATAGAATATTTAAATAACCCCATCTTAGAAATGGAACAAGTCATAAATAGCTCCCTAAGAAAAAATCCCCATGACCAGATGAATTAGGAACAATTAATCCCAATACTATATAAACTATTTGAGAAGGAGACAAAAGATTCCTGCCAAATTCCTTTTATAACACAAATATGGTTATGATACCAAAACCAGGGAGAGCAAAAACAGAGAAAGAAAACTATAGAGCAGTGAATATTGATTCAAAATTGTAAACAAAACACTATTGCAGACATTACAGCAATATATCACAAAGATCATACACTGTAACCAGGTAGGATTTATACCAGAAATGCAGGGCTGGTTCAATATTAGGAAAACTGTGAACACAATTGACCATATCAATAACAAAAACAATAACCACATAATTTTATCAATAGATGCAGAAAAAGCTTTTGATAAAATACAATGCCCATTCCAATTAAAAATATCAGAAAGCTTAGGAATAAATGCAGACTTTCTTAAAATAACAAGCAGCATCTATCTAAAATCTAGAGTAAGTATTATCTGTAATAAAATTAAACTTGAAGCCTTCCCAATAAGGTCAGAGATGAAACAAGGGTGTCCATTATCACCACTATTATTCAATATTGTACTAGAAATGCTAGCTATAGTGATAAGATAAGAAAAAGAGACTGAAGGAATAAAAATAGGCAAACTATCACTCTTTGCAGATAATATGATGGTAGACTTAGAGAACCGCAGAGAATCAACTAAAAAACTAGCTAAAACAGTTAATTTTAGCAATGTTGCAGGATATAAAAGAAACCCACATAAATCATCAGCACTTCTATATATTACCAATAAAGTCTAGTAGGAAGAGACAGAAAGAGAGATTCTATTGAAAATAACTGCTAGCAAAATTAAGAGTCTTAGGAGTCTTCCTGCTGAGAAAAACCCAGGGACTATATGAACACAAACACAAACCACTTTTCAGAAAAATAAAGACAGATCTAAACAAACTGGAGAAATATTAATTGCTTATGGATAGACCAAGCCAATATAACAAAAGTGATAATCTTATCTAAGTTAATTTAGTGGTCATACCAATCAAACTATCAAAGAATTATTTTATAGTGCTAGAAAAAATAATAGCAAAATTGATCTGGAAGAACAAAAAGTCAAGGATATCAAGGGAATCTATAAAAAAGGAAAGGAAGGCAGCCTAACAATACCTATTACTGTATTACAAATGTGATAAACTATATTACAATGTGATAAACATGAAAACAGTCTGATACTAGCCAGGAAATAGAGTAATGGATCAGTGGAATAGATAGAAACTGCTATCACTTTATCAGGAGAAGTAACGCTAAAGAAACATTAATATCTGCTTTGCCACTGACCCCCAAGGACTATGGGACTTTTCCATCTGACTTGAAGCTGAAGCCTTACTTAACTATTATCTCCACCTTTAGAATGTAAGCTCCTTGAGATGAAGACTGTTTAGCTTTTCTATACGTATCCCTAGCACTTCTCAAAGTGCTTTGGGGGTTTTTTTGCACCAAATTGTTTACATTTAGTCACCACATAGCAAATAATACATTATGACTGAAATGAAATTGATTTGTACCATTTTGAATGGAAATCATTCTAAAAATCTATTATACACCTCTTGAGTATACTGCATGTGATTTAGAAATTTTTAAATAATACTTTATTTTTCCAATTACATGTAAAAACAAATTTTAACATTCATTTTTTAAAATTTTGAGTTTCTCCCTTCCTCCCTCACCTCCCCCTTCCTAAGATAGCAAGCAATTTGGTATAGGTTCTATATGTGCAATCATATAAAACATATTTCCATATTAGTCATGTTGTGAAAGAAGAAACAGACCAAAAGAAAAAAACACACACACACAAAAGAAAGTGAAAATAGTTTACTTCAATCTTCATTCAGACTATCAGTTTTTTCTCTGGATGTGAATAGCATTTTTCCTCATGGGTCCTTTGGAATTGTCCTGGGTCATTGTATTGCTGCAAAGAGCTAAGTCATTCACAGTTGATCATCTTACCATATTGTGTACAACTAACTCACACCACTATGTATATAAGCAATGATTGCTTGCTTCAATGGAGATATCTGGGCCTTCTGTGATTACACAAATTAGGGTATGGAGATGGAAACTACCACCCTTACATAAGGTAATACTCCTTAAAATTTAGAACTATCCAAAAGTGGAATGAGTTGTCTTGGGAGGTGGTGAGTTCCTCCTGACTTTAGATCTTCAAGCAGACGCTGGATAGCCACATGCTTGGGATTTGGCAGTGAGAAATGCCTAGCCAGGTTTGAGTTGGACTGTATACAAATATAAATAAATTCTGTCATTCTAGCAGATGCCCATGGACCTGTGGGACCAGATGGTTCTCGGTTTGCAGTCTTCATTGTCTAAGATCAAGAGATATTCCAACTGATCCCTATTGGATTTCCTGGGGGCTAATCTTCTAAGTAAGCCTTTCTAGTTTGTTCAGACTTCTGAAATCTGACCCAAGACACAGCTCACTAACTTTACTTTACTCATTTGTAGATTTGGATACTCTGCATTGAATGATGAGATAAAGTAACTCATAGAATCTGAGAACTGGAAGGAACTTTATGAGTCATCTAGTCTGACCTATCCCTGAATAAGAATTCTCACTATAACATAACTGATATGTGGTCATCTAGCTTTTGCTTGAAGGCATCCTTTGAAGGGGAACCCTCTACCTCCCCTTTTAACTTCTGGATAAATAATTGTTAGGAAGATTTTCCTTATATTGAGCCTCATTCTGCTTCTTCCTAACTCCCACCAATTGCTTCTTGGGCTCTAGGACCATATATAATCCCTCCCCCAAATGGTAGCTCTTCAGATATTTGAAGAGAGTTATTACATCCCTTTAAAGTATCCCCATTAACTTATAGATGAGGAAGCTGGGGCCCAGGGAGGGTAAATGATGTCCCCAAAGTCACACAGGCAGTAAACAGCTGAGGTAGGTCCACTGACCTAATGTCAGTGACCAGTTAACCAGTGATCAGGTCCACTGACTCCAATGTCAAAGGCTTCTACTGTACCACTTCATGGATCATGCATTTAACTTTTCCTCTCTCAGTTCTCTGGCTCACCCTACCTTGTTCCTTCTCCCCTTTTCCCTCCCACTTTTGCTAGAACCGCAACCACCCAATAACAGGTAAGGGCATTGCCTCATTCGGCAGTTCCAGGTTGCTCCGTTCAAATATCTGAAGGGTTATCTCATGCAAGATGCTTAAGACCTGCTCTCTTTGGCCAGGTAGGACTAAACCAGAAACCACTAAGGGTTGGGAAGTTGTGAAGTCAGTCAGTCAATAAATATTTATTAAGCACTTACTATGTTCCAGGCATTGTGTTAAGTGCTGGGGATACAAAGAAAGGCAAAAGACAGACTCTGTTCTTTGGGAGCCCACAATGTAATGGAGGAGAAAGAATGTAAGTAACTATGTACAAACAAGCTATATGCAGGATAAATAGGAAATAATCAAGAGAGGGGAAGCATTAGAATCAAGAGGGACTGGGGGGGGACTGCAAATTTAGGCTTGATGTCTGGAGAAACTTCCTAAGAGCAAGGATTATAGGATCATAGATGGAAGGGACCTTAGAGGACATTGGGTTCAATTACTTCACTTTATAGATGAGGAAATTTAGATACAGAGAAGGTAAATGATTGCTTAGGGTTACATATGCAGCTAGAAAGTGGTTGGGGTAGAATTTGAACCCATACCTTCCTGACTCTGGGTCCAGAGTTCTATCTAGTTTACCACATTATACATCTGTATTCCTCTTTTGCTTTTCTGTTTCACTCAGAAATCATTTTCTGATTTGTTCACAGTCTTCCAATTTCTTGGTTGTCATGCCTGAGAAATATTTGCTGGATAGTTTTCTATGCAAAAACTAGAACTTCTCTTCCTTATCATCACCACTGTTAGCAAATCATATTTAGTGGAACCCACTGTGAGCAGAACATAATATGAAGGAACTAATACAGAAATCAGTAAAAGGCTTTCATGAAGCTAGAATTCCAAGACAAATGATAATTCTGTACATTCATATGCAAGGAGCAAGATTGAACAACAAACACACAAGAAGCAGTTGTGTTCAAATGCAAATAATAAGGTGTATATGTATACTTTGACACATTTTGCTCATTTTAAAAAAAAGTTTTCTGGCTCTTGCCCAAAGCCCCACGCTTCACTCTCCACCCTCTTTTGTGTAGAAGTTTGAAGGACTGGGAAACAGAAGAAGGGAAATATAGAGAACAATAGGGGAGAGAGTAGTGAAAATATTGCAGCTGAGAGAATGAAAATTGGAACCTTGTGCAGGAGTTTTGTATTAATGGAACCCAAGAAATAACCACAGGGCACGTAAAGGCTGAAACTAGGATGGAATAGCTGGGGTTTTGCTCCATGTTGCTGAAAGGATTTTAATAGTACTTGTGCTATTTCTGAGAATAGAAACAACTGAATTTAATACATAGGTAGAAAGAATAATTAGTTTCAAAGAGAGGTTACCCCCTCCTCACCCCTCACCCACCCAAAGATGAATGGATAGCGCTCCAATCTCACCCTACCTTGCTTCCTTTCCCTGGGCAGCCTCACCAGCATCTGCCTTGTATTATCCATGAGGTCTCTGTCTCTCTTCCCTCAGGACCATGTGTTCTGAGGACTCTTCCTGAGGTCTCCCTCCAAATTAAACTAAATTCATCTTAAAAAGTTGATTTCTAGGTGGCATTGGTGAAGCTTATCCTAAAGCACATATTGTCTTTTCTACCAAAGTCACCAGAATTGCTAGCTTCAGCACAGGAGCAAGTAAAAATGTTGATAATTGGCTGTAGATGAAACAAGTCAGGCTGAGAGGCGTAGAATCTCAGAATTGAAATAGAATGCTGTGACCTTCTAATCTAACTTCTACCCAAATAGTTGTCCCCACTAAAGCATACCCCAAAATGGCATCTATCCTCTGCTTAAAGACCTCCAAGGATGGGAAACCCACAAGCTTTCAAGGGAGCACATTCACAGATTCATAGATAGAGAGTTAAAGGGACTCCAGAGGTCAACTAGTCCAATCCCTTCATTTACAGATGAGGAAACTGGGGCCTAGGTGGATTAAGTAACTTGTACACATGTAGTAAGTCTCAAAAGTGGGATCTTAACCCAGGTCCTCTGACTCTGGAGCCCTTGATTCTTTTGATGTGCCATGCTGCATTCTGCTTTTTGTTACTGTTGTTTAGTCCTTCCAGTCAGGTCCAACTCTTCATGACCCCATTTGGGGTTTTGTTGGCAAAGATACTGGAGTGGTTTAATAGTACTTGTGCTATTTCTGAGAATAGAAACAACTGAATTTAATACATAGGTAGAAAGAATAATTAGAACATTTCCTTCTCCAGGCTCATTTTACAGATGAGGAAACTGAGGCAAACGGGGTTAAGTGACTTGCTCAGGCTCACATAGGTGGTAAGTGTCTGAGGCCAGATTTGAACTCAGGAAGATGAGTCTTCCCGATTCCAAGTCCAGTGCTCTGTGCACTGTGGCGCCACCTAGCTGCATTCTGCTGTAGTACTGCTCAAATCATTCACAAACTTTTCTTGACATCAAGCCTAAATTGCTTCTTGGCTGCTGCTACCCATTGCTCCTGTTTCTATGCCCTGGGGCCAAGGTAAGAGAGCAAATCTAAAGTCTCTTCCACATGCCAGTGCTCCAAATACTTCAACACAGCTATCAGGAATCCCCACATGATGCAATGCTCCCAGATATCCCTGAGTGATTATAGCAAAGAAGAAGAGGAAGAGGAAAAGATATGGTGAGTTACAGAACAGAGAAGGATGCCTCATTGGAGAGGAAGAAAAAAGGTTAAATGCGTGATCCTTAACTGATCTATTAAGGACACAATATAACCCTCCCCCCACTAACATAAAGAAGGACACCTAGATTTGGAGCTAGAGGATCTGAGTTCAAATCCCAGCCTTTGACTGTTTATGTGACTTTGGACTAATCTTTCAACCATACTGGGCTTCAGCTCCCTCAGCTATAAAATGAGGGGTTGGCCTAGATCAGTAGTCTCAGGACCCCTTTAATCTCTTAAATATTATTGAGGACCCTGCCAAATAATTTTTGTTTATGGATATTTACCCTATTAGAAATGAAAACATTTTAGTATTATGAAAACAGTTTTGATCTCAGACCCCTGAAAGGGTCTCAAAGACCCCCGGGGGGCCTCAAACACACTTCTAGCACTGCTGGTCTAGATGGCTTCTAGGATCCCTTTTAGATCTAGCTGTGATCCTATATTTTGACTGTAAATATTGTGACTAGATGCTCTCTCCAGGCCAACTCCATGATTTCCAACCTAGTTATATTGTATTAGGACACTGGATTAGGTAAATACTAGCCCAACTTCTCTTGCTGAGTACATTCTGAGAAAGGGACAGATGAAGCCTGTCCCTCATAAGCATTTTTCATGAATATTGTAATTACAATAACCACTCACATCTTCCCATTGCTTTAAGTTGTACATCGTGCTTTCCTCAAAACAATGCTGAAGTATCACAGAATCACGGAGTTGAAGAGTTGAAAGGGATTTACTTCAGTGGCTATCTAATCCAAACCCATACAGCAAAGGGGTATATAATATGCTCTACATGCAGCTGTCTAGTCTCTTTTTTTTTAGTTTTTTAATTTTTTTTTTAATTTTTAGGCAACTGGGGTTAAGTGACTTGGCTAGGGTCACACAGCTCGTAAGTGTCAAGTGTTTGGTCTGAGGCTGGATTTGAACTCAGGTCCTCCTGACTTCAGGGAGACTATCCACTGTCTAGTCTCTTCCTGAAGACCTCTAAGGAGGGGGACCTCACCACCTGTCACCTGTCAGCCCATGCCACTTTGGAGCAACTCCAATTAGTAAAGAATTTTTACCAACATCAAATCTAAATTTCCGTCTTTGTAACTTTTACTCATCACTTTGGGTTCTGCCCTCTGGGGCCAAATAGAACAAGTGATTCTGCCCCCACATGACAGAGCTTCAAGTACTTGTAGATACCTGTCCCTCCTGAATCTTCTTTTTTTCTAAAAGCTAAAAATTCCTTCAAGCAATCCTCACTTATCACTGGACCATCTTGTAAGCTCTCTTCAGCTTATCAACGCCCTTCTTAAACTCTGATGCCCAGAGCAGAGCATAATATGCTAAACGCGTTTTGATTAGGACAGGGTACAATGGAAGCAATCACCTCTCTATTCCTGAAAAACACACGCTGTTTAATGTCATCTAAGTTCTTCTTACCTTTTTTCAGCTGTCACGTTACACTAATGACTCATATTGAACTTTTAATCTGCTAAAACTCAAAGATCATTTTCAGAACCCTTATCCACCCATGGCTCCCTCATCTTATTCGTGTGATGCTGAAAACACTTTTGCATTTCCCTTTATTGAATTTCATCTTATTATATCCAACACAGTTCGCTAGTAGGTCGAGATCCTTTTAGATCCTTTGGTCATAGAGTGTGTTAGCTGTTCTGGCCAGCTTTGGGTCATCTGCAAATCTGATGAGTGTGCCATCTATACAGGAACCCAGATTTCGAACCCAGGTCCTCTGATTCCAAATGCAGTACTCTTTCCAGGAAAGATGATCCTGGATCGTCGGGTGCAAAGCACATTACGGCTGGGACGAGCACGGAAGACAGCAGGAGCAGTGGAACAAAACGCCCTCCTCCCGCTGGTAGGCATGCATTTTGCTGGTGCGGTTTAGGAGTGGACGCCGGCTTGGGTTGCCAGGGCCCCAAGCGCCGTCGTTGCCGGGTGACGGGTGCGCTGTTTACTTGGTCGCTTAGATCACCGGGGCAGGAGAGAGGGAGGGAGGGAGCTACGCGCTTCCTCAGTCTCAGCCTCGCGCAAGAGCCTCCAAGTGGCCTCGAGGCCTCTCCTCCCCGCAGTCCTCTGCCTGCCTGCTGTCCCTGCGAAAGACCTTCGTTTTCTCCTCGAGACCATGGCCTCCCGCAGCGCGGGCACCCTGCTTACTGGCAACAATGCCACCTACGTGCCGCCCAGCCTCATGCCTGGGTAAGCCAAGGGGCTCTGCGCTTCTCCAGACCCACAGCTGCTAGTATAGAAGTCCTGGGGTGGGTCCTGGGGGCGGGCCTAGGGCAGAGTGATAGGGACAGAAAATCAGAGGCCTCCGGGTAGCAGCCGGCAGAGGGCTGCGCGCCAGGAAGACCGAAGTTCAAATCCTGCCTCTGATGCTTGCTGTGCAAGCAAGGGCAGGCAGGTCTGTTAACATCTCCAAATCTCAGTTTCCTCGTCTGTAAAACGGAGATAGTTACACCTGTCCCAGTACCATCCAGGATTGTTGTGAGATTCGAATGAGATATTGTATGGAATGCTCTTTGTTAAAGCGCCCTATTAATGATGGGGGGTGGGGGGGTAATGGGGGTGGTGGTAGTAGTAGTAGTAATAGTAGTAGTTATCATTATCATCATCATCGTTATTATTATTCAGAACCCACTAGTGACAGGACAGGGAGCTGATTCTCTCAGCCTGCCCCAAGAACTGGAGCCAGGAGGTAGAAAACAAATAGGGTTTCTGGGGCTGGCATCCTAGGGCAACACCAGCCAACTCTTGTTGGGTTGGGAGGGAAGAGTAATTGAAAGAAATCACTTTCAACTGGAAAGAGGTGAGATGGATGGAAAGAGACAAAAAACCTTGCTTGTCCATAGATGGAAAAGGAGCTAATGAGGACCATTCTTCAGAGGACAGATCATTCTCTTTCCCAATCCCAGCTTTCCCATACTTTTTAACCTTGGTTTGTTGTAGTTGTACATTGATCCTTGAGATCTTCTAAGAGTAGGAGGGGCCCCTACCATAACAAACTTGGTCACATTCACATCCTAGACACAGAGAATTATAGGAAACACCAAAATGTTAAAACTGAGGCTGGGGGGGGCGGAGGGGGAGAATCTTAGAAGTTGCCTCATCCAAAATCATTTAATTTACATATGAGGAAACTGAGATCCAGGGAGTAAACACAGAGAGGTGAGGTTTGGTGCAGTAGAGAGACCTATACAGAGGGTGAGGAGTATGGGGTCCTTGTGTACTCGTACCTAGTGTGAACTTTTTTACAGAATTGGACTCAGTCATCCTTAAGAGTCTTGCAAGACTTTACAAGCCTTTTTAGACAAGTGGTCTTCCGTTTATGTGTTAGATTTTTTTTTTAAAGGATCTGCCTACTTTTCTCTCTTTTCCATTTTCACCCAGGCAGGGTTTTATTTCAAACACTTGCCCAGTTCTCATCCTACCTTCCTCCTACTTGCTGTCATGAAAACCTCCTGTTCTAAGGTCAGCCCTGCTGTTCTCACCTACTGCCTTAGCTTAGCATTTCACATCACCAGCCTGTATATGCATCCAGGGACAAAGATCCAAGGACCTCTGGGCCAGAACTGGTCCAAGGATACCATCATGACCTCCAGCCCATTGTAGGCATGACATGACAAAATCTGATTTTATTGAAAAGGGGAAAGAGTAGTATAGAAAGAATGCAGAGTTTGGCGTCAGAGGACTGGGTTCAAATCCTTACTCTGACACTTATTAGCTGTACTTTGGGGCAAATCTCTGAGCCTAAGTTTTCCCTTCTGTGAAAAGAAGTATTTGAAATAGCCTCTGACATCCCTTCCAACTCTAAATCCATGACCCAGTGAATGTCCAGTTAGAGTCTCATGCCATAAACTTAAAATGGAAGGGTCCTCAGAGGCCACCTAGTCCAACGCAGACATTTTACAGATAAAGATCCTGAAGTTCAAAGGGAGGTGAATGACTTGCCCAAGGTCACACAGGCAGTAGGTGGCAGAGTCAAGAAGTTGAACCAGGCCATCTGGTTCCTAATCTACTATACTCTCCTGGAGTTTGGACTTGAACTTGCGGGTGATGGGGAGCCATTGTAGGTTTTTGAAGAAGGGGTGATATGATGAAGATGGTGTTTTAGGAAGATTAATCTGCTAGAAATATGAAGGATAGATTGGAAATGGAAAATTTTCTACTAGAGGCATTAGTAGAAAGCTTTTGAAGTGGTATAGGCATGAAGCTTAACCTAATGGTTTGATCCAGTTCAAGGCAGGTCAAATGACTTGCCCAAAGTCATTGCTCTTTACAATTGCAGCCATTGTTGGGTGCCAAGCAACCATCTTTTGACTCTTACAGGCACACACACTAGCTTCTGGCTTTTCAGGAGTGCTGACTTCCAGACTTAGAGCTACAAAGCAGGCTAGAATTATTGGGGACAGCACAAAGACTGTTTTTTCTCTCTTTGTCCTATTTCCTCTAAAAGGGTAGGGGATAGTGCAGTTCTCAAATTCACCTTAAGAGGTGCATTTCTCAAGTCACTTTCACCTCTGCTCATTCTCTCCTTTTAGATAATTTGTGTAAATTGACAATACCTCTTTACTGCATTCTGGACTTGGGGAGCAACTCCAACTGAATTCAGTTGATCAGTGTGCCAGGTACCATGCTGCCTAGGCACTGGAGATGCCAAGACAACAATCCATGTCCTCCAGTACCTTCTAGAGGAATTATATGGATTGTGCATCAGGATACTGCTCTACTAGGTGCAAATATAGTCCCTTCTGTGGTCGAAGTCCTCATTACCTCTTACCTAGATTATTGCAATAGGTTTCTGATTGGTTTCCTTGCCTCTTGTTTCCTCCCCTTTGCCATACATCCTCCAAACAGTTCTCATATTGATATTTCCAAAGCTCAGTTCTGTCCATCCTATTCCTCTACTAAAGAAATGTCAATAACTCCCCATTACCTTTAGGACCAAATATAAATTTTTCTGTGTGGTAGTTAAAGCCCTTTGTTGCCTGGTTCTAGGCCATCTTTCCAGGCTGCTTATGAATTACTGCTCCTGTCATGATGACCTATTTGCTTTTCCACATATACAACCCACCTCCCACAACTATGGGCCAGCAGAGTGTCTGGCACCCAGTAAATGCTTAAACAAATGCTTTTCATTTATTCATTCCCATCTTCACATCTTTACTCAGGCTGTGACTCATGCCCATGATGCTCCCCCTTCCCTCCCGCCTCTTTGAATCTGTAGGAAGCTCCCTTTACTCAAGTGCTCTGTCATACAAGGAGTCCCACAGTAGAGCTTCTCCCTCCCCCGAAGTTCCTTTGGGTTTATTTTCCATGGATTTTGTATTAGAACCAGATCCTCTGATTCTAGAGGCAGGGCTCTTTCCATTGTACAACACCACCTCCTGCTGAAATCACAGGTCTAGTCCAAAAAACATGTAATTTTTGCTCAAATCTACCTGCATATATATTGTTTTCCCCCAGCAGAAGGTAAGTTTTTTGAAGATAGGGATTCTTTTGTTTTTTGTCCTTGTATCCCAGCACCTAGAATAGCGCTTTATAAAAGGGACAGAATAGGGACTTGACACCATTTCACTGATAAAGAACTCCAAACCCCCTCTACCTGTGCAGGTTGGGACTCTCTCTGGCATGTAGATAGTCTTAGGGAATTGTCTAGTACAGCACTTACAGATGGAGACTCCTGCTGAAGGTTCCAGGCAGTATGAGCTAGAAGTATGACTTGACTCTTGATATTCTTGACCCAGGTGCCAGCTCTCTCTTGCTTGCCAGCTTAATGGAATGGAATGGGATGGAATGGAATGGAATGGGATGGAATGAAATGGAATGGGTAGAAGATCACACTTGATGGGAGAACTCAGATGCCTTCCAACTCTAAGATTCTAAGGCTCAGTTCCCCCATTCTGCTCCTTCTGGGCCCATTCTACCCTCACCATTTTATCTAAATGACTACCTAAAAATTGCTTTTCTATTTGTTCTCAGCAGTAAGTATAGGAATGAGAAGGGTGGGCTGTTGGGGAGGGGAGGAGGTGAGGGAACTGCTGAAGATGAACAAGTTAATTAGCTAATAAAGCTACAATCAGTGTCCCTGATGGCTCATGGTAACAGTAATTAATGTTAGATATTAGCTCAGGGAGGAGCTGGTGCTATTAAGAGGGAAAGGAGGGAGATTTCTTCCATTGCACCTCAAAGCCCCTCTCTTAGTCTGCTGAACCAACAACAACAAAGATGTTCCTCTCTGGTGCCATTTTCTCTGTGTGTATACATGGGGGGGGGGCAGAGGAGGGGGAGCTAAGAGCTGGATACAAATGCTTATAGAATGTTTGAGGTCCTGCTATATAACCCATCATACTCCATTGTAGTGGAATGGAAAGGACGTTATATTGGGGGGGAGTGAGAGGACCTGGGTTCAAATCTTCTCTCTGTCACTAGCTATATTACTTTGGGTCAGTCGCTTCCCTTCTCTAGGCCACAGTTTAAAAATGAATGCGTTGAGACCAATGACCTCTGAAACATCTTCCAAACCTAAATCTATGATCTCATGAACTGCATCTCTCCTCGGTATAATCAACAATAAATCAACAAACCAAGCTAGCATTTGTCTTACGAAGGACTAAACTATCCCCAAGTGCCCTCTGGGGAATACCTTCCAAGAAGGTTATACATCCCCTCTAGGGTTGCACCCCCTGGTCAGAGTTAGGCATGCAGCAGGGGCCCAGACATTCATTTTTACCAGGAATACACTCACATGTGTGAGAGCTGGAGAGATGCTCTCACAGCAACCCCATAAGGGAAGCCAGGCAGAGTCCTGGGAAGAGGGTGGAGGAGAGAAGGCTTCAATTTGGATGCAAATATTCTGCCATTCACTGAGTGGGAAAGCAATGTGCAGAGGAGTAACAGAACAGAGAGTTTGGGGGTGGCTACAAGAAGAATAACAATAGCACCTCAAATTTCTATTGTACCTTTCTCTGGAGGAAGCCTAAATCCCACTGGGGACAATGCTGAATTATTAGAGGAGCTCTGGAATAAGTAAGGAAAAGCTCATGGGTCAGAGAAGACCTAGGACAAGAATGAGATAATGACAGAGAAAGAATTGGTGCCTTAGATTAAATTTCTATTTCTGGTTCTCTAGCCTTTTGTGGTAGGATTAACCCAGTCAGAAGCAAGGGAGAGATTTCAGGCCTTGACTACAGATCTGGGATAGACATAGGGAGAGTTCTGGCAGAAGAGTACCTAGGGTGGGGCAGTCAGGACTTAACCCGGGACTGACATTGAGGACTAAGTAGGGTGTTCCACTTCCTGCTATGCTCAGAGACCATTGTTCTTAGGCCTCTTATCTTCTAGTCTTCTGCCAGCCCCACTCCTAACTAATTGGGTGTGGGGTAGGTGGGAAAGCAGGCCCTTGGAGAGAGATAGAGGTTGTGGTCAGAAGAGGTTAGAGGAGAAGGGAGATAAGATGGGCTACCCCAGTTTCCCCTAATGACTGAACCTGTGGTGAGTTTGTCTCATCTAGGGCCCACATACCTGTATTCTTTCTGTCTTTAAAATCCCTTGCCCCTTATATCTCTCCCCATACTGTTATCTGAATTTCTCTCAGCTATAGTCCTTCCCAGGTCCTGTCCTCTTCTGCTTGCCCTTTCTTACTGTATCTTCCAGAGCCCTCCTAAATTTTTTTTGAGGCAGTCAGAGTTAAGTGGCTTGCCCAGGGTCACACAGCTAGTAAGTGTCTGAGGCTAGATTTGAACTCAGGTCAGCCTGACTCCAGGGCTGACACTCTATCCACTTTGCCACCTCACTACCCACTTTCTTAATTGTTAACCTTAATTGTTTCCTTCACCCTGGATCTCTCCCTTTTTCACTTCTATCTTCTGGTACTCACTAAGATCCTGAAAACAACTAAGAATTCTCCCCAAGGACTGCTTCTCTTTCTTCCCACCACTCCCCAACACACATGGCCAGCAGGAGACATTGAGGTACTCCTAGCTCCCTACTTTCACTTTCCAACCCTCCCCCTGCCACCATCATTCAGCAGCCACCTCTCCTCCTTTCACATTCACTCTATCCTATCCACATCTTTGTTGATGTCATCTAAGGATATCCAGGCCACTCTCCTACCTCCCTCAATAAATTCAATAATGGCTCCTAGTCATCACCAGCCAAATCCCTCAGCCCTGCCAATACCCTGGTCTCCAGATTTCTTATCCTGGTCAAGTTCATTGGTCTGCATTTTGTATCATAGTAAGTACAGTGTGAGAAATGAAGACCTGTGTTTAAATCCAGCCTTTAATTAGTTTCAAAAAAGGAAGATGTGTCCTTGTAGGGTCAAAAAGATTGAAGAGACATTGGAATCTGGCAATGAGGAAGTACTTGGTGACTTTCACGAAAGGGTGTTTTTGTAATTATAGAGGCAATAATAAGTTTCTAGGAAATTATGGAGAAAGTCAGAGGAAACAGAGGCAGTGGGTTTTGACTGTTCATTAAAGATCTTTGGCTAAGTAAGGAGGAAATAGGTTGGTAGCTAGAAGGGACCCTCGAGGATTGTTGGTTTGTTTTTTTTTCAAGAGAGGGAATTTCTGTGTGTTTCTAGATAGATACACTGGAGCCAGTGGAAACTGAGAAATGAGAAATAGAGGAATTGCTCTGGCTTTGGAGTCAGGAGGACCCGAGTTCAAATCTACTCTCAGATACATGACACTAGCTGTGTGACCTTGGGCAAGTCACTTAACCCTGATAGCCTCACCAAAAAGCAAAAAAATAAAATAAAATAAAGGAATTGAACATTTTCCAAGGGGGGAGGGGGGAGAGGGGAGGAGCATGTTCAAAGATTAGAAGGAATAAGTGCCAAACAGAATGCAGAGGAGACACAAATAAATTGATTTTGTTACTAACTGGTTAAATTTAATGTGTTTTTAAAAGGTCTATGCCTAAAGGAATAATTTACCTGTCAGATCTATGGAGAATAGAAAAATTTAGGACCGAACAAGAGAGAGAGAACATTATGAAATTCAAAATGGATAACTTTGGTTACATTAAATTAAAAAGGTTTTGCACAAACAAAGCCAATGCAAACAAGATTAGAAGAGAAGCAGAAAGCTGGGAAACAATTTTTATAGCCAGTGTCTCTGATAAACGTATCATTTCCAAAATATAGAGAAAACTGAGTCAAATTTATAAGAATACAAGTCATTCCCCAATTGATAAATAGTCAAAGGATATGAACAGGCAGTTTTCAGAGGAAGAAATTAAAGCTATCTGTAGTCATATGAAAAATGCTTTAAATCACTATTGATAAGAGAAATGCAAATTAAAACAACTCTGAGGTACCACATCATACCTATCAGACTAACTAACATGACAAAACAGGAAAATAATAAATGTTAGAAAAGATGTAGGAAAACTGGAACACTAATGCAATGTTGGTGGAGTTGTGAATTGATCCAAGCATTCTGGAGAACAATTTGGAACTATGCCCAAAGGGTTATAAAATTGTGCATACCCTTTGATCCAGCAATATCACTTCTAGGTCTGTATCCCAAAGAGATCATTAAAATGGGAAAAGGACCCACACATACGAAAATATTTATAGCAGCTCTTTTTGTGGTGGCCAAGAATTGGAAATTGAGGGGATATCCATCATTTGGGGAATGGCTGAACAAGTTGTGGTATATGAATTTAATGGAATACTATTCCAGAAGAAATGATGAACAAGCAGACTTTAGAAAAACCTGGAAAGATTTGCATGAATTGATGCTGAATGAAATGAGCAGAACCAGAAAAACATTGTACACAATTAACAGCAACACTGTGCAATGCCAACTTTGATAGAATTAGCTCTTCTCAGCAATGCAATGATCTAACAATTCCAAAAGACTCATGATGGAAAATGCTATCCACATCCAGAGAAAGAACTATGGAGTCTGAATGTAGATCGAAGCATACTATTTTTCCTTTTTTTAAATTTTTTTTCTTGTGGTTTTCCCTTTGGTTCTAATGCTTCTTTACAACATGACTAATGTGGAAATGTGTTTAATATGATTATACATGTGTGGTCTATATCAGATTGCACATCAACTTGGGGAGGGATGAGGAGGAGGGGAAGAATATTTTAAACTCAAAATCTTATAAAGGTGGATGTTTAAAATTAAAAACAAATAAATAAATAAATAAATATTTTAAAGTGGGGGGGCAACTAGGTGGCACAGTAGATAAAGCACCAGCCCTGAAGTCAGGAAGACGTGAGTTCAAATCCAACCTCAGACCAAACACTTGACACTTACTAGCTGTGTGACCCTGGGCAAATCACTTAACCCCAACTGCCAACAAAAAAAAAAAAAAAGAAAGAAAGAAAATCAGGGTTGATTTGGAGAAGTCTCTTATTAAGGGCAAATTAGAGATGATACCATGTTACTGAGTTTCTATTAAACCCAACAAAAGAAATTGTAATAAAGAAATTACAATAAAGATTTAGGCTGTGTCAAAAAAAAAATAAAATAAAAGCCTATGCCTAACAGTTCATAGTTTCTTATACAATCCACATTCTTATTTTTATAAACTGAAAAGCTTGTGTTTGCTCATGATTGTGGAATTAATAATGAAATTTATTTTTTCCTTTTTTTAAAGACAGTACAAGTTCCAGGATAATTCTTCTTCTAACACCAGAGAAAAGGCTGAAAGTTAGTGTATAGACATAAGGATTTACTGAGGTGAACAAGAGTGAATCAATAATTCTTGCTGGGACAGTTTCAATCTTTTTCATCAAAATAGGAAATGAAATAATTTGCCAGGAACAAGGGAGGGGATACTTGAGAAAAAATGGGGACTTAAAACAGCCAGGTCAACAGTGTCAAAAGCACCAGGAAGACAAGAGAAAATGAGAAAAAGGCCTTTGGATTGGGATCTTGTGATATTTGAGGATCAATTAGTTTAAAGAGAGAATTATTTAGCCTGGTGAAGACACGTGGAAAAGACAGGATAACTGCCTTCCAGTATTTGAAAGGGCTGTCACTGGGAAGAAGGATTAGACTTGGTTTGTTTGGTCCCTGAGGGATAAAGTTAGTTGCAAAGAATGGAAACTGCAGAGAGGAAGATTTTGGCTCAGTAGAAGAAAAAAATTTCCTAGCAATCAGAGCTGTCCAATAGTGGAATGTGGGCTACTTCAGGAACTATCAGTTGGGGAATGGCTCTTATTATTGTAAATTTTAGTCAATTCCCTATATATCTTAGAATTTTTATCAGAAAAAAAAAACTTGCTGTAAATATTTCCCCCGTCCCCCCATTTACCTGCTTCTCTTCTCATTTTAGCTGCATTGGCAAAACCCACTTCTTATGCATATCTATGTGGCACTGGGCAAGTCACTTAACCTCTTAATAACTCCAGATAACTCTTCTAGAACAAGTTTTAAAGACACAGATAACCAACCAAATGAGGCTACCCCACCCACGTGGTTGGCAGGATAACAAGTGTTAGGCAAACTATGCCTGCTCATAAGCAAAGATGTTGTTTAATTGTTTTTCAGTTTGTTCGACTCTTCGTGACCCCATTTGGGTTTTCTTGGCAAAGATGCTGGAGTGGTTTGCTATTTTCTTCCATCTCATTTTACAGATGAGAAACTGAGGCAAACAGGGTTAAGTGACCTGCCCAGGGTCACACTGCTAGTGAGTGTCTGAGGACAGTTTTGAACTCTAGAAGATGTTCTTGACTTCAGGCCCCAAACTCTTATCTACTGTGCCAGCAAGTTGCCTTAAAAGCAGAGTTACACTTACTAAAATGTGGAACTTCAAACTGGATGCTTAAGGTTCAGTTGCATATATTGTTTCGTTTTAAACAATGTTTACATACAAGATAATCTTGTAAGACTCTCTTCAGTTATGCCTTTCTTCTCTTCTATCACCTGCACCAGCTACAATCTCACAGAAACTCTGCTAACGACTGACCAATGTTGCCAACCAGTTACTTTGAAAATCTGCCAGGTAGGGGCAGTTAGGTGGTGCAGTGGATAGAGCACCAGCCCTGAAGTCAGGAGGAGCTGAGTTCAAATCTGGCCTCAGACCAAACACTTGACACGTACTAGCTGTGTGACCTTGGTCAAGTCACTTAACCCCAATTGCCTCACCAAAAAAAAAAAAAAAAAGAAAATCTGCCAGATAGAAGACCAGTAGCATAAGGAGAGAATAAGTTTAAATCAGAAAACAAATGATATTTTAATGAGAAGCAATATAACATTTGTTTCTGCAGAATGTGTGTAATGGTCTATGATGATTTTAGGAAGGCTTATAATGCACATGTCCAGAATTGTGGTTTTCAAAGAGTCTTTCTTTGTGCTGCAAGAATGCAAACATTAATAATGTCTTGATCGTGTGCTTATAAAGCTGATAAAGTATGATTACAGGCTACCAGTTGGGGAACAAAGGAACTGCTCTGGTGCAGTGTAAGTAATGCAAAGAGGTTAGACACATGCATAAGCATCTATTGGAAACTGGTTTGCAGCAGAATGTTGAACCCCTGTGACAATTTGGAAACAATTTGATGACAGGCTGAGAAACTACAAGAACACAGAAGTGAGTCACTACACAAATACCAGAATCTCAAATTCATTGTGTACATGATTATGATGATTTTGCAGCAGAAACAAAGTTATAATGCTTCAAATGTACACATGCTTGTTGTCAGAGAGGAACTACACACACACACACACTCACACACACACATATTTAACATAATTGGGCAATTATTTACTGCTGAGGGTGTTATTAAAGAATTTTTACCTTGAAAATCCCTTGGACTTTCTTCCCAAACCCCCCAAATATTCTCAAGCCATTAAGGGAACCACTGGTCTGTACTTTTGTCCAAGTCACTACAAATTTTTTAAACAGAATAGAGCCAAGGATGGAATCCTGGGGCACTTCACTAGAGACCTTTTAAGTTGACATGAACCATTAATCAATCAATTAAGAAGCATTTATTAAATGCATACTCCTACGTTTCTACCACTGGGTGGTGGAGTAGATAAAGCATTGGACCTAGGGTCAGGAAGACCTGTATTCAAATGCAGCCTCAGATACTAACTATGTGCCTGTGGGCAAGTCACTTAACCTCTGTCTGCTTTAATTTCCTCATCTATAAAATGGGGATAATTATAGTATCTTCTTCCCAAGGTTTTTTGAAGATAAAATGAGATAATATTTGTGAAGCACCTTGCAAGCAAGCCTAAAAGCACTATATAAATGTTCACTATCATCATTATTACTTATTCTTTGCATTAACAAAAGGGAGGAGTAGGAAGATCTTAACTGGAGGTACATCCTGAGGCTCTGTCCTGACTCCTCTTCTGTACCCTTTCTCTATATTCTCTCTATTTTTCCCTAAAATAGGATTACCCTTTAAGAAATGAAATACATGTTTTAACAATTCATTATTTAATATTTATAAATTGTTTAATGCAATTACATAATAAATGTTTATAAAAGAAAGAGAAGTCATTGAAGTGCAGTTGGCAAAGTAGCCGAAAGAAGGGTTAGGGATTGAGAAGTAGCTCAGGCTCTGTTAGTCAGTCAATTAATGAACATTTATTAAGCATCTACTATGTGTCAGGCACTGTGCTAAGCTCTGGGGAAAGGCAAAAGACAATCCCTGCTCTCAAGGAGCTCACAGTCTAATGGGAGAGACAAAATGCAAACAAGCATGTACAAACAAGCTTATTGACAGGATAAATTAGAAAGAACTAGAAGAGGAAAGGCACAAGAACGAAGGGGGATCAGGAAGGACTTCCTGTAGAAGGTGGGGTTTTAGGAGTCCATGGAATGTAGAAGGCAGAGAGGAGTTTCTGCCCCTGTAACTTTCTGTCACTTGAGGTAAATGGTTTTCCACATCAGAATTCTGACCTCTAAAAGGAGTCAAGGAAATGAAACAAAACTCTTAGGAAATACCACATATCCTGACCTCAAAAGATCTCCCAGGCTAACTAATTTGTACAAAAATGACTCCAGTAAGCAGCACTGAAAAAACCTGGCTTTCACCTTATGAGGCATTCACAGATCTAAGAGTGATGTGACACTAAATGACAGAAGGGAAAGTGGATGATGATGATCTGGGTTGACTACAAATTAAGGAACTAGGACAAGATGCAATTGAGAATACTTAGGTGTATAAACCATGTCATGTATTAGACTTGATCAAGGATTTGCTACAGAAGGCACTAGATTGGAATGTGAAGACTGAATGGCATTAGATAAAGCTTGGTAGGTAACATACAGTTGCACCTATGATTTAATTTTGGATTGGCTTCCAAGATAGTAAATAATAATAGCTCACATTTACATAGTACTTTAGGATTTGTAAAGCACTTTCCACACATTTTCTCATTTGACCTGCTACTATCATCCCTGTTTTACAGATGCAGAAAGTGAGATTCAGAAAAATTATGCGATTTGTCAGTGTTCCTATACTCTATTACTTGTTGTGTCTTTGGCTCGGGTTCTATGATTATTTTTATGCATGTTATTCTCTATCCTATGCTCTAATCCCACACTCAAAATTACCTATTGAACATTCTGAACCATATGTCCTGTAGACATCTCAAACCTGAAACAAAACTCATTATTTTTTAGGGAAGCAGCTAGGTGGCGTAGTGGGTAGTGATGGGTCTGGAGTCAGGAAGAACTGGTTCAAATATAGCCTCAAACACTAGCTGTGTGACCCTGGGCAACTTCTTAACTTCTGTTTATTTGGTTTTCTCAACTGTAAAATGAGCATAAGACTACCTTACAGGGTTGTTGTGAGGATCAAATGAGATAATATATATAAAGTGCTTGGCATATAGTAGGTGCTATATAAATGCTCCCTTCCTTGCCTTCCCTTTTCCTCCAAAGCTACCATTCTTCCAAACTTAACCATTTCAGTTGAAGGCACCACCATCCTTCCAGTTGCGCCAGTACACAGCTGTAGAGCCATCCTCCATTGCTTACTATGCCTCACCCTACACGTCCAATCATTTGCCAAGTCTTGTTAATTCTACCTCTATACCCCTTGCATCTCAGTCAGACACCACTCTGGTTCAGTCATTCATTGCCTGTCATCTGGACTAATGCAATGACTTCTTCTTTGGTCCTCTTTCCAATCCATCCTTCACACAACTCCCCAAATGGTATTTCCTAAAGCATGAGTCTGACTGTCACTCTCCCGCTCAATAAACTCCAGTGGCTCCCGAGTAGCAGTACTATCAATTTTTTAGTTCTAAAGGCCTGGTTGATCCAGCTGTAACCTACCTTATACATTACTCCACTCAACACCCTCTTCATTCTGTCCAGCCATATTGGCTTTCTTGCTGTTTTCCACATGTGACACTTTATCTCCTATCTCCATGCCTTTGTCCTAGCCATTTACCATGCCTCAAATGCACCCACTCCCCACCTCCACCTCTTAGAATCCCTACTTTCTTTTGAAGCTCAGCTCAAACCCCATCTTCTACATGAGACTGTTTATGATCCCCCTCACTCCTGCTGCTTCCCCTCTCCACCTGTCTTGTGTTTGCTCTGCACATATTTTAGATATTTGTACCTGTTGTCTCCGTCAATAGAAACAAAACTCCTCAAGACCAGGAACTGTTTCATTTTTGCCTCTAGATTTTTCAGTGTCTTTATAGTGCTTGGCATATGCCACAGTAGGTGCTTAATAAATGCTTTTTTGATCAATTAATGGATCAATGTAGGGTTTCTGGAGCCTTTCCCTGGAGGGGTGGGGGTAAGACCTACTGCTAAGAAAATTCCAAGGCTCCCTCTACTTTCTCTCCTACCTAGAAGAACAGTTGTTCAGGGGCAGCTAGGTGGTACAGTGGATAGAGAACCAGCCCTGGAGTCAGGAGGACCTGAGTTCAAATCTGGCCTCAGACACATAACATTTACTAGCTGTGTGACTCAGGGCAAGTCACTTAACCCCAATTGCCTCATATTAAAAAAGAAGAAGAAGAAGAACAGCTGTTTAGGCCACCCTAGAAAGGCTTGAAAGGGACTCCTCAAGTTAACTTAGCCAGTTGTCTGGGCCGCTAGACTGTATAGAAGGATCCCTACAGGCCACAGATTGACTTAAAAAAACACATTAACATTATTTATGTTTTATTGTATTTTTATTTCTTTTTGTTAAATATTTCTCAATTACATTTTAATCTTGTTCAGTCTGTACTTGGGAGTGCTGTGGACCACATACAGCTTCCTGTGTATTTAACACCTCTTGTCTACCTCTATCTTAGAAGGGTCAGGATCCTGCATTCTCATTGAATCATAGATCGAGAGGTGGAGGATACTTTAGAGGTCACCTAGTCCAACCCCCTCCTCCTACAGATGAGCAAACTAGAAGTTAAGTGACTTGCTCAAGGTCTCACAGTTCTTAAAGCAATAGAGCTAGGATTGAAACCCAGATGCTTTTACTTTAAATCAAGAATTCTTTCCATGACACCACACTGTTTCTGTTGCCCCAGGAATCACCTCATTGTTTTCATGTCTTCTTCAGGTATCAGGGTCATGTTCCAAATGTGGCCTTCTCCTTTGGGGACACCTATGGCAATGCCACCTATAAGTATTTCCAAGATTGCCGAAATTCAGCCACGTATACCAGCTATAGTCCCTATGGGAAAAGTGGCCAGTTCCCAACACTTTTCTCTCGAAATCCCAACCTGGCTCTGGGTTACCGCTCCCGTGCCTGGGACCGCTGGCTGCATACACCCACCTACACTCGCTATAACCTTGACTGCAACAGATCCGCAGAGCTCAAGCAATTCTACCAGGTGAGTTGGGAATCCATTCAGGGAGGAAGGTGTGGCTACTAGTACCCCAAAAGGGCACTGGGTTTGGAGATAGAAGACCTGGGCTTGAATTCTGGCTCTGAGTGACTTTATTCAAGTAACTTCACCAACTCTGGGCCTCAGTTTCCTCATGAGCAAAATGAGGAGAGTAGACCAGATAGCTTCTAAGGCAGGCCCCCTTCCATCTCTCAGTTTATGGTCCTATGAACTCCCAGCCTGACTGGGGTGAATTCTGCTCTACATTGTGGTGACTGGGAGAAGGAACTCATTTCCTCAGAGTTATCCTTTGAGGTTCCAGATGCTTCTGAATCTGTGAGCCTAGACTGGGTCTAGTAGCCTGGCAGGGTGCGAGGGATCAGTGGGAAGAGGGCTGAGGAGTTGTGTTTTCCATCTTCCTTCATTGCCTCCCTAAAGAACCTTAATAGCTCCCCAGAGGCGGCGAGAAACTTCTTCCTGGGGGGGGTCTAAGGCCCCTGTAATGGCCTGTTGAATGGTATATTTCCTCTGCTGACATGATAAGGTATGGATGGGGTCATTCTGGAGTTCAGAAACATCCCCTGAGTGGTCATACTTTCTATCTATTGTCCATTAACCTCTTGTCTCCAAACTGGACAAAATAGGGCCTACTCTTGGTGAGTTTGCTGGCATAGGCTTTATTGAAGGACTCATGGAAACAGAGAAAAGTATGTAAGTCAATAGAGGGACCTAAGCAATCAGAACTAAGCCCCCTGGCCTCAGGTATGTCTCACCCTTAAAGAACATGGCATTTGCTATAATCAAATCAGGGCTTCTGGTATAGTAGAAAAGCCCACCCCTTTAGGCAGGTGGGAAGTGGTTTAAAGGTCTCTAGGGTAAAGGATCACATATGAAGACACGTGACTTGAGCTCTGCCCAGCCCTGGTGGTATTCACCCTATAGTCTTATTTTCTCTACTGGAGTCATATACCAGGCATATTCCCAGGGCTGGGGTGGTTCATGCAGGCCCCAATAAAGTGGCTTGGACCTGCTTCCGAAACCCCTCTGCATTCCTCAGGCCAAGAAGACCCAAACTGCCAGGATTCTTACAAATAGAAATTCAACTTCAAGAGATCCAGGTGAATGCTGCCTTATGCAAATTCTAGTTCAATTCTGATCCAATCCCAGGTCTACCCTGGGAGGTAGATCTCTACCCTTGATTATCGCTAGAGAATCCTTGATAATAAGCTACACATTGAGGTGACCTCAGGAATCCTGGTGCAAACCGGAACCCTAGGTCCACCTGAAAATAGGCCTGAACTCCCAGCTTGACGATGGAACTGACCTGATCTTCTTGCAGACTTGGAAGACCTAAGGACAATCTGGCCTTCCTGAGGACTATCTGGATAAGGTTTCTTGGTTCTGGCCTGGCCAAGGCCTCAAATTTGAGGACTAGGCTAGAATTGAACTCTTCTCCATGGGAAAGACATTGAGGGTGTTCATCATCCAATAAGCTCTCCCAGTTCCAGAGTAACATTGGAAGTTCAGGCCTCATGTAGATGGGATTTGGGACTCAGATATGAACCAAGACCCCTGAATTCCCTTCAGAAACTGTCCTGGTCTATCAGAGACCCTCTTAATTAGGGATGGCTGAATTCTAGAATTTGGCTATGACAACCCACACATTTGTTTCCTGTTACTTTCCTTGTTCTTAAGTCCTTACCCTAAGTTCCCATTAGCTAAGGGCCTCCAATATGTCCCCCTGCCCCCACATATCATAGTTAATGTGAATTCTATAGAAAGGACCAATCAATCCATCACTGTGGAACAAGAAGGCCCTGGGTTGGAGAATACAGCTAGTGTACACACTAGGGTCTCCACCTGCTATCCTAAGGGAAGGATACTTCAGAAACTCCTGTACTTTCTTCTCTGCCCATGAACAGTCCTCTCAACCAAGGCAACAATAATGTATATACTTATGTCTCTCCTATTCCCTGGAGAATAATATTCTTTGAGTTGAAGGGGAGGGGATGGCCACCTAAATTAACTCTGTATAAGGGTCAGTTTGGGGCCATTACTATCAGAAATTCCCCAAAACAGAATGCTGGTGCAGTGGATAGAGCACTGGCCCTGGATTCAGAAGGACCTGAGTTCAAATCTGGCCCCAGACACGTAACACTTATTAGCTGTGTGACCCTGGGCAAGTCACTTAAACCCATTGCCTAGCAAAAAATAAATAAATAAATAAAATAAATGCACCTGAAGTAGGATGACGGTGACCAGGAAGGAAGCTCCCTTGGGAAATACCTTGCCTTTCTCCAGACTTAGGTCCAGATGATTCTCAGTTCAGAAAGATGTTGACATATGCCATCTAAGGACACCAAAGAGTATGTATGGTGGGACCTCTGGGTGAGGATCCTCCAGGCACAGGGGCACAGAGACATGAGTGCCTGTAGGCCATGCCTGCCCATTGATTGACCCCTCTGCCACCACCTTCCTTGGTTTGAGCTATAGCTGGTACAGATGCACCGAGAACATTACCGAGACAAGACTGGCACCGTGAACTGGGTCCCTTACTTTGTGCTGCCTGTGAAGGAGAAGGATCGTTATCCTCTGCCTACTGATCTGTGAGTACCACTCCTCTCCAGCCTACCCCACCCCACTCATTCCATCTAAGATGCTTCTTGAGGGCACTCTGTCCCACAGCTCTTAGGGACAGGAAATGAAGCTGAGAGATAGAGAAGGTTCAGGATAAAGGCAGGAGGTTTTAGACCTTCAGGGGAAGAGAGTCTGATGGATATTCAAGAGAGGAGTTCAGGCTTCCTGAGTTTCTCTGATGCCATGGGACAAGAAGGTCTATGTTTCTGTCCCTCCAAAGTACTCTAAGTCACAGATCTTACTAACTAGTGCTGGTGGAGGGCAGCATCTACAGGAAGCCTTATAGAGGGCAATGTCCAAGATTTTTCTTCTCTTAAATATATATATATATAATATATATATATATATATTATTGATGCTTTTTAAAACATCCTTACCACTTCTGAATGTCTTCCCACTCATCCACCCACCCACAGCCACCCATACGTATGTATGCACTAACATGCATACACACACACACACACACACACACACATTCACACACCCCTATAGAACCCTCTCATAATGAACAAACTGGCTGTATCTAATGTCTGCCTTATTCTTTACTCACAAGCAGCCACCTTTCTGTTGAGGGGACAGAGGCAAGCTTCATAGCCAAAAACATTTATTAAAGACCTACAGTTTATATAGCACTGAAGTGCTGGGGGAGATGTAACATTTATATTAAACAGATCCCTGCCCTCACCAACTTTATAGTCTAATGAATACAGTACCCCTATTGCCCTACATCTCCTAGGCCCCTACAGAATGTGTTGGGAGCTTTGCTGCAAAGCAAAGCTTTTCTCATAGACCCTATGACCCAGAGCTATGATTTCAAAGTTATGGTGAGCTTTACAAGAAATTCCCTGTACCGATGCAGACGAGCACCTTCCAGATAGTTTATAGTCTTAGCAAGTTGTCTGAGTGCACTGTGGGTTTGAGTAACATGCCCAGGGACATCCAGCGACTATAGTGTCCTAGCCTCTGACACTGTGTCGGGGTGGGGGGGGTCCTTGCCTACTCTCTGCCCTGGGCTAACCCTCACTCTCATACCTCCTACTATTTCTGGTTCTGCTTTTCCTGAAGTTTGGAAGCAGTTGAGACAACTGATCCTCAGCCTTGGACTATGGGGAGGGAAGCCTTTGTCTATGTCCTCTGGCCTGGGTCAGGTCTGGCTTCTCTATTGCTCTCAGTTGGCCTCCTATCTTCAGAACACTTCTGTCTTTATGGAACTTCTTTCCCAATCCATAGCCTTCCAGGAACTCCTTTTCTAAGCTCTGCTCTTTTTGCTGGGAGGGGTCTGCTTCCCTCTGCCAAACTTGACTCAATTAGGAAAAGTTACGTCAGAGGTAAGATCATGATGCACAAACGAGTAATTACAATGCAAAATGATACATGATGAAGGCATAAAAGACACCCAGATTGCTGCTAAAGTAGCTTTTAGTTGGGGCAAATTCATGGTGAGTGAGGCCAGAAGGTGGTGATGGAAATGAGTGAGTCAGGGAAGGTGTGGTAGAGTTGGGCTTGAAAGGATAGGTTGAGATTTAAGAGGAAAGGGGACTGATAGGGGGTAAGGCTGGATGATGACATGTCTCCCTAGGCTAATTGAGTCCTTCTGGGAATGGTTGAGTCAACCTCTGTTCAAGATGGGTTCAGGTCAGGATCAGGGGTTCTTAATCTGGGGCTCAGTCTTCTTCCACACCACTGGACTCTTCTGGACTTGCCTGGCAGATGTAGGGGAAAGAGCCCTGTTCTTGGAGTCAGGAGAGTTGGGTCTGAATAAGCTGTTCCATCAGCTATGTGACATCAGACAAGATATTTTTCCTCATTGGGTCTCAACTTCCTCAGTCATAATGTGAAGGGATTGGCTTAGATGACCTTTAAGATCCTTCTCAGCTGGAAAACACTGAGTCCATGGCTCTCAACTTCTCCCTCAGTATTCTCCCACTCCCAGCTTCAAGGAATCAGGCAATGGTGGTAGTCAGATGCATAGACCTTGATAGCAAATGACTCACTGGGCAAGCCAAGGAGATGAAAACATCTCATTCAATGATCTAAGTCCCCTCCTGGGAACAGATTTTCTTATGTTTCTCTTCTTTGCTTCTCCTAAGGCCAAAGAGGGGAGATGTGGAGAGGGTGAGGCTGACCTAGGTTAAAAAGAAACAAACAGTATTTACAACTAAAAAGAACCTTAAAGCTTATCTAGTTCAACCTCCCTCCTCCACCACCTCCAATTTTGCTGGTGAGGGGATGAGGCCTAGAGAGGGAGAATGATTGGTTAAGATTATCCACGATTTGAACCCAGATCCTCTGACTCAAAATCCAGGGACCTTTCCATTAGGCTGTCCTGCTGTTGTGGAGTTGTTTCAGTCATGTACAACTCTTCATGAACCTCTTCGGGCCTAACAAATCTCCCCCAACATTTGTAATGGGATGAAATCTGGATAGAATGATCATTAAGGGCCTTGAGGAATTCCATTTAATCCTCATTCCTATTCCATTCAACATTTATGTAAATACCTACTCTGCAAAAGGGGTTGCAAAAGGGGAGGAAAAGAGAAAAATGTCCTCAAGGAGCTTACACTCTACTAGGGTAAAACAACATATACACACATAAGTTGCCATAAAAACATACATAAAGCAAATACAAACTAATTTCAGGGGGCAGGAAGTACTGACAATTGTGGAAATGAGAAAAGGCTCATTTTTGAGCTGGGTCTTGAATAAAGCAGGGGATTTTAAGAGACAGAAATGAGAAGTAAAGGAAAACTGACAGGATGGCCAAAATTTATGTTTGGAAGTAGTCCTGACCTTAGTTGGGTAATGGTGCAGGGATTTATGGGCAGAACGCATATTTCTATAAGTTTCTGGCATGCTCCTTCCTCCTCCTTGCTCCTCACTTCCCTGCTCCCCTCCCCCCAGCCCCTCCCCCCATTGCTGCTTTCCTGAATCATTGTTCAAAGTACCCTAGGCTCAGTATGGCTCTATGTAGGCACCATTTTCACTGGGTTCTCCCCCAGCTTTTGTCCTTGTTCTGCTGACACTTGTATCTACTTTTCTGGATTTTAGGAGCAGCACTCAGAACCCGGAAATGGTCCAGAATTTAAACTAAACTCCAAGGCCTTAAAGAGGTTTGTTGGTCCTTACCTAAATAAACCAACTACCCTGGACAATACCCCTCAGTCATCCCCAAAAGGGTCCACTGAGCTAGAGGCCTAGAGGGATCATTCCTGAAGGTTGAGCAATGTCATCTGCTCCCATGTAACGTTCACGGGCCATGGCCAGCATACTCCAATTCCATTTTCTGTTGTGTGTCTCATATTCCACACTTTTCCAGGTGAGGGAGGGTATGGGTGGGGTATAGGATGGAGGGAAGGTAGGGACAGATAAATGGGGGATAGGTAACATTTCTGAGATATCTGTGTTCCTTAGAACATCTCAATAGAGACTGTGTTTACTCCCTGCCCCTTCCCTCCAGGAAGTGTGAGTTTAATGTCACCACGAGAGAATGGGCAATTGTTGTGGGTGGCAGGGTGGGAGATGGCCATGAGACTTTATCCCATTTTATTTCACTAAATCTCAGAAGACAGCTGAATTTTCAGGTATTGAGTGCCCCCTCGTGGTGAGAGCCAGCTAGACATTGGTTTAGCCAAAAAAATTTTTATAAGAAAGAGGACCAAGAAACAATTAGTTACTGAGGCTAAAGAAAGAAGACATAGGAAGGAAGTGTGAGGGCCAGGAAGTGGGACCTATTGTAACTATTATTACTCATAGAGAGTTTTTGCTCCATTAAGCAAATATACACACACATATACACATACACATATGTATACTTATTTAAAACACCGTCCATTGTAGGGAGTTTGTGCCCAATGGACCCTCTGACTGATAGGCAGGGTTGGGAAGCTGAGAAGCAATCCACAAAGCTGCCTGTCGAAGCCATACTGAAAACATCTTGCCTCATAGGAAGGACCTGTGGTTTTGAGGATAATGATAAAAAAGCATATGACAGGGGCAGCTAGGTGGCGCAGTGGATAGAGCACTGGTCCTGGAGTCAGGAAGACCTGAGTTTAAATCCTGTCTCAGACACATAACACTTACTAGCTGTGTGACTCTGGGCAAGTCACTTAACCCCAATTGCCTCACCAAAAAAAAAAAAATGTATATGACTATAAAGGGGGGGGGGGGATAATGAGCATTTATGTAGCACCTATTATGTGATTCTCACAATAACTCTGCGAAGTAGATGCTATTATTATCCCCATTTTACAACTGAGGAAACTGAGGAAACTGAGGCAAATGGCAGCTAAATAACTTGCCCAGGGACACATAGCTAATAAGTGGCTGAGGCCAGATCTCAGCTTAGGTCTTCCAGACTCCAAGTGCAGTGTGCTATCCACTGAACCACCAGTTACCTACATAATACCACCTTCCCTTTGTCTGGGTCTTTAATTTTCAAAGCACAATTCCATGTGCTGTCTCATTTGATTCTTACAACTCTGTGAGGTTGATGTTATACATGTTATTTTTATTACTATTTTACTGATGAGTAAATAAAATCGGATTGGGAAAACTAAGGGATTTGCCCTGGATCACACAGCAGAGAAGTGATCCGGTAACCTAGATGAAGATTCCAGGTCTTCTGACCCCTAGTCAGTGAGGTGCTGGAGTGAGCTTTTACTAGCTCCTGATAGCTAAATTTTCCTGATAGTTAAATTTTCAGTGTAAGCATTTACACTTCAGAAATTGGCAAATGCTATAAATCAGAGCTTATTTTTTTTTGTTTTGTTGATTGTCAAGACTTACTTAAGAAAGTGATAGAAAAATATAAATGATTTGGATAAAACTTAAAAGGGTCATGTATACATTTTTTCCCTTGGAGAGTTGGTTATTAAACATCTACCAGCACACCCCTATCCCTACCTCATTGTACTCAGTGTGCTGCCATCCTCTTCTTGTTTGTTTTTGACCGTGTGTTTTTGGAAGAGACTCTGTGAGTGTGAATGAGTGTACATTTGGAAAACTGTGGGGTCTTCTCTGGAGTGTGCAGGAAATCACTCGAAAATAATCTCCCAACCGAACTCCAGATCACCAGACGAGCTCTCCTTGGAGTGAGTTACATGGGACTTCCACTCAATCTGTTTTTTTTTTCACAGCTCTTGGCTATGCCCCCTGCCTCACACAACAACAAGGAAGATAGAATGGAGTCATGGAGGGTCGGAAGAGAGGCTTCCTCACCCAACATTCAGGAACTGTGACTTCTCTAGTCCTTGTTCTATTAATAACTAGTTGTGTGCTCTTGGGCAAATCACCTCACCTCACCTGTAAAGTGACGGCTTGGTTTAGATTTCTGAGGTCCCTTCCAGCTCCAAAATACTGCGATTCTTTTTTTTTTTAAGGGCAATTGGGGTTAAATGACTTGCCCAGGGTCACACAGCTAGTGTCAAGTGTTTGATCTGAGGCCGGATTTGAACTAAGGTCCTCCTGACTTCACGGCTGGTGCTCTATCCACTGGACTACCTAGCTGCCCCCAAAATACTGAGATTCTAAGTGTAAAATGTCATGTCAGTTTAGGGTGTTAGTGCAGCAAATCCTGGGTCTGATGGGTCAAACTCAGATTCATCTAAAAAGACATCCAGACTGTCTGAAGAATGGATTAGAAGGGTCCTTCTCACTTGGTAGTTTCATAGCAAAAATTCTCTCTCTCTCTCTCTCTCTCTCTCTCTCTCTCTCTCTCTCTCTCTCTCTCTCTCTCTCTCTCTCTCTCTCTCTCCCTCCCTCTGAATAGCTCTTTGCTTAGCAAACTGCCCAGACCTGCCCTCATTTCCCTTCTCCTTTTTTCCACAGACCACCGTTGTCCCTGAAAAAAAAGTGGCACCTGTTTAGAATGGCCCCTGAGAACCTGAAGACATACCAAACATTCTCTTCTGGGGAAAGGGTCTCCACAAAAGATAGAAATATGAGAGATTGTTACTTTGAGTTCAGAGCCTGAGGCCAGCTAACTGAAACCAGTGAGATCTTGGTGCCAGGGACCCGGATAGTCTGGTTCATAATAAAATGTTTATAACAGTTTCTCCTTCCTCTCTTCCATGCCAATGGGATTTCTTGGCAGGAGCATCGTGGGTCTCTTAGCCATTCACAGGTTAGGTATGACCTGAGCTGCTTGCAACAGGGTTCCAGGATGCCCTCATCAAGTCCTATCTGGAATGTTATATTTGGTTGTGGACAGAGGGACACTGATGACCTAAAGCAGATCTAGAGAACAGCAACTAGGATGCTGAAGGGTCTGGAAGCTGTGCCATATGATGATCAGTTGAAGAAATTGGTAGGAGGTGGGGTTAGCTTGGAGAAGCTAAGTGGAAGGACACATATACTACCTATCTTCATCTATTTAAAGGGTTATCTTGCAGAAGAGGCATTCGACTTATTCTATGTGGTTCCAAAAGGCAGAAATGGGACCAACTGGTCAAAGAGAGATGGTTTAAATTTCAGCTCAATGCAAGGAAGACCGTCCTAATGCTGGCAGCAGGGTAGGAATGGAATGAGCTGCCTTATTGGATAGTGAATTCCACATAACTGAAAGTGTTTAAGCAAAGGCTATATGATTAATTGATAGGGATTTCATAGAATAGAATTTCTGTTTGGGTAGGAATTTTATAGAATGGAATTTCTATATTGACTTTTAAGGTCTTTTTCCTATCTTACTGTTTCAAGACATGGTATGGTAGAAAACACATGAGACTGAGAATCGGAGCACTGGGTACAATGGAAAGAACACTGGCCCTGGTGTTGGATAAGCTGGGTCAAATCCTGCCTCTGACATTTATTACTTGTTTGACCTTAGGCAAGTCACTTAACTACTTTGGACTTCACTTTCCTTATCTGTAGAAAAAAGGTGGAGGGGGCGAAGACTAGATAGTACCTAAGGTCCCTTCTGCCTGTAACATTCTAGGAAGGTACAGAACAAATAAAAAAATGCATTGATTTCCTCCTGATGCTCTGGGATCCTTCCACTGAGCCTGTGTGGGGCAGAGAAGAATCCCTGGGAGGGCTAGGGTTCTAAACTTCCATTGGCAGATTACTCACACCCAAAAGAGCCCTTCCATTTGCTTCAGCACCAGATCAAACAGATACTCTAGAATTAGATAATAGAATTTAAGAGTGGAGAGGGACTAGTAGGGAAGCTTTCTTAGCCACTAGTTATACCTTAAGTGTAGAAGAAGTAGATCATACAATTAGGGAAATGTTCATGGTTTCCCAGTGCAAATGAAAGGATTAGGCCATTGCCTAGAGATAAGTGTGTGGGGAGTGGGAAGGGAAGGGAGATGGAAAGTGAGTAGTAGTGGGAGAAGAATCTGTATTTTACCAGCCTGTTGTTATAGTCCATCAGCATTTGACCATACAGGCATTTAGTATGTAGAACCTTGTCTAAATCAATTGCGATGAGCAGGCGAAAGGTGTATATATCCCCAGAACCAGAACCACTATGGGGTAACTGGTGTTTTAACTCTGGGTGCCAACATTTTTAGACCTCAAAATCACCATGAGCAGTCCTCCGGCAGTTAAAAGACATTATAGTAACTCAACCCCACCTCTCAACTGAATTGGTTTTGATTGCTTCTTGTGTAATTTGCAAATCATGAATTACATAGCTGACTATGAGGGCCATCTTGTACTATGCACCCAGGTGCCTTTCTTGCTACTTACTTCTGGGGGTAGGCTGAGAGAGTGGGAGACTGGGGCAAAATTGTTAGTTACAGTTCTGAATATCCAAGAACCCATATGCATACTGAAGAATGCTCTTTTCCTCGGAACTCCTCCTGGGCTCCTAAGAGAGGTCTGGGGCTAAGTTAGGGACCAACCTACATCCCCAGGATGTCCTTGGCAGCTCAGAGCAGGCCAGCAACCTGGTAAACCTGGTGAACAGAACCTTCCTGTGAAATGCTGATTTTCCTATCTGTGT
The DNA here is from genome assembly GCF_900497805.2 of Vombatus ursinus. Taxonomy (NCBI): domain Eukaryota; kingdom Metazoa; phylum Chordata; class Mammalia; order Diprotodontia; family Vombatidae; genus Vombatus; species Vombatus ursinus. The sequence continues at coordinate 20,535,343 of NW_020948840.1, read as the reverse complement.
CAGCTCCATGCTCGACACAACTGTGAGGTGGGGGAATTTGAATGGAAAAAGAAAAACTGGGGAAGAAAAAGCTGTTGCTACTTATCACACTAAGTGCATTTTCTCTAATACATGAATAAACTGGTGCCCTGCTTTACCAGTCAGTCTCTTGTGAGAATTTTTTATTATGAATCAATCGTACTAGGTGTAGAGGTGGGGAAGCTGTGGCCTGGAGGCCACATGTGGCCCTCTATGTCCTCAAATGAGGCGCTTTGACTGAATCTAAACTTCACAGAACAAATCCCTTTAATAAAAGGATTTGTTCTGTAAAACTTGGACTCAGTCAAAAGGCCGCACCCAAGGACCTAGAAGGCCACATGTGGCCCGGAGGCAGCAGGTTCCCCACCTCTATAAAAAGGCAAGTCTTCTTGACTCCAAATGCAATGCTCTAGCCACCTTGCTGCCTTATATAAAACAGAACATCCGTCAATGTTAAGGATATGCAACCCCATGCAACAAGCTGTTACAAAACAACGGTGCTAGTAACTGATTGTCACAATTCCCTGCCTGAGAAGCAGAGTGGAGAGCAGCATTGATAACAGGGCCCTTGTGTGGGACCACCAAATGGAGGACTGCCCTGGAGAACCGTCACCCGGTGGTGACGTCCTGGTTGTCCTCCGTAGCCTTCGTCCTGCCTCTTGAAACCTGCCTTTGGAAGGGTTAAGGGACTGCCAGTCATTCACACAATCTGCATGAATTAATGTAACTAGAAAGCTTTTCTCCTAATACCTAACAAATGTGAGCCAGCCAAAGGCAGCTTTTGCTGAAGAGATAAGAAAGATTGCCTCTAAATTGCTCCTGTCATGGCCCCAGTGTTTTGTTCAAGTGCAATCTTAAATATACTTAAAGATAAAAATTGAAAGGTCATCCATCTTGAAGGTTGTCTAGCCCAACCCTGTCATTTTATAGGGAAATCTCATTTTGCTATCTTCCCTCTCCCATTCACACATGCATTTCCCCTAATCCATAGTAATATTTTCTTTTTAAAAAAATTATCTTTCTTTTGTATCACATTAATTTCTTTTAAAATATAATTTTATTGATATATCTTTTTATATAACTATAATTTTCCATAGTACCCCCTGCCATCTCAAATAATAAATGACATTTTGTTAAGAAAAAAAGGGGGGGGGAATCAGCAAAACTGACCAATGAATTGAAAAAGTCTGAAAATATGTGCGGTGTACAAGATTTGTGGACCTCCCACCTCTGTGAAGGGGTGGGGATATCTTGTATCTTCTTTTGACCCATGCTCATTCTTTATTATAATTTTGCAACATTCACTTTTGATTTTTGATTTTTTTTTTTGGTGTGGTTGTTCCATCTGCTTATATTGTTGTAGTCATTTTTGTATTCTATTGTATTGTGGAGCCAAGATGATGGAGAAAAAGCAAGGACTCACTTGAACTCTCCAAAATTCCCCTCCAAACAACTTTAAAATAACACCTTAAAATGAATTTTGGAGTGGCAGAGCCCACAAAAGGATGGGGACAAACTATTTTTCCATGACCATAGAAAATTAATATGGTGACAGGGAAGATCAAAATGCAAACTCAGAAGAAGAAAAAGTCAAAAGTGCTACATCCAAAGATTCAAAGAAAAATGTGAATTGTTCTCAGGCACAAGAATAAATCCTGGAAAAAGCTCAAAAAATTTTAAAATAAAATAAGAGAGGTAGAAGAAAAGTTGGAAAAGCAAATGAGAGTGATACAAGAAAATCACAAAAAAATGAGTCAACAGTTTGGTAAAAAAAAAAAAAAGGTACACATAAAAAAATACCAAAGAAAATATCTTAAAAAATAGAATAGACCAAATATAAAAGAGACACAAAAAATCCTCTGAAGAAAAGAACTCCTTAGGGACAAGTAGGTGGCACAGTGGGTAGGGCACCAGCCCTGAATTCAGGAAGACCTGAGTTCAAATCTGGCCTCAGACACATAATACTTACTAGCTGTGTGACCCCGGGCAAGTCACTTAACCCCATTGCCTAGCCAAAAAAAAAAAAAGAGAGGGCGAGAGAGAGAGAGAAAAGAACTCCTTAAAAAGCAGAATTGGCCAAATGGAAAAAGAGGTGCAAAAGTTCACAGAAGGAAATAGTTACTTAAAAATTAGACTTGGGGGGCATCAAGGAGGTACAGTAGATAGAGCTCTGGCCTTGGAGTAAGGAGGACCTGGGTCCAAATTCGGCCTCAGACACTTGAAATGTACTTGCTGTGTGACCCTGGGCAAGTCACTTAACCCCAATTGCCTCACCCAAAAAAAAATTAGAATTGCGCAAGTGGAAGCTAATTATTCCATGAGATATCAAGAAACAATAAAACAAAATCAAAAGAATGAAAAAATAGAAAAATATCTCATTGGAAAAACAACTGACCTGAAAAATAGACTGAGGAGAAATAATTTAAGAATTATTGGACTACCTTAAAGTCATGATAAAAAAAAAAGCCTAGACAAAATCTTTCAAAAAATTATCAAAGAAAAGTGCCCTCATATTCTAGAACCAGAAAGTAAAATAGAAATTGAAAGAATCCACTAATCCCCTCCTGAAAGAGATACCAAAATGAAAACTCCTGGGCATAGCCAAACTCCAGGGATCCTAGGTCAAGGAGAAAATATTACAAACATCTAGTCAGGATTACACAAGATTTAACAGCTAACTCTAGAGAGCCCTAAGGGGATATAATATCTTCCCTCTGAGTACTTGCCTTATCAGTGTAAGTACAAATTAGAAAAGTAGCCCCAAATTCTACATAATGTTGTTGTTACCATGTAAACTGTGTTTCTGATTGTGCTGACTTCTCTTTGTATCAGTTCATACAGGTCTTCCCAAGATTTCACTGAAATAGTCCTTTTTGTCATTTATTCTGGGGCAATAATAATCCGTCACATTCATATATCATAATTTTTTCAGCCATTTCTAAATTGATGGACACCTCTTCTAGTTTCCATTTCTTTGTCTTTATAAAAATAGCTGCTATAAATATTTTTGTACATTTGGGTCTTTTCCCTCTGTTTCATCTCTTTAGGGTATAAGCCTAGTAGTGGCATCACTGGGTCAAATGGCATGTATGGTCTAGTCACTTTGGGGCCATAATTCCAAAATTGCCTTTCATAATGGCTAGACCAATTCACAACTCTACCAACAGTGCATTAATATGCATTTCTCAATTTTCCCCTTCCCTCTCCCATTCAGAGAACTATGTCTTCTAACAACAACAAAAAAAAATTTAAGAGAAAAAAAGGCAATTTAGAAAAACTAGCCAACATATCAACTTAATCTGACAGTATTTACAATGTTCCACACCCATAGTTCCCCAACTTTGCAAAGAAGGAAAAGAGGCCCATTTCTCATCAAGGACAAGCTTGGTCATTTTACAATTACACAGGCTTCAGCTTCCTGACTTCCTCCTTTTACAGAGAAGAGAGTACAGACCCAGTAAAGGGAAAGAATCATTCCCTACCCTCACTCTGCTATAGTACTTTTTGCTCATGGCAATTTTTTTTTTTTTTGCAATTTAGAGCAATGTAGTGACTGTACTAATATATCACATCTTCCTATTTTTCCCTCCTTTCTCTCTCCATTTCCCTTCTCTTTCCTCCACTTCCACAACCTTTTATTCCTCCTAATGCAAGCTCTTTCTAACCAATGTGGTTATACCTTATGTTTTCTTGCTTTATGTTTTCCAGATCTCTGATCTTTAAGCTCACATTTTGCCCACTTATAAGATTTCATCCCTTTCATTGGAAGAGCTTTGTAACCCTGGGCTTATCAGGGTCAAACATTCCCTATTTATAAGCACCAAGCACAAAATAGACACAAAGTCCTCCTGCCCCTCCTGCCTCTCTACCCATGGAAGCTTGGACCCTTGGGAGCCTTTAGAGAGAGAGTCTTGTAGGTTCAGAAGTAGAGGAAGCTGTGGAAAGCAGGAAGAGTCTAGAGGAGTAATGTAGGGAGTGGGAAAGAGGTAGGTGGCCTACCTACTGGCATCCCTACATATCCAAAATACCAACCACCACCACCCTGAAAAAAACCTTCCAGAATATTTATTCTTTACTCTGGTTATGTTGCCTTAAATTCCAATTATGGACTCATTTGAGCTAACCAGCCTCTGTATGAAGGGGCTCTCAGTCATTCACACATTTGTGTGAATTAATTCAATCAGAAAGCTTTTTTTCCTAACACTTCATTGAGCTCAGCTGTCATATGTGTGTGTGTCTGTGTGTGTGTCTGTGTGTATACCAAAGGGAGTCTTTTATTGAGAGGATAGGAGGGATCCTAATTACATAGAATCATAGATTTAGAGGTGAAAATGCAAAAAATAATTAAGAAAAATTCAGTTTGACTGAAAGAGTGGTGACCCTATGAGAGGTGGACCACCTTGAGCAAAGAGGCCCTGTAAAACTGTAAGGCCAAGGCTATGAATGCTGAGGGGGTGGAGAGGAGAGGGAATAGTTGGAGGCTAGACAAGGAGGAGCTTACCTGTCCTGGTAGTTTGCTATTTTAACAAATTATTCTTGCTAAGTAAAGGATACACTCCTATGATGTGAAAAATTTGAAATTTTCATTTTCTTCAAAATTTATTATTTAATAACACTACTAGTTCTGTATCCAAAAAATATAAGAAAGGGGGAGGGAAGGACCTATTTACACAAAAATATTTATAGCAGCTCTTTTGTTTGGCAAAGAACTAGAAATTGAAGGGGTGCCTATCAATTGGGAATGGCTGAACAAATTGTAGCGTATGGTTTTGAGGGAATACTATTGTACTATATATTTTCTTTCAGAAAAACCTGGAAAGATTTATATGAACTGATACAGAGTGAAGTGAGCAGAACCAGGAGAACGTTGTATACAATAATAACAATATTGTACGGTGATCGACTGTGAATGACTTAGCTATTCTCAGCAAGACAATGATCCAAGACAATCCCAAAGGCCTCGTGATGAAAAATGCTATCTGCTTCCAGAGAGAGATCTGATGAAGTCTGAATACAGACCAAAGCATACTATTTTTCACTTTCTTCTTTTTGTTTGAGTTTTCTTCCACAAAATGATTAATAAATATGTTTTACATGATTGTACATGTATATTCAAGTTTTCTTCCACAAAATGATTAATAAATGTTTTATGTGATCATATATGTATAATCTCTATCAGATTGCTTACTGTCTTAAGGAGAGGGGAGAGGAGAGAGGGAGACAGAATTTGAAACTCAAAATTTTTAAAAAATGGAGAAAATTGTTTTTACATGTAATTGGGGGGAAAATAAAATATTATTTTTTAAAATCATCATTTAAAATTATTTGTGCCCTAGGGCAAAACCCTAGTCATCCTATTCCTGGATGGTAGGATACCAAAGGCCCAGGAAATGGAAGTTTGCCCCTAGGAAAGGCAAGGAGAAGTTTCTTTCTACTTCCCTCCTATACCACCTGTTCCCATGGCCCAGAACAATGTGGCAGCTATACTAACACATGGTTTCTCCCTCCTCTCCCCTTCACTTCTGCATCCTTTTCTTCTCTCTGCCAAAGCAAGCTCTTTCTAACCAACATGGCTTCTTCTCTTGCCTTATGGTTTCATAATATGATTTCCTCCCCCTGCTCTCATGGCCCAGAACTGAAGCTAAAATTATCAGAACTATTGATCAATGACAATATGGCTTTATGGCTTTGGAATCAGCTATTTGAGCTGTTTTTTATCCCCTCATCTTACAGAGGAGGAAACTAAGGTCCAGGGGAGGGGGGAAATTATTTACTCAGGGTCACAAAGCTAGTTAGTTATAGATCTCAGATATGAATCAAGGTACCTGACTCCAATTCTGCTGTTTGCTGTACCAGATATCCTCTTGGAACATAGGCCTTTGGGGGAAAGACTCATTTAAAGCCTCATCACTAATGATAGGAAAATAATTTCTAGTTCCAAACAACCCTTGAAGCTCAAATTTGGAACAGACCTATAACAATGAATGGAGGACTTGCCTACACAGTGATTCCCCAGCTTATTTCCTACCATTATTATACAGGAAAGGGATTTGTCCAAAAGATTACATTTCCCACAGGGCTTAAGGCTGTGAGAGTATCCCAGATCATAGGATCACACATTGGAGCTGGAAGGAGCATCAAACAGAATCTAATCCTATCCTTTTATTTTCTAGATGAGGAAACTGAGGCTCAGGGTGATTGTGACTTGCCTAAGGTCATGTAGTTATCATTAGACTCAGATCCTCTAACTCCAAAGTTAGTGTTCTTTCCACTATATTTCTCTGTTTCCATCTCCCCATTCCCTAAACAAGGTCTATGTATAAACCCCCAATGCTGATTGGATCCAAAGAGACTCTACATGTCAAGAGGTTTAAAAAGGGTTACAAGATCCATGGGGAAGGAGGTGAAGGAATGGTAAGGTTCTGAACTGCAGTGAGAGGAGACCTCACACAGTATTGTACATGGTATTTTGAACCCCTTATGTCCCATCTAGACCATAAAAGCAAGCATCTAGCTTTCCTTTGGCCAGCCCTGTGGGAAAGACTTCAAGAAACAGAACCCAATGTATGGAAGTGTTTGCCTTGACCTATCAGTACAAAGTGACTATGTCCTTCTACCATGCTTAAAAGTTAGAGAAATTGAAGGGGAATCAGATGATAACATCTGTAGAGAATGTTCTGCTGCTTGATTCACTCCCTTATCAATGTTTTTTTCTTGTTTTAATTATATACTTTTTCTTTTTTTTAATAGCATTTTATTTTTTCCCCAATTGCACAGCAAGACAATTTTTAGCATTCATTTTTTATAAGATTTTGAGCTCCAAATTTCTCTCCCACCCTCCCTGCCTTCCCCTCTTCCAAAAATGGTAGGCAATTTGATACAGGTTATACGTGTGCTATCATGTAAAACATATTTCCACATTAGTTACATCTGTGAAAGAAGAAATAGATCAAAAGGAAAAAAAAACACAAAAAGAATAAAGTGAAAAAAGTATGCTTTGATCTGCATTCAGAATCCATCAGTTCTTTATCTGGATGTAGATGGTATTTTCCTCCATGAGTCCTTTGTACTTGTCTCAGGTCATTGCATTGCTGAGAAGAGCTGAGTCATTCATAGTTGATCATCACACAATGTTGCTGATACTGTATACAATGTTTTCTTGATTCTGCTTATTTCACTCTGCATCCGTTCATATAAGTCTTTCCAGGTTTTTCTGAAGTCTGCTTGCTCATCATTTCTTATTGCACAATAGTATTCTGTTACATTCATATATCACAGTTTGTTCAGCCATTTCCCAATTGATGGGCATCCCCTCAATTTCCAATTCTTGGCCATCACAAAAAGAACTGCTATAAATATTTTTGCACATGTAGGTCCTTTTCCCTTTTTTATGATCTCTTTGGGATATAGACCTAGTAGTGGTATTGCTAGATCAAAGGGTATGCACAGTTTGTTTGCCTTCGGACATAGTTCCAAATTGCTCTCCAGAATGTTTGGATCAATTCACAACTTCACCAACAGTTCATTAGTGTTCCAATTTCCCCACATCCTTTCCAATATTTATCATTTTTCTTTTTTGTCTTGTTAGCCAATCTGACAGGTGGGAAGTGGTACCTCAGAGTTGTTTTAATTTGCATTTCTCTAATCAAAAATGATTTAGAGGGGCAGCTAGGTGGTACAGTGGATAGAGCACCTGCCCTGGAGTCAGGAGGACCTAGGTTCAAATCCAGCCTCAGACATGTAACACTTATTAGCTGTGTGACTCTGAGCAAGTCAGTTAGCTCCAATTGCCTTGCAAAAAAAAGTGATTTAGAGTACTTCTTCATATGCCTATAGATAGCTTTTATTTCTTCATCTGAAAACTGCCTCTTCATGTCCTTTGACCATTTATCAATTGGGGAATGGCTTGTATTCTTACACATTTGACTCAGTTCTCTATATATTTGAGAAATGAGGCCTTTATCAGAAACACTTGCTGTAAAGATTGTTTCCCAGATTTCTGCCTTCCTTCTAATCTTGGTTGCATTGGCTTTGTTTGTGCAAAAGCTATTCTAATTTAATATAATCAAAATTATCTATTTTATATTTCATTATGCTCTTTATCTCTAGTTGTGAACCTATAACTCGATCAACTTCTCCTTTAAGAATTTGGATGCTATACCACTTGGTGTATATGTGTTTAGTACTGATATTGCTTCATTGTCTATGATACCTTTAAGCAACATGCAGTTTCCTTCCTTATCTCTTTTAATTAGGTCTATTCTTGTTTTTGCTTTGTCTGAGATCAGTATTGCTACCTCTCCTTTTTTTTTAACTTCAGCTGAAGCATAATAGATTCTGCTCCAGACCTTTACCTCCTTTATTCTATGTGTGTCTCTGCTTCAAATGTGTTTCTTGTAAACAATATATTGTAGTATTCTGTTTTCTGATCCACCCTGCTATCTGCTATCTGTTATGATTAATAACTGTCTATTTCCCTCCATCTTATTTTCCTCCTCTCTGTTCCTCTCTCCTTTCACCCTTTCTCTCCTTACCAGTGTTTTGCTTCTGCCTACCACCTCCCCCAATCTGCCCTCCCTTCTGTTAGTCCTTCCCCCCTTTACTTAATCTCCTCCTCTCCTACTTCCCTGTAGAGTAAGATAGATTTCTATATCCAACTGATTGTGTATATTATTCCCTCTTTGAGCCAACACTGATGACAGAAAGGTTCAAGTAATGGCTGTCACCTGCCGTCCCATCTTTCTCTCCACTGTTACAGGTCTTTCATGCATCTTCATGTGAAATAATTTATACCATTCTACCTTTGCCTTCCTTCTGCACCCAGTGTACTCTTCTTTCTCATCCCTTAATTTTTTTATGTAATTCCCTCAAATTCATCTTATACCTGTACTCTCTGTCTATGTATATTCCTTCTAGCTGTACTATTAGTGGTACAATTTTTAAGAATTACAAGTATCATCTTCCCATATAGGAATGTAAACAGTTCAGCTCCACTGAACCTCTTATGTTTTCTTTTCCATTTTTAACTTTTTAGGCTTCTCTTGGGTCTTGAATATTGGAGATCAAATTTTTTGTTCAGTTCTGATTTTCTCCTTATGAAAGATTGAAATTCTTCTATTTCATTGAATGATCATTTTCCCTTGAAATAGTGTGCTTAATTTCACTAGGTGGGTGATTCTTCATTGTAGTCCTAGCTCCTTTGCCTTCCAGAATATCATGTTCTATGATCTCCAATCTTTAATGTTGCAGCTGCTAAGTCCTGTGTAATCCTGATTCTGGTTCCCCAATATCTGAATTGTTTCTTTCTGGCCACTTGCCATACTTTTTTCCCTTGACCTAATAGTTCTGTCATTTGGCTATAGTGTTCCTTGGAGTTTTTATTTTGGGATTTCTTTCCTGAGGTGATTGGTGGATTCTTTCAATGCCAGTTTTGCTCTCTGATTCCAGGATATCAGGGCAGTTTTCCTTGATAATTTCTTGGAAAATGCTGTCCAGGTCTCCCTTTTGATTATGGCTTTCAGATAGTCCAATGATTCTGACATTCTCTCTCCTGGATTTATTTTTCAGGTCAATTGTTTTTCCAATGAGGTATTTTATATTTTCTTCTATTTTTTCATTCTTTTGAATTTGTTTCATTGGTTCTTGATGTCTCATAGAGTCATTAGCTTCCACTTGCCCAATTCTAACTTTTAAGGAGCTGTTTTGCTCAGTTAGCTTTTGTACTTTCTTTTCCATTTGGCCAATTGCACTTTTTAAGGAGTTGTTTTCTGCAGTGGATTTTTGTATCTCCTTTTCCATTTGGCCAGTTGTACTTTTTATGCAGTTGTTTTCTTTTTCCAAGCTGTTGACTATTTTTTCATAATTTCCTTGCATCACTCTCATTTCTTTTCCCAATTTTTCTTCCACATCTCTTATATGATTTTTAAACTTGTTTTTGAGCTCTTTCATGAGTTATTTCTGGGCCTGAGACCACTTTCCATTTTTCTTTGTGGTTTTGCCAATAGGTGTTTTGCCGTTGTTGTCCTCTCCTGAGTTTGTGTCTTGTTCTTCCCTGTCACCAAAATAACTTTCTATGGTCAGATTCTTTTTTTTTTCACATCTTTTTTGGCCTTTTCCCTTTCTTTTAAATTTGAGCTCTGCTCCTGGGGTAGGAGGAGCACTGTGTTAGGTTCCTTATGCCAGGGGCTATAGGCCCTGGCTTTTTACCTGGTGCTACACTGGCATTGCCCTGAGATACATGGGGGACCCTTGTATCTGGTGCTGCACTGAGGGAGTGGAGTGAGGTGGAGTGGCTGGTGCTGCTGAAGGCTATAGGGATCTGGCAGCTTACCTGGTGCTGGGTGGTATCTGATGTGTACTGAGGCTGGTGGGGTGTTTCTGTGTTTCCCTGGGGGCTACACTGAAGCATGTGGTGGTCTGGCCACTGGAGGTTACCTGTATGCCCAGGGTTACACTGAAGTACATGGTGGTTCTCAGAGCTGGAATCTGCCCTGTTCCCCTGGCTATGCTGAGGCATGTGGGGGGGTCCTGGTATTGACGTTTGCCTGCTCCACTGCACTAGGGTGCAGGATCTACTGCTGGCTTGCTGAGGTAGGGCTTGCTGCTGGCTTGCTGGAACCTAATGAAATATTTTTTCTATTGGATTTGAATGTCTCCACATCAACAAGAACTCATCTGTGACTTAAATTAATAGGCTCTGAAACAGCCTATTAGAGCTGGTTATACCTAAGAGGGATGCTGCATATAGCTTAACATTTCTTCTTATTGAACATTCCACTAGGTCAAGGCCAGTTCTCAAATTATCATCTTGTAAAATGTCCTCCCAAGCATTGGCAACCTTACCATAGTCTGCAAACATGATGGACAGTGTGGCCAAGAGAGATGCTGCATATGACTTAACTGAGTCTACTCATTCTGTTCAACCATTTTTTAATATCCCAATATGGTCACTGACTAGGTTCAAGGAACACTGAGCCAGAAGGGTAAGGAAAATACATGCCTATGGCTTTATTCTCTTAAATGAAGCAGAGATACACATGTAACCACATCCCTCCCTTAACATCCAGAGATTAGAGGGAAATGAACAGGATTCTAGAGGTCTCCCCTGTGGCAGCCAGAAGACCATTTGGTTAAGTTGTTCTTAGCCAGGCAGCTTCACTGTCAGAGGTCCCAGGAATTAATCCGAAAGGAACTAGAAGAAGAACAGAATATTCAGGAGGTGCTAGATGCTGTAGGAAATTCTGCTTGTTCTAATGGGGTTGGTCTGATAGAGTATCTATGGTTTCTAACTCTCTCTGATCATGTTGGATCCCTCTGGATACCCCAACTTCTTTTCAAAGGATTGTAGTCATCACTGATAAACATAACCCTTCCCTTCATTTTACTGATGAGGAAACTGAGGCCCAGAAAGATGAAGTGATTTGCTCAAAGTCACAAGCTCATTAATAGTCAATCAGTCAGTCAGTTGCTCACCAAACATTTATTAAGCACTTACTATATGCCAGGTCCTATGCTAAGCACCAGGGAGATCACTTAATGAAAAAGTATAGAGGAAACAATATAACCCAGGATAGAACTTGTAGGGGTGTGACATGAATGAAGAACCGTCAAAGGATATTGAAAAGGAGCATTTAAAAGGATAAAAGGAAACCACAAAAACTTAGTATCTAGGGGAAGGTCATCAACAATGTCAAATGCAGTAGAGGGACAAACCAAAAAGGATAAAAACTGAGAAAAGGCCATTAGATTTGGCAATTAGGGTATCACTGGTCACTTTGGAAAGGGAAGAGATCAGAAGTCACATTGCACAGAGTTTAGAATAAAGTAAGAGTCTAGAAAATGGAGGCACTTTGTGTGAATGGCTTTCTCAAGAAGTTTAGCTGAGAAGGGGAGAGGAGTTATAGGACAAGAGCTACCAGGGATAGTAGGATAAAGTGAGGATTTTTTTTTAAGAATAGAGGAGACACTAGTGTGTTTATAGGTAGAAGGAAAGGAGTTAGTAGATGGGGAAATATTGATGATAGGAAATAAAGTGGGTATGATAGTAGGAGTGAACTGCTGGAGAAGATGGGGGTGATGAGATCAAGGGTACATGTTGGGAGGAAGGTGCTCCTGTCAAGGAGAAAGCCCACCTCTTCTTCTAAGATGGGAGTGAAGGAACAGAGAGTGGGCAAAGAGGTCTGAGTGATGTGACATGAGGAAGAGGGGAGAAGAGGTGCTTTCAACAAAGGGCCCCAGTTTTGTTTTTTCCGTGAAGCATCAAGGTCCTCACCTGATAGGGTAGGGAAAGCGAGTGCTATGGGAGGGTTAAGGAAAGACAAGAAGGTTTGGAACAACTGCAATGGAGAGTGAAATAGTTAATGGCAGGGCTAGGATTCAAACTCAAGTCCTTAGTCTCTATTTCTAGGGCTCTTTCCGCTACACCAGGCTGCCAGTAGGACAAATACACCCCTGGATCCCAGGATGTTTGAACAGAGAGGGACTTTTCTGATAAAGTATGACCTTTCCCATTTTACAAATGAGGAAAGTAAGGCCCAGAGAAGTTATATTATTTGCTCAGGGTCACAGAGCTAGAAAGTTAGGCCGTTTTCCCCATTGTTTCTTCTATCTTTCTAGGCTCAGCTGGGACCTAAAAACTCAGGAGTCAACACGGTGCAATGGAAAGAAAGCTGGATATGGAATCAAAGGACCCGGGGCCAAATCATGACTCTTCCACTTATTTACCTGTGTGACCCTGGGCAAGTCATTTAAGTGATCAGGGCCTCAATTCGCCCCTCTGTAAAGGGAGTTGAACCACATAGCCCTAAATCTATCATCCTATGAGTTCTAATTCCTGCTCTGTCTCTACATTATAACTTCTGTCTCTATAATCTCATATGAGGCCTTGATATCTCCACTCCACCCTGGCACAGGCCCTCATTACCTCATGCCTTACTATTGTCATAGTCTTCTAATTGGTCTCCCTGCCCCAAGTCTCACCCCTTTCCAGTCCATTATCTATTCAGCTACCAAAGTGATTTTCCTAAAGCTTGGGTCTGACCATCATCACTCCCCCCAGTCAATAAACTCCATGAGCTCTCTAGTACCTGCCGGATCAAATATAAAATCCTGTTTGGCTCTTAAAGCCCTTCAAAATCAGTTTTCTTCCTACCTTTCCAATTATCTTACATTTTATCTGCCTCTATATACTCCATGATGCAGCCACATTGAGCTTCTAACTGTTCCTTGAACATAATATTCCATATTCTGACTCTGGGCCTTTCTCTGATGGCTCTTTTACTTGGGTTGTTATCCCTCTTTACCTCCAACTCCTACCTTCTCAGGCTTCCTGCAAGACTCAACTCAAACTCCACTGCTTCCTCCTACTACTAGTGCATTCTCCTTGAGATTGCCTTCCATTCACACCATATCTCTTGTATGGACACTTTTTTGCATATTGTTTCTTTCATTAAAATGTGAGCTCCTTGAGGGCAGAGAGTGTGTATGAAGACCTTTTTTCGTATCCCCTAGCACAGGTGCCAGCACATAGTGAGCGCTTATCGATAGACCAAGTGACCTTCTCTGCATCCTATTGGATGGAGGTGGATGAGCTGATCTCATGGGATGGTAGTAAGGGATAAAAATGAAGGAGAAGGGCCTAGTGGGACAAGGACCAGATGAGAAACTGGACAGATGCATTAACTGTGTTCCATGATCTCTGCTTGGACTGACTACATGTGTTCCATTAGCAGAACAAAGTGGAGTTCATCTTGAGGGGTCCAATTTCCATTCTCCTCCAATCAAGGATTTTCTATTTACTTACACTCTCCTTCTATACCTTTATAAGTTGCCTAATTCAATATTTTTTTTAATCCCGGGAAAAAGGATCAGTCTTTGTGATGCTCATAGAATCTATTCAACAATCGAAAGACTAAGTACCGTCCTCGAAAGACTTAGGTAGCTCTTTTTCTTGGCCAAAGAGAGACTAGAGGTGCCTGACTTTCTGCTTTGTAACCTCCCCTCTTCTCTTCCCCTCTCTTTTCTCTGTCCCCTTCCCCTCTTTTATAGCTGCTGCTGGGGAAAGTTCCTTACTTCATGAAATCTGGGGACTTGGACATGGCATGTTCAAACTCTGAGAAAGACAGCATGCGGTCATTGTCCATGTCTGATTCTCCCAATATCTGCAATGGAGAAAGTAGAAATGAGGAGTCCAAGAGATAGAACAAACAATAAGAAAGAGAAAGGGTAAGGGGAAAGGCATTGAGGTATCCCCTGGCTTGGGCCCTTTGCTCAGGAATTCCCCAGGGTCATCCAGTAAGCCATCTGCTAGGTAACCCTGACCTTTTCCCCCTCACCTTGAGTGTGAGTTTTGGCAACCTCATGCTGTTTACAACAGCCAAGCTAGGCTAGAGGCCCCAGGGAGCCTTACCTGATAGTCCCTAGAAGGCACAATGCCATTTGGAGGTGGGAGAAGTAGGTTAGATTTAATTGTGTTTTTTTTTTAAGTAAGCAACATTACAAAGTCTTGAGCTCTCTATTCTTATGCCCTCCAAAGATTTGGTGTTGTCTGGTTCTTGTGCCAGCTTCTCTGGCTGGGAGGGCTCCTGGATGGCTTCATGCAGAAGGCTCGGGGTCAGGGCATACCTGTACTCTTTCCCCATGCACGTTTCCCTACATTAACTCTTCTTCATGACCCCACACACAGAGGCACACAGTCTCTGCCATGGAACTGGGTTTTGCCTTTGGTAGGTGGGGGAAGGATATGACAGCTATAGAGTCGTAACTAGCAATTTCCATCCATAGGACAATAAACACAAATGCAATTGTGTTTTTAATTCCAAGGAGTGGGATGGGGGGAAAGGGAACAGCAGCATAGACTCCAAGCTGTTTCCAAGGAGGGAGAAAAGAAATAGGAAAGGAGATTTCATTTGGTGTATGGTCAACTGGGGACAAGGGGAGGAGGAAGTGCACTCCACTCCACCTGGTAGTAGGTGCTTAATCAAGGCTACTTGCTTGACTGGACGCTTCCTATTTAAAAAAAAAAAAGTATTCTTGCTAACTAGGGGCTTAGTTCAGTTGTTTCTATCCAGTTGCTGAAGGGAATATAAATGCTTCCAGCATACACTACATTTCAGTACCTTGGGGGAAAGCCTTAATTACCCTGCTCTAGTTACAGCTTTGATTTCTTTTCATAAAATTGACAGGGAAGATAGTAAACTAGAGCCCAAGAGAAATGGAGTCATGGAACACTCAAGTCCAGTGTGAATGGGACCTCCTTCCTCTCAGGAAAGGGGGAAATGCCCCTGAATCCAGCAGTGGGATTGTTATCATTAAATGCTGGGCTACCATTTATGTGTCAAAGGCCTGGCCAAGTCTTCACTCAAGGCCCTGAAATATTCTAGAGGCAAGATGAGCTAGCCCTAAAGCTACAGTGGAAAGAGCACTGGTTCTGGAGTCAGAGGCCCTAGGTTCAAATCCTACACACAACCCTCATCACCTTGGGCAAGTCACTTAACTTCCCTGGGCCTCAGTTTCCTCATCTATAAAACGAGGGGTTTGGGCTAGATGGCCTATGAAATCTGTTCCAGCTCTAGACCTGTGATCCTATGATTTCTCTTGGCCATCCCTCAGCATAGTCCAGTTGAGAACCCTAAAACTAAAAATAGCAAAGACTTACTGTGTGGCCTTGAGTTAAAACTTGGAACATTTCCATGACCCTTCAGGGAACTTCCCCCCCTCCCTGAACTCCTCAAAAAAGGGCAAGGCAGTGAATGAGAACAAGAAAATGGCCCTAGAGAATGTAGCTTACCTAGCTATGATACCCAATTACTTAGACCAAGGCCCCATGTTTGATCCCCACGTAAAGTCAGCCTTTTGCAAATACATGTGCTTGGCCATCATAAGAGGGAGTTTGGATGGTACAGAGCAATCTCTCTCTCTTGCTTTCCTTATTTGAGGGACTTGGTGAAGGGAATCGGTGAAGGTTACACTTGCCACACCTCTCCTAAGTCCTGTGGGCCCCGCCAGTGGTGACAGGAAGGTCAGATTTCACCCTTCCTCCCTTGACCCCCCCCAATCAGGTACATACATGTTTAGTCAGATTATTTAGCAACTCGTCACCCACATTGGTAGTGTTTAGCAACCGCTGGATGATGCATTTGAGGTCATCCTCATCAATGAAGCCATTCTCATTAATATCTGCTGAGAAGAGGCAATTCTTAAATGTAATGAAGAAGTTGAAAGGGATGGGTAGGGGGAGAATATCCTCTTTACCTCACACCATTAAAGGCCAGTTACACCAGCTTAGGCAGCTAGGTGATGTAGTGGTTAGCACTCCAGGCCTAGAGTCAGGAAGACTCATCTCCCTGAGTTCAAATCTGGCCTCAGACACTTACTATATGGGTGACCCTGGGCAAGTCACCTTACCCTGTTGGCCTCAGTTTTCTCATCTATAAAATGATCTGGAGGAGGAAACGGCAAACCACTCCAGTATCTTTGCCAAGAAACCCCCAAATGGGGTCATGACGAGTTGTACGTGACTAAAAACCGACTGAACAACACCGGCAAGATAAATATAAAGTAGTTGATGGGGAGGATACTAACCACTGAAAGGGAATTGAATAAGAAATGGCACCTGAGCTGAGTCTTCAAGGGAGCTGAGGAGGCCAAGAGGTAGAGGTGAGTTTGAGGCCCAAGCACACCAAGATGGGAGGGAGAAGGTCATGTATGGGGAAAAGCAAATTGGCTAGTCTGCCTAGCACCTCCAATGTTTAAAGAGGATAACTAGCCTTGAATAAGCCTTAAAAGATAGACTGGAGCCAGGCTATGGAGGGCTTTAGGAACCAAACAGAGGAGTTCGTGTTTTATCCTAGAGACAACAGGAAACCACTGTAGTTTTCTGAGTCAGGAAGAGATACAAAGAAAACCAAAACTGACTTAGAAAGAAGCCAATTCCTATCAAAGGGATGGTCTGGGCACTGACCAATGACTTATCAACAACCTTGTGAGATAGGTAAGAAGATAAAGTCTGGACCTTTGATTATATGGAATACCCAGATAAAAAAACTCTATCATAAATGCAGATCAGTGCATACTCTGCAACATAGAATTTTAGAGAGTGGGCAGGAACACTGAGAAGTTAAGTTACTTGCCCAGGGGTATACTGCCAGTTGGTGTCAAATGTGGCACTTGAATCCCACCTCCCCCCACTTCCTCCCATCCCCTCTTCCTGATTCCCAGGTTAGTTCTCTACCCATGACACCAAGCTGCCTCTTTTGTAGATAATACAAATATTATTATTATTCCCATTTTAAAGATGAGGAAATGGTGGCCCCTCCAAATGAAGTGATGTACTCAGGGTCACATGGCTAATAAGTGTCAGGGCTTGGATTTGAACCCAGGTCCCCAGTGTTTTTTTCCACTATACTATGCTAAAGAAGAAGGAAAAGAAGAAAGAAAAGGACATTCATGAGGGATTCATTCTTATGATGTACACCAACCAGATGTTTTCTATTTCTATTGAGACCAGACTATGAAGAAAAACAGGAGAAAAGTATCAGTTGTTTGAGAGATTGATTCGGGGGCAATCTAGGACCATGAACAACCCAGGAGTTCCAGGAGAAGCATCATATTCAACTTGATGGTTTCTGAAAGATGGCACTTGGACTGACTTAATCCAGCATCTACAAAAGGGTGCAGTCTGGTTCTTGATCCTTTCCTAAAAGATCCAAAGCAATCTGCCAATCATACACAGAGTGGTAGGAACCAGTTCTAGGACTAACCTTCCTTACCTATGGTAACTAGAATGACATGGCAGCATCTCCTCCTACCAGCAATCATGCCCCGCTTAGCTTCCAGTCCTGTTCCTCACGTCCAGACTTCCAAACCATGCTGTCTAATCCTGGAACCCCCCTCAATACCTGGGCCTCCTCACCTGGAACATCCAACCACCCCTGTTAGGAAGTTTTTTTTTTCCTTATCTACACCTACCAGGGAGTGATCAGTTTTCTCCTTCTAGACCTGCAAGAATGTATAAGCTTGCTTCACAGCTCCCAGGAAAAGTTATTTTATAGTCCTTTTCTTCTAAGTTAGTGGAGGGTTGCCCTTGCAGATAAAAAGCTGACCTCAAAATCAGCAAGTCCTTGTTCTTCCTGGGACTAATTGAGTGACTCTGAGCAAGTCACTTATTGTCTTCCTCCTTGCTGTTCCTTTTACAAGACACTTCGTCTCCCAATTTTAAGCATTTTCCTTTCTTTATTTTAATTTTTTTTTAATTTTTTGCTTAGGCAATTGGGGTTAAGTGACTTGCTCAGGGTCACACAGCTAGTAAGTATTAAGTGTCTGAAGTCACATTTGAACTCAGGTCCTCCTGACTCCAAGGCTGGAGCTCTATCCACTGCTCCACCTAGCTGCCCCAATTTTAAGCATTTTCATTGGCTGTCCCCCCATAACTGAAACTCCCTCCCTCCTCATCTTCATCTCTTGACTTCCTTAAAATCTCAACTAAAATCCTACCTTCTGTAAGAAGCCTTTTTACATTAGTGCCTCCCCCTCTAAGATTATCACCAATTTATCTTGTTTATACATAGCTGTTTGCATGTTGTCTCTTCCATTAGACTGAGTTCCTTGAGTGCAGGTACTATTTTTTGCCTTTCTTTGTATCCCCAGGACTTAGCACAGAGCCTGGCAAATAGTAGGAGTTTAACACGGCTTGTTGACTAACTGCCCCAGACTTCTTGCTCTCTTAGATGTTTATAATTTACAGGAGAGGCAGAGATCTGCATCTGTGGTATTACCAAACACCGTGAAATCACAGGTTCCAACCCTTCCCCTATTCTACCCCCTGCCTCTCAGATCATAAGGTGGACGTTTCCTAATCAGTATCCACTTTTCTTTTTATTTTCAAGGTGAAATTTTCATATGGTGTCATTATGCTAAGGTAAGTGTAAGGAATTATTGTCAGAAGAAAAAAAATTACCTACTAGGAAATATATTTCCTCTTGGAATTTGTTGGGTGTTTCTTGCCTTATTTTGTTAAAAAACACCTTAGTCAGTTTTGCCCTTTATTGGATTCAGGCAGTGAACTGCAGACCCCATTTTCCCCATTGGTTGCCCTACCCTTCCTTGGTGAGCTTCTCCTTTCTGACTTGACCTTTTTCCCACAAGTACAGATTTGGGTCTCTTTTCAGCATCTTATTAAAGAAACTCTGAGGCACCCTGTTCCTCCCCTGACTCCAGTCACCTCCTCCACAAACAATTGGCCGTCCTCACTAGAGACCAAGTAACCCTTCCTCATCACCACTTCTTGTCCAGTTTTGGAACCACAAAACGTGATCAAATCAACTCTGTCCTTTTTTCTGGATAGGAGGTGTCCATCTATTCCCCTATGGCCAGGGATGCACTGGTAAATGTTTTATACTGGGATCTCCAAAAAAAATGTATACACCATACACTTTTAAGTTTAACATGAATTATGATCATTTTCTCCATCACTTTCTGAAGTCTAGACAATCAACAAAACAAATCAAGCTCTGACTTGTAGCGTTTGCTGATTTCCGAGGTATAAGTGCTCACAAAAATTTAACAATCACCTTTATCAAGGAACCAGTTCAAGCTAGCTGCAGCACATTCCTAACTGAAACTGTGGGGATAAGATTGTTCAGGAAAGGAAGCATAGAGAAGCAAGAGGAGAGAAGCACGAGATCATCCCGTCAACCCCCAAAGTCTTATTTATTTTTATTCTCTGAGTACTGTGACCCTCAACGTATCTTACCATAGATGCGGAAGGCATACTCAATCTTCAAGCTGGGGCAGGCCTGGGCACTAAATACAGAAGCCATTCCCAAAACATCTTCAAATGAGAAGACATCATCATGGGAGAACACTCTGCAGATTCTGTCTCTGAAGGGATTGACCTGCTGAGCAAGGAGGAAGAAGGTTATGTCCACTGTCCGCAGTCTAGTGTTCACTGCCTGTGTTCATGGTCTGAGCTTCCTGAAGAGTAAGTTTAGCTGATAGCTTTGACTTCTTATTTGTACATAATTGTTCGCTTGTTTACGTCCCCATTAAACTGTGAGCTCCTCAAGAGTGGGGACTGGTTTTATGTCATAGCCATTTCCAGATTAATCCACAACACACACACACACACACACACACACACACACACACACACACACACACACACACAGCATTGAACCTCCTTTTATAATAAAGATAAACAGTTGAGCAAAAAACAACAGATACAGTAACTCTAGCAACATATATGATATTCTATCCCTGTAGTATCCCACCTTCCTCTTGAGGTTAAGGCCACATGTTTCATTATTTGTTCTTCAGCATCAGGATTTGTTCTAAGAACCACTCAGAGTTTGCCTTCTTATTACTCTTCTTTCATTTACATTATTGCTATTTGTTCACTTGGTCCTGCTTACTTCATTCTACATCAATTCATCTTCATATTCATAATTTCTTATTGTACAATATTTTATATAATAATATAATAATATGTCACATAATAATAATAGGGGATAATAATAGCACCAATAGCTTGCCAAGTTATGAGTATCAGATGAGATAATATTTGTAAAGTGCCTGGCACAGTGCTTGGTATGTAGTAGGAACTTAATGAATGCTTATTTCCCCAGTTTCCAATATATAATATAATATATAATTCTATATTATAATAAAATTATCTATATAATATAGAATTCTATATATGTAATTATATTAAATATCTATAATTCTATATTATACATGATTATATTCTATATATAGAATATATATAATAACATAATCAAATAATGCAATGTATATGTATTCTATATTACGTATAGAATGCATAACATAATTCTATTTTTAAATTTTTTTTTATTTTTAACATGTGTTTTTAAAACTTTGGGTTACAAATTTTCTCCCTTCCTCCCTCCTCACCCACCCTCATTGAAAAGGCAAGCATCTCAATACAGGTTATAGATGTGTAGTCATGCAAAACACTTCCATAGTAGTCATGTTGTGAAAAACTAAGTATATTTCCCTTCATCCTATCCTATCCCCCATTTATTCTATTCTCTCTTTTGACCCTGTCCCTCCTCAGAAGTGTTTGCTTCTGATTATCCCCCCCAATCTGCCCTCCCCTCTGTCAACCCCCTGCTCTCTTGTCCCCTTCCCCCCTTATTTTCCTGTAAGGGAAAATAGATTTCCATACCCCATTGTGTATGTTATTCCCTCCTTAAGCCAAATCCTATGAGAATAGGATTCACTCATTCCCTCCCACCTTCCCCCATTTTCCCTCCACTGTAAAAGCCTTTTCTTGACTGTTTCATGTAAGATAATTTACCCCATTCTACTTCTCCCTTTCTCCTTCTCCCAGTATAATCCTCTCTCACCCCTTAATTTTATTTTCCAGATATCACCCCTTCATCTTCATATCACCCTGTGCCCTCTATCTATCTATCTATCTATCTATCTATCTATCTATCTATCTATCTATCTATACATACATACATATAATGTTTTCCCTCCCACTCAACACTAACAAAGGACTCATGAGTTACAAATATCATCTTTCCCTGCAGTAATGTAAACAGTTCAACCTTAAAAAGTCTCTTATGATTTCTCTTTTCTGTTTACCTCTTCCATGTTTCACTTGAGTCTTGTATTTGAAAGTCATATTTTATATTCAGCTCTGGTCTTTTCCTCAGGAGTGTTTGAAAGTCCCCTATTTCATTGAATAACCATTTTTTACCCTGAAGGATTATACTCAGTTTTGCTGGGTAGGTGATTCTTGGTTGTAATCCTATCTCCTTTGCCCTCCGGAATATCATACTCCATGCCTTCTGGTCCCTTAATGTAGAAGCTCATAACATAATTCTAATGTATTCTATTTTACATAGAATTATATTATACATAATTCCATATAACATACAGACTTACATTATGTATAATATAATTACAAGTATAATATAATAGTTCAATGATTCTCAGAGCTTGTTCAATGATTCTCAGAGCATTGAGTCAATGATAACTATAAATATTTTTGTATTTATGTTACTTTTCCCTCTGTTCTTGACCTCCTTGAGACATATACCCAATAGTGATATCATTGTGTCAAAAAGTATGAACCGTTGAGTGCTTTTCTAGTATAATTCCAAATTATATTCTAGAAAGGTTGTACCAAATCATAGTTCCACTAATAATGCATTAGTGTATTTCCCTTTCCACAGTCCCTCCAACAATTGGTGTTTTTTTGTTTGGTTTTGGTCATCTGATGGATATGAGGTAAAATCTCAGTTGCTTAAATTTGCATCTCTTATTGTTAGTGATTTGGAGCAGTTTTTATAGAATCACTGATAGCTTATATTTCTTCTTTAGCAAACTACCTATTCATATCCTTTGGCAATTTATCTATTAAGGACTGGCTCTTGTTCTCATATATTTGTACTTCAGATATCAGACTTTTGTCACAAATATTTGTTGTGAAGACTTTCCCTTTTCAGTCAAGAGCTTCTCTTCTTATTTTAGCTACACTGATTTTGTTTGAGCAAAAATCTTTTAATTTTATGTAATCAAAATATTCAATTTCATCTTTTATGATCACCCCTCTAACTTGTTTGAGAGTTCTTCCCTTAGCCATAGTTATGAAAGGTATGTCCTTTCATTCTTCCTTTATTGTCTTGATGACACATCCTTTTATATTTAAATTGCATATCCATTTAGAGATTATTGCAATATTAAAGATTATTGTATTTCTGCCAAACTGGTTTCTACTTTTCCCAGTATTTCTGTTGAATAGAGAATCCTTGTCCTGGTGGTTTGTGTTCTTGGGCTTATCAAAGACTAGATTACTATATCTGATTGCTTTGTGAGTTTTGCTTTTCTAGTCTGCTTCACTAATCAGAGTTTCTATTTTTTAACCAATAGCAAATGGTTTTGATGATCACTGCTTTATGCTATAATTTAAGATGCAGTAATAAAGGGCTCCCTTTATTCCTAACATTTTTCTTTATATCCATTGAGAATCTTGATCTTTCTTTTCCTCTCAATGAATTTTCTTATTATTTTTTCTAGTTCTACAAAGTAATTATATGATAGTTTGATTGACATGGCATTAATTTTATGAATTAATCACCCACAAGCATTTATTAAGCATCTCTCCTATGTGTCAGTCACTGTACTAGGCACTGGGGATACAGAGACATAAGAGAGGTAGTCCCAGCCTTATAAGCACTTATGTTCTATTTTTTGTTTATTTGTTTGATTTTGCTTTAAATAGTATTTTATTTTTTCCCACAATTACATATCAAGAAAATTTTTAGCATACTTGTGTTCTATTAAAGGAAGGAAGAGAATGCAAGATATTCACAAATGTTTAGAAATACACATGGTGGGAAAGGGAGCTAATCAGGACATCCCTACCATCAAACACAGGAGTCTAGTGTTTGATAAGGCCAAGAACACAACCTACCAGGACAAGGACTCCCTATTCAACAAGAACTACTAGGATACTTAGAAACCAGTTTGGTAGAATTAAGTTTAGATCAACATCTTACTTACACCATCTACTTATTACAGTAATCTCTGATGCAGCTTAATAAGGGATTATACAACTTGAATATAAGAGAACATGTCACAAAAACAATTAAAGGAGAATGGAAGGAAGAATCTTCCACAACTATCACTAAGGAGAGATTTCTCAAACAAGGCATAGAGGTAATCCTAGAATGCTGTGATTCCATAAAATGGAAAGACTTTTGCACAAATGGAATCAATTCAATTAAGATGCAAAGAGTCCAGCTGATGACCTCAGACAAGGAGAAGGTAACAGAGACAACAAGATGTTAATACATTAAAAGTTTAAAGAAATACTTCTACTTATCCCTTTATAAAGTGTGAAAGAGTGATCATGGCAAGAACGAAGAGGAGAGGGCTATGAGAGACATGGTGGCAATAGGATACCGAAGACTTGGCACTGGGTCAGATCCGGAGGAAGGAAAGGAGAGTGAAGAATGGAGGAGGACTCTGATATTGCAAACGTGAAGAAGGGAAGTTAGGAAGACAGGTGGGTTAGCAGACTTGTAGATCCTAATACAAAGATATCTTGCAAGCATTCCTTAGACTTGATGACTGGACTATGTCTGTGGAAGAGTATAATGTATTAAAATGGAACTAGATATTTAAGGGGAATCAGAGGGGATGAATGGCATTGTAGATTGGGAAAATACTCACCTGAGGAAATCCAGGAACCAGAAAGGGGAAGCATGGTAAAGAACGTTAGGGCAAAGATCAACAGAGGCAGAAAGAAAAACAATGTTGTTATCAAAATGTGTTGTAGACCACCGGCACAGAAAGGGGAAAGAGATGAAGAGTTTGGGAAACAGATCATAATTCTGGCCTGAGAACCTTCTATAGTGAGGATAGGGAGATAAGCCAGACCTAGGATTTCACTGGCAGAAGGCACTCTCAGATAAGGTCAGCACCTTCTCTGCAACTTACAGTGTTAGCGAGTTGCCTAGAGCATTGATAAATTAAGTGATTCACCCAGAGTAACACAGACAGTGTGTGTCTCAGCACATCAGAGGTAAAACTTGAATCCAGGGCTTCCTGGCTTCAAAATTGGTTTCTATCTTCTTACACCACACTGCCTCTCTTAATGGTGATAGGTGACTTCAATTACCTCAACATTTGCTGGAGCACTTTCTCTGACCAGTGCAGAACAGCTAATAACTTCCTGATTTATTAATGGTAATTTCCTTTTTAAGAGCTGGAGGAATCAATGAAGGGAATGTCTATTGTGAATGTGATTCTCATGAGCTTGGTGAAGCTAACAGGACTATTGGTCTCTGGTTTTGCTTTATGTTTCTGCCTTTATTACGCACATCTACCAAAAACATTTTGACCAGCATCAAACTCTCCCTAGAGCAACAAAGACCTAGTTGCTAGAGTAAAAACAACTATTCCATCTTAAAATTTATGATAAGTAAGGAAAGGAAAGTCAGCCATCATCTGACATGCAGGTTAGACTTTTGGGGAGCAGATTTCAAACGTTTCAGAGAAAGGATAGGTAGAGTCCCAAATTCTGTAGAGGAACTCAGCCCAGGAAGGATGGGAAGCTCTCAGAAATGACATTCTGAAGGCACAAATAGAAACCATTCTGATGAGGAAGAAAGAGGTAATTGTTTAGAGACCAATCTGCCTGCACAAAGAACTAACCAACCAAGGACAGGTAATGCAAAATGAATACAAATGTTTGGGGTGGCACAGTCATTTAAGAGTAGCATTAGGAGGACTGAAACTCAGAATGAACTGAGATTGGCACAGAAAAGTAAAAACAACAAAATGGGAATTTTAAAAAGCCATATTGTGAAGGAGGAAAGGAAAATCAAAGAAGGGAAAAGACTCTTGCATGGACCACGGAGAGAAGGTTGAGCTGCACAGCCCTTGTTTGTTTCTATATTCTATGCCAAGGAAAATGATCTTTGGGCTGGAAAAGATAGAACAAAAGAGAGTAAGAGGAAGCTGATATTTATAAGACAAATGAGGAGATTGTAAGAGAGTACCAGGCTGCCCTTGACAAGTTGAAATACCTAGAACTGAGCTACATCTTTGGGTCCTTAAAGAACTGGTGGATAGAACTGCTAAGCCAATAATACTTGAAAGACTATGGAAAATGGCAGGTGTTATATACCATTCATTGAAAGAGGGAAGAGAATGGAGTCTGAAAACAAAAGGCTAGAGACTGGTATCTGGAAAAAAATTGAGGCCAAATTATTAAAGTGTGGTGGTGAATGTTTAGAAAAGGAAGTATTTGGTGATCACGGAGAACCACTCTGGCTTCATCAAGAAGAGCCAGACTAATCTCAATTCCTTTCTGCACAAGGTTATTAGACTGGTAGACCTAAGAAGTGCTGTGTAGTTTAACTAGATTGTAGCAAAGCATTTTAAAGTCTCTTATGCTATTCTTATGGAAATGGTGGGGACATAAGGAATGTAGGATAGGACAGTTACTTGGATTTGGACTAGTTAAGTAGACAAGCCCAAAGAATTGTCATTAATCGTTCTAAGTCAGTTTAGGCAGAGGTCTGCAGTGGAGCATACCACAGAGCTGTGCCTAACCCAATGTTATTTAACATTTGGTCCGTGACATGGATAAAGATACAACAACAGGACTGTCAGATTTGCAGATGACACAGAACTGGAAAGTATAGCTAACACATTGGATGACTGAATCCAAAAAGAGCTTGACAAACTAGAAAGTTGAATCAAATCTAACAAGATGGATTCTAATAATCTAATAACATTTGGGGGGGCAGCTAAGTGGCTGATAGAGTGCCTGGAAGACTCATCTCCCTGAGTTCAAATCCAGACTCAGACACTGACTAGCAGTGTAGCCCTGGGCAAGTCACTTAACCCTATTTACCTCAATTTCCTCATCTGTAAAAAGAATTGGAGAAGAAAATCCATATAGGTGGAGATAATGGAACTAAATGTAGAAGAGGCTTAAGTGCTCAGAGAACTCAATCTCTTTGTTTTATAGATGAAGAAACTGAAACCTAGGAAGATCAAATGACTTGCCTAAAGCTACAACACAAATTGTGTCAGAGGCAGGATTTGAACCCATATCATCTGACTCTAAGGTATCCAGGTGACACAGTGGATAGAGCTCCAGGACTGGGGTCAGGAAAACCTGCGTTCAAATCCAGACTCAGACACTTACTAGCTGTCTGACCCTGGACAAATCACTTAACCCTGTTTGCCTCAGTTTCCTCATCTATAAAACGAGCTGGAGAAGGAACTGGCAATTACCTTCACCAAGAAAACCCCAGAAGGGATCACAAAGAATTGCACACAACTGAAAAACAACTGAGTGACAAAACATCTGACTCTAGAGCCAGTGATTTGTCCACAACCACACTGCCTCCCTAGGGAATTATACAAATAACCCATTCAAGTAACCTACAGTAGAAATATTGGCAAAGTTTTTCTGTCGATGATAGCAACCTCTCCCAAAAAGGAATCAAGTCCCTGAAAGGAGCCAATTCCAGCTTTTCAAAGAGAAATCCCTTCATCCTCGCAGCCTACAAGGCTGAGATAGTTTGAGCATAGGTCAACACTGCCAGAAGGTGGCAGTGTAGGACTGAAATCTCCAACCACTTAGTTCTTCCAGAAACAAGATTTCATACAGAATTAAAAAATAAACTGGGCAGCACACAGTCTTAGGGTACTGAAAATTACTGCCCTTGGCCATATGCCTTTGGCCTTACGCTGATGTTAGGTGACGGCCACACTTTAGAGGGATTAACTGGTGCACTAGAAAGAGCCCTGGGTTTGAATCTTGGCTTAGAACAGAGCTGATAAACAATTGGCCAACGACACTCCTCGATGAGGCCAGAGTCAGAATAAAATGTAATGGGAAAATATTTAACAAAATAAATAAAAATACACTAGAACATAGATAACATTGATACGTGGTTTTCTAATCAATATGCCCCCACGGGGATTGTTGAATATGGTTTAGTGGCCCCATTTCTATTTGACTTGGCCACCATGGACTTGGATGATTACAGTTAAGTCATGCTCAACATCCCCAATTCACAGAAGAGGGGGCTGACTTTCACAGAGTCCATTTGTCAGTGCCAGAGTAGGAAAGGGGTTCAAACCCAGGCTTCAAATACAGTTCCCTCTGTTCTCTCCACTACAGTATGCTTTTACTTCATCCTACTGATTTCCTTATTTGTGAAATGAGGGGTTCTCAACCCCAGGTCTGTGACCTTGGATGGGGGAAAAAACTGCATGTTTATTTCAACCTAATTGGTTTCTTTTGCAATCTTATGGATTTTATTTATGCATTTAAAAACATGATTTTGAGAAGAGGTCTGCAGGCTTCACCAGGCAGTCTGAAGGGCCTATGACACACAAAAATGTTAAGAACCCCTAAACTAGAGGATTTTTAAGGTCCCTTCCATTTCTAGGTGCTGGAGTTGGGGCTTTAAAAAACCTGAGGGCATATATACAAACTACCCCTAACATCGCCCAGATTGTCCCCAAGCAAAGAAGGTGACAGAAGAAGCAGGACCATTGCTCTACTTCTTTTCGTAATAACTCCTCCCCTTCCAACAGTCGTTCTGTGCTCATTTTAAACTGCTTTTCCCTATTTGAAAATAAGTAACTGGGAGGAAGGGAAGGGGACTGGGTTAGAAAAGAAGGTTATGGCTTGATCCTGATCTAGGCCCTGAAACTCCTAGGATGGCATAAGAAAAATGACCTGGAAGTTAGGAGACCTGGGTTCTAACTCCAGGTCTGCCACAACCTCTCTGTATGACTTGAGACATCTGATTTCTCTGGGACTCAGCTCCCTGGAGCCTTGAGAATAAGGACATCAGACTTGGTGATCTCGGGGGCCCCTTCCATCTCCAGCATTCTATTAGTCTATGATTCTAAATCCCCTAGGGAAGCTTCTATGCAAGCCTTCATACGTCCTTCCCAGGGCAGAGAGGGCCCTGAAATTTTAATCAAAAGAAATCAAATCCGTTTAAGTTAATGCACTATCTCTCTTGGCTAAGCCCCCAGAGGAGTCCTTCCTGCCAACTGTTTATAAAAAATAGACAGACTATGTATTTTAAATGTTCAACCTTCCTGGAGTCTAAAAACAGAAAGGCTACACTGGAACTGTCTCCTACGTGACAGATGGGCTGGCAGGGACCATCTAAGGATGTGTCCTGCCTGGAGGCCTTCCGAGGCGTCTCTAATGGAACAAAGAGTGGAGGAAAGCAGTAAAAATGCTAAATATTATTAAACAGCCAGGAATAATGAGGCCCAGAACCTGGCTTAGAATCACACACAAAAACATCTTTTCTAGACTCCAGGCTAAAGAAAAAAACTTCTCAGAAGCCCTGATATTTCACTATGGAATAGTCATAGGATTTAGAAGTAGATGGCACCTTAGGGGTCATTTATTCCAACTCCTTTATTTTACAGATATGGAAACTGAGGCCCACAGAGATTGAGTGACTTGCCCTAGGTCCTCAGAGTAGTGGCAATGGGATCTGAGCCCTGGGTCTCTGACTTAAAATCCATGATGCCTCAAAAAGATTCAAGAAGCATCGATAGTTGGAACTCATATTTGCTGGTTTATAAACTCCAACTGCTGATCTATGAAGGCCCTTTCCTCTAGGCCATCATGGCAGCATCTTATTCTTGGATCGTATGGGATTCATTCATCCCATCATGTGGAAGAGGGATGGTACTTGTTCTGATTGGCCTCAGGGCATAGAACTAGGAGCAGTGAGTAGCAGTCCAAAGGGTCAAATTTAGGCTCAATTTCAAAAAACTTCCTAACAACTGAAGCTTTCTTTAAGTGGAATGGCTTACCTTTGAAGGTTTGGAGACCCTCCTCCATGCAGATGGAAAGCAGAGGTTGGGTGTCCATTTGCTTCCTCCACTAAAACTACCTTATATTTATTTTGTTTTATATCTTGTGTATGTATTAGGACGTCTTCTGTCTCAATTCTTATCTAGCCCTTAGTCACTGAGTGGGCATTGCCTCAGACAAATCGAGACCTAGGGAAAGACCTTAATTTAGAAAGACCAAGGTCATCCGCTGCATCCTGGGCCATCTTGACTTATATCTTGTCAATGGACTTGATGACCCTGGAGACAAAGTGAGGCTGACAACTTAATGCAACTCTACCTCACTTAAATCCATTTCACATGCAAATCAAGACATTACCCTCATGATGTCATCAGTCCTGGAGAACAACAATTGTGTGTGTGTGTGTGTGTGTGTGTCTGTCCTCTGATAGAATGCAGACTCCTTGAGAGCAGAGACTGCTTCCTTTTTGTCTTTGTATCTCCAGTGCCTGGAATAGTACCTGGCACATAGTAGGTACTCAGTGAATTCTTGTTCATTGGTAGTGATTGGGCTAAGAAGTTTGGACTTTCTTTGATGGACAAAGGAAGCCATTGAAATTTTCCAAGCAGGTGAATGCTAAGTTCAGATGTGTGTATTAGGAAGATAAATCTTGTGGCGGTGTGCAGTTTAGTTTGGAAGGAAAGAGGAAGTAGAGAAAGGAAAAACTGTTAGGAGTCTATTACTTCTCTCTAGTTGAAAAGTAAGGAAAATGTAAAAAAGGGTGGTGGCAGTGGGGATAATTGACAGTCTTCAAGAAGAATTGGAAACTGATGGGATAGGGGGTGGGGAAATCAAGGGAGAGGCAACTGTCAAAGATGAATGAAATTAAGAGCTTGGGCTTTCAACTTAGGTGGCTTTTCCTGTCCATAGGAATCTGGTGTTCCTCCCTTTCCCTCCCTCCCCTCCAGTTTTTCTAGGCACTGGTGAAACTAGAAACTTGGAACTCCCATGTCAAAATGTTACTCATAACCAGCATGGAACTAGGCCCCTCACCCTGCCTTGCCTCTTTGATGAACTGGCTGCGTGCCGACCTTCTGCCGGCCGCACGCCAGTACCCTCTCCTCCTATAAGGAGCACGCTACCAGAGTCATACTCACTTCCAAGTCTTCGGTCCTCAACCGGATAAACACACAGAGACGAGCCATCGGGAGGCGCCAACACCAGAGCTTTATTCAGAGGCCATCACAGCAAGCCATCATAGCAAGCCCAAGCAGCAAGGCCAGAGCAACAGAACAGGAGCCAGGAGAGAGCACGTGATCTGACCACGCTTGTTCCTAAATACCTACCTAGCCCCTCCTCCCCAGCCCGCTTACTAGCCAATGAT
Source organism: Vombatus ursinus (assembly GCF_900497805.2). Taxonomy (NCBI): domain Eukaryota; kingdom Metazoa; phylum Chordata; class Mammalia; order Diprotodontia; family Vombatidae; genus Vombatus; species Vombatus ursinus. The sequence continues at coordinate 20,504,618 of NW_020948840.1, read as the reverse complement.
TGTAGGGTCAGATACCGGAAGGGGCTGTCTGAGTTTAGCACACCAAGGGAGAGGAAGTGACGTAGGAGGCTAGGACCGGATACAGGGAGAAGGCATCTGGGATTAGCGCATAGACAGAGTACGTGACCTAGGAAGTCAGACTCAGAATACTGGGAGGAGGGGACTGGGGTCAGTGCTGCACAAAGGGACCCAGGAAGTCAGGAAGGTCACAAGAGGCGTCTGGGGATGACGTTGCATATAGGGAGGGGACCAAGCAAAGGGAACTCAGTCCTCTGCCGTCCCACTCCCACGTGGCACCGCCCCTTGCCTCAGGAGCTCAAGCTCCGGCTACTTCCTTGTACCCAGCTTATCTCACATAGCACTGCCCACTGCCTCAGGGCTTCTCCGTATCCAGCCCATCCCAGTTCACCACGACTCTGCCTACTACAGCCCCTGCCTCGACTTCCAAAATACCCAGATCTTACCCTACTCTTGCCACAGCGCCCAACCTGGTAGCTGCCAACATCAGACAGTCCCTCACACTTTGAAACATATGGTGAGTGTTAATAGTTCTGTCTGTCGCACCAGCAACTTAGCACAGCTGGCCTGATGCTGCAAGACAGAAGTAAGAGAAGATTGTACAAGATGTTTTCTAAGATTACTTTGAGCTCTAGGAATCTGAAATTCTGTTAGTACCAGCAATTGCTAACTCCTAATAGAGATGAAACCTTGATGCTTTCTTTTCCTTTCCACCTCTTATTATATATGACTTCTTCAAGCCTTGACTCAAATATCACTTTCTGCACATCTTTCCCCACCTCAGCTACTTGTGCCTTCTCCTATGAGGTCACCGTCTACCAGCTAGCTACTCTATATAAACCTGGTACATACCTGTCTGGGTATGTTAACCCTCCCCTTAGTATGTAAGGTCTTTAAGCACAGGAGCTAGTTTTGGTTTTCTTTGTATTTTTAGTACTTAGCATAGCGCCTAGCACACAGTGAGCACTTAATGTTTCTTGACTGATTTGGGGACCACATTATTTTTAATTCTATATTAGACCCCTAAAAATCAACTAAGAATTAAAGGAGTGAGTTTCCAGTGGGTCTCTTACTTCATTTTAATAATAGGAGAGCATAGTATAAGCACGCCAAACTTAATAACACCCAGCTCATGGGAATAAGCTATTTCTAAACATTTGCATGCACCCTTTTAACCTTCCTCAGCAGCTCATCGTGTGCTGTGACCAAACCACCTTGTGGCCAGCCTGGTGACAAGTCTCTACATGCTCCATCAGTCTGGTTGTCAGACAGCTGACACAGAGTATGATGCTACTAGCTCCTTCACATAACCGATTTCATTCAAAAATGTAGGGTTTTCTTTTCATTCTAACATTTTTGCTCTGTTGATTATTTCCAATTTATCCTGTCCACAGCTTGTTTGTACATAGTTGCTTGCATGTTGTCTCTCCTGTTAGATCATAAGCTCTTTAAGAGCCAGGGCTTTCTTATGCTTTTCTTTGTATTTTTAGTACTTAGCACTTTGCTTGACACATAGTAGGTGTTTAATCAGTGTTTATTGACTGACTGGTTGATCTTGATACGGTTGTAGCATCACTAGAACTACTTTTCAATTATCAGCCAAGGTTAGAATAATTCTTTCCTTAAAAATCACATAGATTGGGGAATAGGGGTGGGTAGGGTGGGGTCCTAAACCATTGTGCCTCCTGGTGGCTGACTAGAGTAACTGTCTAATGGTTCCAGTAGTGGGGAATCTACAGCCTCAAGGCCAAATGTGGCCCTCTAGGTCCTTGGTGTGGCATTTTGACTGAGCCCAAGTTTTACAGAACAAATCCTTTTATTAAAGATTAAGGATTTTTCCGTGAAGTTTGGATTCAGTCAAAGGGCTGCACTTGAGGACCTGGAGGGCCATATGTAGCCTTGAGGGCACAGGTTCCCCACCCATGTATTACTATCTTTCTTTTTCCTTCTTAGAGGAAATGTGTTCATGTTATAATCTCTCTTATCTTTTTTCTTTAGCTATTCACCCTACTTAGTTTGTCCTCTCTCAGGCTACCTTTCTCTTACATTTATACATTCTCAAATCCTTCTTTCCTTTTCTTTCCCAACTCCTACATTTTCCTCAGGGGAAAAAAAATCTCTCCTCCCTCCCCACCCTCTCTCTATCCCATTCTTCATTCCATTTGTTATTTTTAAGGAAAGAATTATTCTAACCATGACTGACAATTGAAAAGTAGTGCTAGTGATGATACCTCAAGTCAAAGATAACCAGTCAATAAATACTTATTAAGCACCTATTATGTGTCAAGCATGGTACTAAGCACTGAAAGTACAAAGAAAGGCAAAAGACAGTCTTGGCTCTCAAAGAGTTCAAGATCTAACAGGAGAGACAACATGCAAGCAACTATGTACAAACAAGCTACAGGCAGGATGAATTGGAAATAATCAACGGAGGGAAAGTGCTAGAATGAAAAGAAAATCCTACATTTATACATGAAATCGGTTCCACGAAGGAGCCTGTAGCTTCATGCTGTATGTCAGCTGTCTGACAGACAAACCGATGGAGCATGGAGAGACTTGTCACCAGGCTGGCCACAAGGTGATGGATTTTCCAGCGAGAGCAACTCTGAAAAATCATCTCTTAAAGCTCAGAGAGGTTACCTGCTGTCTTTCTGGAAGGAATGCTCACGATAGCAAAATTATAGGTCCCTGAATTATTCAAGGATTCAGAAATATGCAATTTTTACTGAGTCTCTCCCTCGTCCTCGAGCATCGTACTGAATTCCCCTGGTGGACACGGTGTGGGAAAGGTTCTTCGTGCCCAAGACTCACTTTTAAAGTGTGGTACAATGGAAAAGACGTTGGGTTTAGAGTCAGGAGGCCCTGGTTCAAATCCCAGCTTTGATACGTAGAACCTGTGTGACCTTGGGCGAGTCACTTACCTTCTGGGCCTCAGTTTCCTTACCTATAGAATGAAGGGCTTGGCCTCTGAGGTCTTTTCCAGCTCTAAAGCTATGATTCTCTGATCCTGTGACTTGAGAAGTCCTTTCCAGCACTAAACTTACGGACTTCAAAAGAAACCCTTGAAAGCCATCTGACACGCGGAGCGGAGTGGCTAAATGGCCCGGTGGATAGAGCAGTACCCTGGAGTCCGGGGGACTGAATTTAAATGTGGCCTTGGACACACCGCATTAACCAGCTAAGTGACCCTGGGCAAGTCACTTAACCCTCATTGCCCTGAAAAGAACAAATATTTCAGACACTTTTTTGTTTGTTTCAACAAAGTGATCTGAAATGTGAACAGGCAGCTCTCAGAAGAAATCTAAGCTATCAAAAATCACATGAAAAAATGCTCTAAAATCACTAATAATTAGAAAACTGCAAATTGTAGCAACTTTGAAGTTCCATTTCACACCTATCAGACTGGCAAAGATGACAAAAGAGGAAAATGACAAATGTTGGAGGGGCTGTGGGTACAGGCACGCTAGTGCACTATTGGTGGAGTTGTGAATTGGTCCAGCAGGGGTGGACCTTTGAATCCGAACTTCACAGAACAAATCCCCTTAATGAAAGGATTTGTTCTGTAAAAATTAGACTCAGTCAAAAGGCTGCACTTGAGGACCTAGAGGGCCACATGCGGCCTCGAGGCCACAAGTTCCCCACCCCTGGGCCACTCTTGAAAGCAATTTGGAGTTATGCTCAGAAAGTTAACAAACTGGGCATCCCCCTTTGACTCAACTATGTCACTATTAGACCTATCCTCTAAAGAAAACAAAGAAAGAGAGAAAAGATCTATAAACATGCAAAATTGGAAATTGGTTGGGAGGGGGGATGAGAGGCAGAAAGGGGAAGAGAGTTTCCTCCTATTAGGAAATGGCTAAGCAAATTATGACATATGAATGTCATGGAATATTATTATAGTGCCATAAGACATAATAAGATGGACAGTTTTAGAGGAGACTGGGAGAGCTACTCAGAATTTATGCAGAGTGAAGAGAGCAGAATCATGAGAGAGATATCCTGTATACACCAGAGGTATCAACATATTTCCTGAGGGCACACACAGCCTTCAACACTCCCAAGTACAGGACCAGATTAAAATCTAATTGAGAAATATTTAACAAAATAAATAAAAATTCAACAAAATATACGTTATATTACATTTTAAAGGGCTGTTAGGTGGTGCAGTAATTAAAGCACAGGGAGAGGAGTCAAGAAGGCTCATCTTCCTAATGAGTTCAAATCTAGCCTCAGATACTTACTAGTTGTGTGACCCTGGACAAGTCACTAAGCCTTATTTGCCTCAGTTTCCACATTTGTAAAATGAGCTGGAGAAGGAAACAGCAAACCACTCCACTGTCTGCCAAGAAAACCCCAAATGGGGTCAGGAAGAGTTGGACAGGACTGGAAAAAAAAGACTGAACAACAACATTTTAAGTGTCGGTATGTGACCTACAGAGATCATTTTATAGGGATAGGTGCTCTGCCCCCACCCTTTCTATTTGAGTTTGACACCATTGCTATGTGCTGATAACATTATAGAGAAAAAAGGCTTTGAAGACTTTAGAATTCTATTAAAGTAGGAGTCCAAAGGAATGATGGTGGACAGGTGATGAATTTAATGTGCAAAAAAGAGGCATACTAAGCAGGAATAGATTGTAGGGTCTATTTTGGGGGTTTGTTATTTTTATATACTCAGTGAAAGAGGGAAGGTGTAGGGACATATTAATTTTTAAAAATTTCTGAACTTAGTGAAACCATCAACAAAAATGCCAGGTAAGCCAATACAGTGCATATAACCATAAACTCTAAATTATGCATAATTTTTAATGTATATTGAATTTAACAAAATTACAAAAAAAAAGGTGACCTGAAGCCACTTTGAGCATCTCCACCTAAGACTCCACTTTATCTCCTAATCCATTCTCCCTCTGTTAAGCCTGTATTTCTTCAAGCACCATCAATGAACATGAACTTCACATTCAAGTTTGTTTTTGTATTCTAGTCAGTTACTAGTATTACTATAATGTTATTTTCTCCAGTTCTTCCTTGTAAATTTGCAGTTTCTCAGCTACATTATGGATGAAGTAGCTTCTAAGCGGCCTGGGGAGCTTCACCATCCTTCGAACGTTGTTTCTATGGAAAAATGTGTTCTGAAGACCAAACTGCCTTACAGACTTTGGAAATGCTCAAGCTGAGGACTTGGTGTACTTAACAAGCCAACGTCAAAGCCAGAAGCTGTGAGTGTTCCAGGAAAGGTTACCTTCCAGGTTGGATGGAAGTCTAACAGTTCTTAGATCAGAGTATTCAAGAAGGGACCTTAGAAGTAAATAATCTATTCTAGCTCCCTCATTTTATAGAGTGGGAAACTGAAATCCAAAGAGCCCTAAGTGACTTGCCCAAGAAAAAGCTCCTAAACCCAGTGGGTTGAGACATGATCTGTATGCACTTTGTCTTAGAATGGGAACTCCCTGAGGGCAGGGAATGTTTTTGCCTTTTTCTCTATCCCCAACACAACATGGTGGCTGGACTTAATAAATGACTGCGGAATGACCAACTGACTGGGGACTAATTTTAATCTCTGCCCAGCAAATTCTTAATCTAACTCCTTTCCTGGTTCTAATGTTTTCTTCTCCTGTTGTTGAGCAAGTGCGATTATTTTCCAGCTCTGGCTTTACTCCAGGCTGCTTGGTATCTCCTTTAGCGCATATACCCTCAGCAACTGGATGTAATGAGAAGGCTTATTCAGGCATCTGTCAAATAGCAGGTACCTCAATCTGTGCATTTAATTTTTAAGAAGATTTTATTGATGCCTTTTGATTTTATATTATAGTTATTTCCACATATTCCTCCCCTACCCATCCATGCCTCCACTGGACCATCCTTTGAACCATAGAAAAAACAGTTAAGCAGAACCAACATAGCAACCAAGTCTGACAGTGGATACATGTTGTTGTCATTATTGTTCAGTTGTTTCAGTTGTGTCCAACTCTCCATAACCTCATTTGGGGTTTTCTTGGCAGAGATATTGGAGCGGTTTGTCATTTCCTTCTCCAACTCATTTTACAGGTGAGGAAACTGAAGCAAACAGGGTTAAGTAACTTGCTCAGGGTCACACAGCTAGTAAGTGTCTGAGGCTAGATTTGAACTCAGAAGAAAGGAGTCTTCCTGACTTGAAGCCCAGCATTCTGTCCACTGCACCACCTAGCTACCCAGTGATATAACATTACACGTCTGTAATTCCCAACTTTTCTATAGAGAGGAAGGAAAACTATATTTCCCCATTTATTCTCTGACTGCCTTCCTATTATCATAGTCATTGTTAAATTGTTCTCCAACTTCTGTTTATTTCACTCTGTTGATTCATATAGTTCTTCCCATGCTTCTCTGAATTCCCCATATTTGTTGTTTCTAAGTAGCTAATATCACATTACGTTTGTGTACCTCACTTTGTTCAGACATTCTCAAATCAGTGGATACTCACTTTTGTTTCCAGGTTTGTTCATTTGTTTTGGGTTTTTTTTTTTGCTTTTATTACCACAAAAAATAATTATTCAATATAAATCACTGAATTCTATTTTTTTTAAGGTAATTGGGGTTAAATGACTTGTCCAGGGTCACACAGCTAGTAAGTGTCAAGTATTTGGTCTTAGGCCAGATTTGAACTCAGGTCTTCCTGACTTCAGGGCCAGTGCTCTATCCACTGTACCACCTAGCTGCCCCTTAAATCACTGAATTCTAAAGAAGGTAATGTTTTAAAGTAGTGGGGGCCCAAAGGGAGCGTGATTAACCATTAATCAAAGACTGGGATTATAGATCCCATGCCAATCTCACCACAATAACAAATCCCAGCTTGTCTCCCATAAAGCCATATCACCCCATTAACTCACATGCCCAACCCTATCCCCTTCTGCTCCTGTTTCCCCTACCCATAGCTGTGCAAGCTCTGAACTTCTCTCCTTCTCCACATGGAGTAGGTCCTGCACAGTATTTATAAGAGCCCCTCCACCCTGAACAAATCCACACCCTGCCCACCAGATCACCACTCAGGCTCAGCCTTCTGTGGAGCTGTGGTCTGTGTGGGCCCCACCTCCACCTCTCCCTAGTCATTTTCAGTAAGACAGAGTGAGTCACACCAGATGACAAGGCCTGTATGGGCTGTGATCTGCATTGCAGATTTCTTATTACATTATCTCTCCCTCCCAAACCCACCCCTCTTTTGAATTTCCCTATTTCTGTCAAGGGCACCTCTATCCTTCCAGTTACGCAGAGTTGAAACCTGGCATCATCTGTAATTTCTCACCCTCCTCATATCTTATTAAGCTCTTAAATATTAGGCCAGAAGAAGAGATCGCTAGTGGATGGGGGCAGGGACGATGGGGAAGGTGACCTTTGTTTCAAGAGTGTGCTGGTAAATATTTAACAACTGGCTCTTCAAAAAAAAAAATTACACATGACATACTTTTAAGTTGAATCTGCACCATTAAAATTTTTTCCATCACTTTCTTAAGTCTAACCAATAACAAAACATTAAATCAAGTCGTGATTTCTAGCTTTTGCCAATTTCCAAGATGTAAATATCCACACTGAAAATTGTCTCCGGCACAAGCTTCCTTCCTGTGTTCAAATATTTGAAGGGCCGTCAGGTAGATGAGAGACATTAGATTTGTTCAGCTCGGCCTCAGAGGGCAGAACTAATAGTGATGGGTAGGGTGACAGGAGAGCATATTTCAACTACATATAATCACAGCATACATTCATATAGTGCTTTGCATATGTGATTAGGCATCACTACCTCTATTTTATAGCTGAATAAACTTGGACTCAGAGAGGGTTAGTGACTTGCCCAAAGTCACGTAGTTCTTGAGTGTCAGAGGCAGGATTCGAACCCAGGTTTTCCTGACTCTAGGTCTAGCTCTCTATCTACCACCACCGGACTGTCCCAAAATAAAATGGGCTGCCTTGTAAGACAGTGAGCTTCCTGACACTGGAAGTGTGCAACAGGCTGGATGACCATTTGGTTTGAATGTTGAAGAGGAGATTTTTTATATTGGGCCAGTTAGGACTCTCAGAAAAGTCCCTGTAACTGGGCCTCTGGCCCTTATCTCAAGAGATGACCCAGATCATGCCCAACTGCCAAGGACTGCACCCATTGAGACCCCAGCAGAGGTCTTCTCAGGAATATAGTATCTTTCCCTTGTCACACTCATAGGATACTGAAGCTGATAAACTGAAGAGACTTTTCTAGTAGAATCAGGATCCCTCTCTTCCAGGATCCTAACCCACCCTATTGACTTAATCTCCTCTATTTGCTTCACCATCTGCCCCATGTTGATTCCTGCCTACAACTTCTTTCAATCTGACCCTATTTGCCTGTTTTATGAGACACCTCCTGCCTTTTTTCCAGCTGTCTCCTGTCCTGGCCCCTAAATCTGCTCTTGCCTGTCCTCAGATCTCAGCTCTGAATTCCTGATATCAACCCCAAGTTTACCAAGCTCTGCTCAAAATAGACAGTTGCAACACCAGTACAAAGAACCCAACCAACCAGGCTGTTTTGCTAAGCCATTTACATGTGTTAGTTCATGGGCTTGTGGCAAAAGGGCTGGATTTGGAGTCAGAGGACTAGAGTCTGAATCCTGCACCAGTGACGTATTGTCTGTGTAATAATCTGTGTATCCAGGCAGGTCAATTCATCTCCCAGGACCTTAGTTTCCTCATCTCTAAAATGGAGGCATTGTATTACGTGACCTCTGAGGTCTTTTGAGCTTTAAATCTATGAGCCACTGATACAGTTGGCAGCCCATCTTTCAAAGGGAAGGGAAGGGGGACCCAGGACAGAAACTTTGGGAATACCCAGTTAGCATGCTGTGGATGCTGAGCCAGCAAAGGAGACTGACAAGGAATGGTCAGAGAGGTAGGAAGTGAACCAGGAAAGAGCAGTGCCAGAGAGAAGAGAGAATCCATGATGAAAGGATGGTAAACAGTGTCAAACGCAGCAGAGAGGGCGAGAAGGATTAGAACTGAGAAAAGACCATTAGATTTAGCTGTTAAGAGATCAGCGGTAAATAACAGTTGAACTTTAGAATAAGGAGCTGCCCAGTTATACCTGGGGATTTGTCTCGTTAGCAATTAATATTTAGCTGATATTTTATTATTTAATAGAGAGCTACATTTTTATGAAACACACACACACACACACACACACACACACAATTTCCTGGCCTTTGACCTATGTTCTTGCTCTTCTCCATTATCCATACCTGGCTAGCTAGGAACCACACCATAGTGGTAACTCAAATTGCAGTCATAACCCTTTGGAGGAAATAACTAGTTTCTGCAGGGTTAGCTTTGCAAACCCAAATCTAATAAGCAACAGCAAATATCTTAGCACAGAAATATATAAAATGAGTCTGCTAGTCTGCAAGCCCTCTTTTGTAACCTCTGTAGCATCCAGCAGAGTGCACTGATATAGTTGGTGTGCAACACACATTTGTTAAATGAATGAATAAAAAAAAATGCATGAGTCCCATATGTATCCATTCATTTCCATCCCTACTCCCAGCATTCTAGCTCATGTCGTCATTACCTAAAACCTGGATTATTGGAATAGCTTCCTAGCAGGTTTCTCTGACTCCAGATGCTCCTTCCTTTAATCCCCCTGATGCCACAGTAATCTTCCTTAAACACTGACTGCATCATGTTACTCCTTGTTGGAAACCCAGCTAGACAACCAGCCTGCTGATTCAGGGCGCAACCAGAGCAGGTGGGTAAGTCGAAGCCTGGTAATGCTTGAGTCAGTTAGTAAAGGTCTGCTTTTTTTGGATTCAGGATCAGGATAAGGGGCTGAGAAGAGTCCAAGACTGGAGGAGAGATCCAGAAAGACAAGAGATAGGACACAGGGTCAAAGACCTCTACTGTCTCTCCCTCCCACTCCCACACACACCCCAATCTTAGCTCCAGACCAAGGTCCTCCAGAACCTTGGAAAAAGCATCCAAAGCAAGCCTGAGAGCTTTCATCTTCAGGGCCCAGGTTTATCCTATTAGACCTGTTCTCTCTCTAGGACTTTCTAAATAGTCTCATCCCTATTCTCCAGGTTTAGATATTATCAAGCCAGAAATCGTCCTTATCCATTATGTCATACCCTCTCTGATTACTTATCGTTTTCTAGCATCTTCTCCCTGAATTTTATGGCCTTCCATAATCTGTGAACACCCTTTATGTCCATTCTGTTGTCTAAATATTTTCTAACATAAGCCCAGTCTTATGTTTTAGGGGTTTCTTTTGGCGAGGCAATGGGGTAAAGTGACTTGCCCAGGGTCACACAGTTAGTTAGTGTCAAGTGTCTGAGGCTGTATGTGAACTCAGGTCTTCCTAAATCCAGGGCCAGTGCTCTATCCACTGCGCCACCTAGCTTCCACCTTTTCCCTCTCTTTAAAAAAAATTCTAATTGTTAGAATTAAGTGGAGGCAGCATGGTACATTAAAAATAGCAATAGCTCTGAAATCAAAAGATCTAGGTTCAAAACCTACCTCAGGTGCTTATACCTTAGGCTTCAGGTTCCTGATATACAAGAGAAAGATTTTGGACTAGGGTGGCCACAAAAGATTGAAGATTCTAGCCCTAAATCTATTACACTATAATCATTGTCCTTCACAAAAACAAACAGAAGTTTCCAGATGTCTGCGAGCCATATGACATCGTGGAGTCCTAGTGACTCTGTTAACTATCCTCTGAAGACCACCACTCCTCAACAGTACATGTAAACTGCCAGGGGTCTACAATAGGACCCCAGGTTCCAGGAAATACAGATTACAAAACAGCCCTGATTGAGATCCTTTCATCCCAAACAAAGCACTTGAAACTCACACAGTAAGGGAAAAAAATGACAGGTCATTCATAGTCACAGTGAGGGTGTCCCACAGTCCAAGGATCCCATCAGAAAATCACACTTCCAGTTCAGTCCATAGTATAGTCAGGGTCTATAAACTGGGAACCATCACTGAACTGAGGCACTCAGATATCCAGAAGTGATGGACAACAACGAGTGGGACTGACCTATAAGCTTGTTCTTATATTTCCTGTCCTGAGGTGAATGGACAGGCCCTGGAGCCCTGATCTCTGTGAACAGGCAGAGCTAATCTGCAAGGGGACCAGATAGGTGTTAGCTGTATTGAATTTGGGAGGTCTGCGCAAGTGAAAAAGTATGGTCAATTTTAAAAATACCGTTAGGCACCTTGGATAGGATTTTGGATCTAAGCTAGAACAGAACGTGGAGGTCATCTAGTCTACCCTCCCCCAATTTTTTTTGATTGTGGTTGGGGAATTGTGTTCCTCTACCTTCCCAACCAATTAATCCATCCCTTGAAACATGAAGCAATGGGATATGATGCGCTCTTTTAAAGAGCATTGGCTATGGAGTAATCTTGTGACCTTGGGCAAGTCACAACCCCTTGGTTTCTTTTTCTGAAAAATGAAGGGGTTTTATTGTATGGTCTCTAATGTCCTTTTCACCTCAGAATCTATGATCCTATTAAAGCAGGCTCCTTGACTAAGGGATTGGAATAAACACTGGAGATGTGGACACCTATGGGTCAAGACAAAAATCCCCAATGACCTTTGACTCAAGGAAGAAAGGAGTTGTGTCTGAAAAGACAATTTCTGTTCCTTACGTCCCAAAGGAGAGGAAAGAGTCTGGAAATCTCTTGAGAGTTGAGAAGTGAGCAAGGCCCCTGAGGGGAGCACTTCAGGACCTCAGGAGAAATGTCAAGACTACCCCAGTGGAGAAAGAGAGAGAACCATGTTGGTATGGGGAGACAGAAGCTGGCACCTATGCCAGCCTCAGCCTCTGCACTCAAAAGCCTTCAGCCAAGACACAGAGACGGGGGAGAAGGTAAAGATTCTGATAATGAAGCAGTATGATCAGCCAGACGGAATGATGCAGTCACTGTCTAATTGTGTTTCAGAGACAAAGCTGGTGAATGCTACACTCTCATCCTCTGACTCTTTCCCACACCTTTAATTCTCTCTCTAGGGAGGGTCAAGTCTGCTTTTTCAGTCTTTGTTCATTAAGAATCCGTTCACTTTCTGTTTTGCCACTTGCTTTAAAAGAAACGGATTTCTCTAAGACCGTGGTGGTTAATGACTGTACTGATGTGTTTGTATGGCCTGGGAGGCTATAAGAATGTCCCTGAGAGGGGGCAAAAAGAATGATGATGATGATGAAGATGGTGTGGGTGTGTGTGTGTGAGTGTGTGTGTGAGTGTGTGTGTGTGTATGTGTGTGTGTGTGTGCAGACAGACAGAAAGAGAGACAGAGAGAGATTTTCATAACTAGGGACATTTTCAGCATGAGAGCTCAGAGCTAGATAGAAAAGAGATATTATTCATTCATATTTTATAACTTCCCCCAAGCAGAAAGACCAGCATCTAGACCAAAAGAAGCCTAGACATAACTGAGCCTATAACACTGCCTGGGGGGGGAAGGGATAGCTCCTCTGATGCTGGTTACTTCAGGTAGCTTCCTTCCTGCAGCTCCCTAGCAGATTTAAGGAACTTCTTCCTCACAGGACTGGATTGGAGAGTGGTGACTAGAGAGAAAGCCTGAAGGAAGGAGTTGGGAACATGCAGCCTCATCCTCAAGAGGGAATAAATGTTGCTCCTGCTTACCAACCCTTCACCTACATCCCAAAACTGCCTCTATTATGACCCTATGAACAAAGAGAGGGAAAAGGTGACAGATAGGTAGCGCAGAGGATAGAGCACTAGCCCTGGATTCAGGAAGACCTGAGTTCAAATCTGACCTCAGACACATAAAACTTACTAGCTGTGTGACCCTGGGCAAGTCACTTAACCCCATTGCCTCACCAAAAAACAAACCAAAAAAACGAGAGAGGGGGAAAAAGCAGTTCAACAAAATTCACCAGCACATCATCCAAATTTGACAATATCTACACCAATCCACATTCCTAGTCTCCCTCTTCTTCAAGGAAAGGAAGGAGGTGGATTTTTTCACCTATCTCTTCTCTTGGGCCAAGCTTGGTCATTACCATTACATAACATTCAGTTTCTTTTGCTGTTGTTTCCCATTATAATGTCATAACTGTTGTGTGTATGTTTTCCTGCTTATTTTACTCCCTTCTGCATCAGCTCACATATGTCTTCCTGTATTTCTCTGAATCCTTCGTGGTCATTATTTCTTACAGAGCAATATGTGCTATTACATTTGGGTACCATCATTTGTTCAGCCATTCCCCTGATCAATAGGCAACTGTTTTGTATCTGATTCTCTGCTACCACAAATAGTCCAACCCATTCACTCTATACATGAGGAAAAAAGGCCCAGGGAGTTTAGGTGACTTCCTCAAGGTTGAACAGGTAATAAGAGGGCAAAACCAGCATTTGAACTCTGACCCTGTAGTTCTGTCTTCTGCGCTCTATATTTTGTATGTAACCCAGGTTATATGTGTCCACTGCACCCCTATTGATCTGCTTTGGGAATGACATCATGTAAGTACAGAGTTACAGGGCAGGGAGGAACTGGTGAGTAATTAGGAGGAAGGCATCAGGGACAAAACGTAATATCAGGGATACAGGGAAGGCCTCAGTGGGTGGAGGTCTGATGATTTATAAGACAATGAGACAGTTCATTAGTCCAGACCAAATGCCCTTTTTATTTTCACAGAGAGGCCATTTTACTTTCCTTGGTTGAAGGCAGAGGACTGGACTAGATGACCTCATGAGATTCCTTTGAGTTATAAGATCCTCCTCATTTGCTGGTGACGTCTCCTCAAAATTACCTAGCATCTATTTTGTATGTATTTTACATACCTATGAATACACATACACACGCAAACATATACACACACCACATACATACGATTTGTCATTATTCAGTCATTTCAGTCATGTCTGACTCTTCATAACCCCATTTGGGATTTTCCTGGCAAAGATACTAGAGTAGTTTGCCATTTCTTTCTCCAACTCATTTTATAGGTGAAGACAATGAGGCAAACAAGGTTAAGTGACTTGCCCAGGGTCAAACAGCTAGCAAGTGTCTGAGGCCACATTTGAACTCAGGTCTTCCTGACTCCAGGCCTAGTGCTCTATTCACTGTACCACTTAGCTGCTTTCATACATACAAACACACACACACACACACATATACCTTTATACACATACATACATATGGATTTACACATATATGTGTATCCAAAAACATTGCCTCTCCTGACTAGACTGTAAGCTCCTTGAGGGCAGGGATTGGTTTTGTTTTATCTTTATGTCTCCAGCCCCTAGCATAGTATCTGGAACACGGTAAGAACTTAATAAACAATACACTTGTTGTTTCTGTGCTTCTCTGATTCTTTGATTTTCGCTGCTTACTGACCAGTAGTGTCTGCTGGTTTCTTTTCCATTCCTTTGTGTGAGAACTTTCCATCTGAATCTCATTGAACATGAGTGGAGTGTTACTCTTGGTGAATATAGGGCCTGGGGGTAGGGAAAAGAGTATACTCTATAATCCTCTCACTAGATGCCCAGAGCAGCTGTCCCACCCAGAGGGAATGGGAACTGAGATCCCTCAGATTTCATTTCCAGCATAAGAGCTAGCTCGTGTAAGCCTGAACAAACCCCTTCTGTGGGCCTCATTTGCCATCTTGTTAAAAAAAAAATAGAAGATGATCTCTGCTCTCTCCCAGTGGGAAGGAAACAGGGCATGCCAAATGCTTGGAATGGCTCCAAAGAATGGGGCAGGAGCCTCCCCAAAGGCGGGTTGAACAAAAGTGGCCCTGGGTCAGTAAAGCTGTCAAGTGAAGTTTGATTGACACCCCATTGCCGGGCAACAGCAGCCTTCCAAGCAAACCCAAGAGGAGTTCTTGGGAGGTTAGTCACAGGATCAGGACAAACCATGGAATGTTGGAGCTGGGAGGGATTCTAGAGGTCATCCAGTCCCACCCTTTCTTCTTGCGCATGAAGAAGCTGGTAGGGTACATGGGCAACGTGGGCAGAGCTGTGGGAAAGTTGGAGAAAAATGAGTCTGCATTGGATTCTGTAACAGAAAGGGGCCATGTCTTCTAGCTCTTCTTTTTACTCCAAATTGGGTGGGCAAAAATCTAGGTTTGGGGAATATTCAATGCTTGCCATATAAAGCTTATTGCTTTCGGGCTTGTAGTATTCAAGTTGGTCAAAGGCAGGAATTCTCTCCTTCTCTTTCTTGCCCATTGACCATATTCCCATGTTACTTGTCCGGTGCCTGCCACTGCAAGTTCAGTCAGCTGGCTAACCCATCATTTCCCTAATAAGCATTTTCTATAAGTCAGGGATTGAACTGTTTTAATAAATGGGTCATTTTGATGTTTGAATGAAACAATTACCGTGGCTTCCAAGAGAACTACCAAAACTCAGCTCAGTGAAGCCAGTCAGTCAGTGATGGTGGGATCATAGTCAGTCAGTCAGAAAACAAACATTTAAGGGCAGCTAGGTGGTGCAGTGGATAGAGCACCAGCCTTGGAGTCAGGAGGACCTGAGTTCAAATCCGGCCTCAGACATATAACACTTACTAGCTGTGTGACCCTGGCAAATCACTTAACCCCATTGCCTAGTCAAAAAAAAAAAAATTGCCTAAAAAAACCCAAAAACATTTATTAAGTGCTTACTGTGTGCCAGGCACTGGGTTAAACATGAAGGTTTCAAAGAAAGACATGCCTTGCCCTCCAGGAGCTCACATTCTAAGGGAGGAGACCACATACAAAAAAATTATACATACAAGTTAGAAACAGTATAAATAAAAGGTAGTTTCTGAGGCACTTCAGGCAGGTACTTCATGGATCTATATGAAAGGGACCTCAGACATCATCTTTTGCAACCCCCTTCCATTTTTAGTTGAAGAGCTGGGTAAAACAGAACTCAGAGAGGTTAAGTGACCTGCCCAAGATTGCACAGGTAGGAAAGAACAGGACTAGGATTAGAACCAGGGCAGTTGTTGTATAGTGCTGAGCCTTGAATCCAGACATGAATCCAAAGCTGACTTTGTGTCCAAAGATAGGTGAGTTGGGTGTCCAGGATGATCATGCAAGAGCTCATAGGTTCACAGATTTAGAGCTGAAAGGGGACTTGGGGGTCTCCCAGCACAGCCACCCCTCTGTATTGTTCTTTAAACAAGACTCTCCATCTGACTCAGGACATATTCCCTGGCCATCTTCCATGACTGGAATTCTCTCCTTCATCTCTGCCTCCTGACTCCCTGATCTTCCTTCAAGTCTCAGTTAACATTTCCACCTTCTATAGGAAGCCTTTGCTGAGCCCCTTAATTACAGCATCTTCACTCCATTGATTATTTCCAATTTATTCTGTATATGGCTTGTTCAAAGCTAGTTGTTTCTATGTTGCCTCCCCCACTAGATTGTGAGCTTCTCAAGGGCAGGGACTGTCTTTTGCCTTTATTTTTATCCCTAATACTTAGCCCAGCACATGGCACATGTGTTTATTGTTGTTCCATCATTCTTGATCCCATTTGGGGTTTTCTTGGCAGAGACACTAGTGCGTCTTGCCATTTTCCTCTACAGCTCATTATATAGATGAGGAAACTGAGGCACAAAGTGATTTACCCAGGGTCACACAGCTAGTAAGTGTCTGAGGCCAGATTTGAACCCAGGTCTTTCTGACTCCAGGCCCAGCACTCTATCCACTGCTCCACCTCACTGCCCTGGCATGGTGCATTTCTTGTTGCTGTTGTTGTTGTTGTTCAGTCATGTCTGACTCTTCATGATCCCTTTTGGGGTTTTCTTGGTGAAGGTAATGGAGCAGTTTGCCATTTCCTTCTCCAGCTCATTTTACAGATGAGGAAACTGAGGCAAACAGGGTGAAGTGACTTGCCCAGGGTCACAGTCTCTGAGGCCAGATTTGAACTCAGGTCTTCCTTACTCCCAGCATAGAGCTCTATCCACTGTACCACCTAGCTGCCCAAGACACATAGCAGGCACTTAATTAATATTTATTAACTTACTAATTTTTACATATGAGGAAACTGAAGCCCAAAGGATTTAAGTGGCTTCTCCAAGGTCATTCAGGTACTAAATGACTGGGATGGAATTTAAACTCAAATCCTCATTCCAAATTCAGCATTCTTTAGGCTGTACTATACTACCTTTTCTCAGCAAAGGCCCAACCTAAAGAGATACTATGTTGTCCCTAACTCAAGAGCACCCCCCCCCAGAAGAGTGGTATCCTTCCAACACCACATATGTGCACTTGTTTTCCTGTAGCCCATCTTTGCAGTGCCTACTGTTTCTCAGAACCATATGGTTGGTATATTTGTTTTACCATAAGCCCATTTTTGCAGTACTAATAGCTTCTCAACACCACATGGGCAGTACACTTGTTTTTACTATATGCCCACCTTTGAGATGCTAATAGCTTCTTAACACTACTTAGGTAGTACACTACTTATTTTACTCTCTCTCTCTCTTTCTCTCTCTTCTCTTCTCTTCTCTCTCTTCCTCTCTCTTCCCCTTCCTCTTTCTCTCCCTCCCTTTCTACCTCTCTCCTTTCTTTCTCTCCCCCTTCCCACCCCTAGTAAATGTTTCAGGAACCAGAAGATGAGTTTTCTCATTATTTTTGATAACAGAAACAAAAATAAGACAAACTGAGACATCTCCAACTCCCCAACTCAGACCCTAACACAATAATTGTTCAATCTATTGCTTAAGGAGTGAGGGAGCTTCAGAGAGAGATGAGAACTTCAGAGAGCATAGGATCATAGACTTAAGACTAGAAAAAAAGATCACTTCTTTTGATCCCTCCACCACCACTCCAGTTTTACAGATGAGAAAACTGAGGCCCAAAGAGATAAATTAACTTGTCCAAAGTCACACAAGTCATAAGTGGTAGAGCCAAGATTTGAACCCAGTTTCTTTTATTCCAAAGCCAATGTTATTTAAACTATCCCAAAATGTTAAGCTGAGAGACAGTGTTGGTAGTCAGTCAATCCAAAACGTCTGAGACAGGTTCTAGCACCAACAAGGTGCTTGAATCTGTTAGTTTTGTCACAAATTACACCTCTCATCCTCACCCCAAAGAGCTGTGGGTCCCAGAGGGGATGATCAAGGGAATATGGGGCCTGGGATTACTATAGTAGCTTCCTATCAAGTCTCCTTGCTTCCTCTCTCCCCTCTCATATCTATCCTTCATACCTCTGCCAGACGAATTTTTTTCATGCATAAATAAAGTCAATCCCTTGCTCAAAGATCTTTGCTAGGCTGAACAAGTTGTGGTATATGAATATAATGGAATACTATTGATGCATAAGAAACAATGAGCAGGTGGATTTCAGAAAAACCTGGGAAAACTTCTATGAACTGATACTGAGAGAAGTGAGCAGAACCAGGGGAACATTGTATGCCCCAACAGCAACATTTTGCAATGATCAGCTATGATAGACTTAGCTCTTCTCGGCAATACAGTGAACCAAGACAATTCCAAAAGACTCATGATGGAAAATGCTGTCCACATCTAGAGAAAGAGCTATGGAATCTGAATGGAGATTGAAGCATACTATTTTTACTTTTTTTGTTTTTGTTTTTTCTTTCTCATGGTTTTTCCCTTTTGTTCTGATTCTTCTTTCATAATATGACTAATGTGGAAATATGTTTAACATGATTGTACATGTATAGCCTATATCAGATTGCTTGCAGTCTTGGGGAGGGGGTTGGGGAGAGATGGGAGAAATTTGGAATTCAAGATTTTACAAAAACAAATGTTGGAAACTATCCTTATGTGTAATTGGGGGAAAATACTATTAAGTGCAAAAAACAAATCTCCACCAAATCCTTATTGTATGACAAATAGAGTTTAAAATTCTTTGCTTGGCATTCAAAGCCCTCTATGATCTGACACTACCTTACCTTCTCTGACCACTATTCTGGAGAATTCTTTTACCTATATAAGTGGCCAAGTCCAGGCTACCTAGCAGGGAGGAGCATTTATAATCTTTGTATCATGTACTCTACTGAAATAGCATAATAAGCCCATGACATCACATTTTGTCTCAATTCTGTGATATCACCTGTTAATTTTTAAATATGGATCATTTTTTGTTAAGATAAGAAAAATAACAGATAAAGTGAATTATAATGAATGTGCTGACAGTAGTGTGAATACTTTGGACTCCTTTGATTAAGAATTTACATGAAGATAATGCTGCTGCCAGTTCCAGTGTAGAAGATAAACTGAATAATGACCAAAAAAAAAAAAAACAACCCAAAAAAAAAACCACTCTGTCTTTTGTTCCAGTCATTTGTAGTTCCTGTTAAAAATAAGGAAGGAAACATATTTATTAAGTGCCTAACTATGTACCAAGCACTGTGTTAAGCACTCTACAATTATTATCTCATTTGATCCTCAGGACATCCCTGCGAAGTAGTAGCTGCTGGTATTATCCACATTTTATAGTTGAAAAAATGAGGTAGATAGAGGTTAAGTGGCTTGCCCAGGGTCACACAGCTAATAAGTGTTTGAGGCTAGATTTGAACTCATCTTCCTGTCTCTTTTCCCAGTACTTTATCCACTGTGCCACCTTTTAAAAGCCATCAAATATTCCATCTGATGATCTAGTCTTAAAAAATCGAGTAGGATGCCGTTCTCCATTATCTAGAAGTCCTAACAATCTTAGATTAAGCATGTTTCCTAGAAGTAAAATAGGAAATTAAAAAAACACACACACACACTTTCAGTCTATTTGATGTGAAATGTATAGGTAGTTAGAAAAGTAATTATAACTAGAATTCATACAATACTTTAATTTATAATGCACTTTACATATGTTGTATTATTTAATACTCACAACAACCCAGTGAGGTAGGTACTGTTATTATCGCCATTTTACAAAGGAGGAAATTGAGGCTAGAAGAAAGTGTCTTGCCCAGGATGATACAGTTTAGTCAGTGTTTGAGGCAACATTTGATTTCAAGTATATAGCCCATGAAAGGATTTAAGATTTTGCTTTTACTGATGTTTCTTCTCTTTTAATGATGCTACAAACAATGATCCCACTGAGTCAGCATTTTGGTAAGGGATTCAAAAACTAGAATAGGGCCAATTAACAGTTTAAAAATAAGCAACTGTCAAATTCTCACAGGCTGATCTGTTATTCTTGGTCAGGTTTTAATGAAGGGAAACCTGTTGCTGCATTGAGGCATTAGGGCAAACTGGAATATCTGTCCAAAGAACAGTGAGAATGTTACCACAACCCAATGGAGTAACTGACTGACATTTTTCTATGTTTGGTTAAAAAAAAAAACCTGATGTTTTTCTATCTAAATCTAAGATGACAGTTTACTTTCAATTTAGGATGATAAGGACCTGTAGATAGTAGAGACCAGCATTTTAACCTAATGAAATTGTACAAACCAGAAAAGTTTATGTCTAAATCTTGACAAAGTGCTTCAGAAAGATGATCCCATGTCAGAATAAGTGCAGCCAACTCTTCCGAATGCTACCAGAGCCATCAGCTTCAAAGTGATTTCACTGTAGTCTTGCATAAGATTATGCCTCAAATGATAATGGAAAAATGTTCTTAATCACTTCTGACCACCATGAATAGAGGTCAACTAGGGCATCACCATATTTTGGTAATGATGTCTGTTGATGTGTCCACTTATATACTGTTGACAATTGCTGCATAGTCAATTTTTGATCACTTGAATAATGTCCATGGTATTCTTAAAATGGACCAGTCATCAATGGTAACTGTCTATTTTGATGGCTCATTTACTATATCTGAATGTATTGTAAGAATTCAAATTAAATGTAAAGAAAGGATGTATGGGGCATTCAGGGAGGACTAGCACCTCTGGTGTGAGGGCTTACCAAGCCCTTTTCAGGGCTGATCATCCACCTTTGGTGACAGGTGGTGTCTACCTGTCACTCAACTCTCACCTATAGCTCCAAGAAGCTACGGCATGCATGCACAGTGGCCACACCCTGATAAAACTGTCTCAGTAGATGAGCTAAACCAGGTTGAGGGTAATCAACAGGCCTTAAACTCCCAAGAATTTCCCTGGTGGAGTGGGAGATGAGAACAATTTGTTCCAATAGCTGTGAAAGTGACTGAAGCAGGCTCCATGGAGCAGTTAGAGCTTGGTTAAGACATCAAAGAAAAGATGCCAAGGTCATTCTTTGCATCATTGCTAATCATCTTGACTTTTGTCTTGCCGCTGGTCTTTGATGACTCTTGGAAGAGAGAGTGAGGCTGACAACTTTGTGCAACTCTGTCTCACTTAAATCCAGTTCATGTACAAGTCAAGAATCACCCCATGATGTCATTGGTCCTGGTCAAAAATGAAGGACAAACAACAAAAACCAAGTGTGCATTTCTGTAGACGTTATTTGAACCTTGTCCTAGTACATATGTGTTCATTCATTCATCCATTCATTTATTAGTGTATCATTCAGACTTTTATGCCTTCGTGGAGCAGAGTTCTGCATGACATAAAATAATGGAGATCTCACAAGAAGTAGGATCCCAGATGAAGAATTGCAAATCACTGTCAAACACAAGGTAAGCCTTCAGAAGAGAAACAGTGACTTGCCGTAAAACCAAACTGTTCCATCATTTTATAAGCTTTACAAGAGATTCAGGAAACAACTTTCCTTGCTGACCATAAAATAAAACCCAGGAGCTGTAGCCAGGACCTAAACTCATTCAAGGCCATGTTTGCTCTTCACATGAAGCATCCTGTTCTCCAGATGGTGGTAAAAGGGAATAGGGCTCTCCATGCTCCACATCTCAACTTAGTCACTTCAATGACAGGGGCAGAAAATCTTGTGTCACTTTTTGGCTGCAGAGAGAAGCTTCCCTAGAATAATATTTTCAATCTATTTTAAATGACAGTGTCAAAATGTGTACAGAGAAAAGATATATTGATTCCTCCAGTTAAGAAGAAGAAAAAAAAAGATCACCTGGTGATGATAATGAATTTGAGTCCTAGCACCCCTTTGTTGTAAAGAAAAACAGAAGAGATTTCATTTCATTGTATCCATTCCGGACTGACATTGAGTAACAATTTAAACAGGACACTTGTAAAATTGTAGCTTCAGCAGAGAAGTGCTGAACTTAGAAGTTGGCAAGGATATTATGAGGATCACAGACAGCAAATTTATATTGCCCTTTGAGAAACTAGAAGCTGAAGCCCGATTGACTAAGGGTTAGACATACTACTCCTAAAGGTAACCTGCTACTTACACCACCAGAAAGTGGCTCAATTGGCTAACGATTTGGATTGGTCTCCCATTTTCTAGGTCTTTTACTCTTCAATACTTTGTAGGCTTATAGTAGAGCACTGGGCCCGGAATCAGGAAGCCCTGAGTTCAAATTTGACCTCAGACCTTTCTAACTTGTGACCCTGGGTAAGTCACTTAAGCTCTGTTTACCTCAGTCTCCTAAATTGTAAACTGGGGATAACAATAGTACCAATCTCTCAGCACTGTTGTGAGGATCAAATGAAATAATATTTGCAAAGAGTTTTGTGCTTGGAACACAGTAGGTGCTATGTAAATGCTTATTCCCCTTTCCTTTCCCCCATTACAAACCATGTGAGACAGCCCTGTCAAAACTAGCAAATGTGAAAAACAAAAGAAGCAAAATGTCCCCAAAGCATCTCAACTCACTCGTGATCTGTACATTAAACAAGAATTGACTGTGTCAGTTAATTACAATGGTGTAATGAGAGGCAGCTTGAAGGCTTAGTGGATAAATTTCTGGACTAAAGAGTCAGGAAGATACAAGATTAGATTCTGCTTCAGATACTTACTCAATGTGTAACCCTGGACAAGTCATTCTACCTCCTGGGTCTCAGTTTCTTCAACTATGAAATAGAGTGGTTGGACTCAAGTCCCCTTCCAGTTCTAAATCTATAGTCCTAGAGTTGGCCGTATCTTTGTATATTTCTAGTTAACACCACAGCAAAAATTTGAAATTTTATCTCTCTTTTTCAAGTTTGTATTTTTTAAGTCAGTCGGTCAATAAGCATTTATTAAATGTTTACTGTGTGCTACATGCTAGGGATACAAAGAAAGGCAAAGATATAGTCCCTACCCTCAAGGAGCTAATATTCTAATGGGGAAGATAACATGTAACTAACTGGCTACATACCAGATATATACAGAGTAAATAGTAGGTAATCTGGGTGGCCCAATGGATAGAGCACCAAGCCTGAGGTCAGGAACACCTGAGTTCAAATCTAGCCTCAGACACTTACTAACTGTGTGACCCTAGGCAAGTCACTTAACCCTGTTTGCCTCAGTTTCCTCATCTGTAAAATTATCTGGAGAAGGAAATGACAAACCACTCCAGCATCTTTGCCAAGAAAACCCCAAATGGTGTCATGAAGAGTCAGACATGACTGAACAACAACAACAATCTTATGGATTGGGCCCTAGCAGTGCCCTTGTGTGGTCATGGGGGGAAAACAACACAATGAAAGGCTTACTGCAGAAGGAAGGATTTGAGCTAAGTCTTGAAAGAAGGTAAAATGTGGAGGGGAGGAGGAAGAATGTTCCAGGCTTGGGGGGAGAAGAAGCAAGAAGGCAAGTGTATCTGTATGAGGGAGTAAGACATCAGAAGGCTGGAAAAGTAGAAAGAGGCCAGGTTGTGATGGATTTTAAAAGTCAAACTGAGGATTTTATATTCAATCCTGAAGGCCATATGGAGCCACTGGAGTTTAATGAGTAGAGGAGGGACATGGTCAGACATGCACTTTAGGAAGAACCTTTGGCATCTGAGTATAGGATGGAATGGAGTGAGGAGAGACTTAAAGCAGGGAGACCAACCAGGTGGCCATGGCAGCAGTTCAGGCATGAGATCATCAGGACCTGAACCAAAGCAGTGGCCAGAAGAACCGTGAAGTTAGCAATGACAAAAATTGGCAAGAAATTATCTATGTGGAATGAGTGCCAGAGAGGAGTCCAGGACGGCGCTAAGGTAAAGTAGAATGTTCATTTAAAAAATAAA
>NW_020948840.1:20449657-20480607 GCF_900497805.2 Vombatus ursinus | reverse complement strand
TGCCCATACTCCACGAGACATCAACCCCTCTGCTGACTCCAAACAAAAGCTCTCACCCTGTAATCTGGCCAGTTGATTCTCAAACTGAATTGACCAGGGACTCTCCAGATCAACCCTCTTCATACCTCCCCTAAGAAACTTCTTGATGGCAGCAGGAATATAATAAAGCTGGAAGGACACTAGTGTTAGAATCAGAAACCTAGTTTGGAGGCATGGCCATTGTTGTTGTTGTTCAGTCGTGTCTGAGTCTTCGTGAACCCATTTGGGGTCTTCTTGGCAAAGATATTAAAGTGGAGAAGGAAACCTTCTCCAACTCATTTTACAGATAAGGAAACTGAGGCAAACAGGATTAAATGACTTGCCCAGGGTCACATCACTAGTAAATGTCTGAGGCCAGATTTGAACTCAGAAAGACGAGCCTTCCTGATTCCAAGACCAGCACTCTATCCATTGCACCATCAAGCTGCCATAACATTTATTATCTGTGAGATCCTGGATAAGTCACTTAAACTGTCTAAGGATCAGTTTTCCCAACTGTCAAACGGGGTTAAAACTACTTCAATGCCTTCATCACAGGATTGTAGTGAGCAAAACCTTCATAAGCCTTAAAATTAAGCGTGAGTTGAGAAGCATCATGGTAGAGAAGATAGAGAACTGGCCTAAGAGACAAGAAAATCTTCAGTGCACATCCTGCCTCAGATGCAAGCTTGCTCTATGATCGGGAGGACGACATTTAACCTCTGTAAGTTTTCCAGTCAACTCCAAGACTTTAAACTGTCAAGATGCTTCCTTGGTAGAGAGTTTCCTTGTTAGGAGCTACTCATACCAATGAGATGGCAAGACCAGTCCCTATCCCTATAAATATGAGTTGCCTTTGGAGAGAGGCTCCATGGCACATTGGACAGGATGATGGACTTGGGGGTTAGGAAGAGTTGGATTCCACGGCCTCCTCAGATATTTATTGGCTATGAGAGCCTGGACAAGCCCCATAACCTTTCTCCATCAATCAATAAGCATTT
The DNA here is from genome assembly GCF_900497805.2 of Vombatus ursinus. Classification (NCBI taxonomy): domain Eukaryota; kingdom Metazoa; phylum Chordata; class Mammalia; order Diprotodontia; family Vombatidae; genus Vombatus; species Vombatus ursinus. The sequence goes on along the minus strand of NW_020948840.1, from coordinate 20,479,588 downwards.
ATTAGACACCTACTCTGTAGCAAGGGCAGCTAGGTGGCACAGTGAATAGAGCACCAGACCTAGAGTCAGGAAGAACTGAGTTCAAATCTAGTCTTAGATATTTACTAGCTGTGTGACCCTGAGCAAGTGACTTAGCCCTGTTTACCTCAGTTTTCTCATCAGTAAATTGAGCTGGAGAAGGAAATGGCAAACCACTCCAGTATCTTTACGAAGGAAACCCCTCGAAAAGGGTTCACAGAGAATCAGACACGACTGAACAACAAAAATGAAACTGATGCTCAGGGTTCACTGACTAATTGAAGAGTGTTCAGTGAGCTCTCAGAATAATAAACTGGAGTTTTCTCCCTATCTCTGTATTATTACAGACTCCCAGAAAATTTTGTCACACCACGCAATAGAAAGAATACTAGTTCTGTTGTCAAAGGACCTGGATTCAAATCTTGGCTCTACTACTGTCTATATGTGATCTCAGAAAACTCACCCACTCTGGGCCTCACTTCCTCATCTGCAAAGGGGGGAGATGGAATAGGAGAGCTGCCAGCTCTGACACTCTGATCACCCATCTGTAAAATGGAAACTCTAGGACTTATGTTGTAATTATTCTCTATACACTTACACAGTTTCATTTTTGCCTTCAAACAGTGCCTAATGCATAGAAGGCACTTAACAAATGTCTGTTTCTTGTTGGACTGGTTGATTACCTCTAAGGATCATGCTAATGATCAAACCAGATAATTTATGTCAAGTGCTTTACAAACTTTGAAAGGTGCTATAAAAATAACAGTTACTGTTTTTTTTTAACTTTATTTTCTAGTGCCCAACTAGCGCTGTGCCTATCAGGGGGCAAGCACTTAACAAACGCTGGTTGAATGAAACTGAATTGAGGTGATTCATTTCATCTTTGTATCCATCAGGCTCCTAACTAGGTACCTTGTATGTGGTAGGATCAACAATAAATGCTTGCTGCTCTGAAATGAATGGCAGTATAGATTCTGGACCTGGATTTGAAACCCACCTCTCTTGCTTACAAACCCAGTGTTACCTTGGCAAATCACTAAACTTTTTTTTTTGGCAAGGCAGTTGGGGTTAGGTGACTTGGCCAGTCACACATCTACTATGTGTTATGCTTGTGAGGTCGGATTTGAACTCAGGTCCTCCTGCCTCCAGGGCTGGTGCTGTACCCACTGAGACACCTAGCTGCCCCCAAATCACTTCACTTCTTAGGTCTTACTTGCTTCCTCTGAAAAATGAGGCCAGACTAGATGCCTCCAAAGTGCCTTGCAGATCTAGCTCAATGGACCCTGTGAATAGCAGTGTAGAAGATATTTCAAGGGGACAACACCTTCCTCTGCAAAAGGCTGCCTGTGGGAAACCAGCAGTGGGGTCTGGACCTCATAGGGAGGCCTGGGAGAGCTCGTGGACAAAGAAAAGTAAGGCTTCTGCTGAGCTGGGCAGGCAGGGCAGTGAGGAGTGCAGGGAGCTATCTTAACAGTGTTCATTTTTCTATTTTTAAGCCAAGGTCCCTGGGGGCATAAATGAAGTGATCAGAAAAGACATGATTGGAATTGACCCTCCAGGCACTAGGCTTGGAAGGGCTGACTGCCTGGAGGCGGCTAAAAGGCTCAGGCTTTTTATTTATTTATCTTTCCCCAAAAGCTTGTACCAGCCACACAGGTCCCCCTACCCTTCCTCTCCTCAAATCTCATACCAGCTGCAGCCTTAAAATTAGGTTTGGGAATGGAGGGGGGAAGGTAAAACAATCATCTCCCTCCCCCCAGCACCCCTCTTTATTATTTAAAGAAGCAGCATAATCTGCAGAAAGTTAGAATTTGTCTTTGCATAGGGTTGGATCCTGCAGTCTGCTGAGCCAGCTCAAATTGGCTTATGAGAGCCGATTGTAAAATGTTCAGTGTTACTCCTTGGAAATCTGCAAAGACTACAAATTCAGGCTTGATTTATCATTTTGGTGATTTTCTACACTTAAGAAAGTGATGGAAAAAATGTTAGTCATTCAGATTAAATTTCAAAGTGTATCAAGGATGCATTTTTTTTCTTTCAGAGAGCCAATTGTTAAAGATTTACCAATACATCTCTGACTTTGATTCATAAAATCTCACAGAAATGATGTAATACGATAAGACTGTTTTATCCAGGACTTGAAAACGTCTAATAAGAAAACCACCAGTCCAACTGTTTCTCAGGTACCTTGGTGAAATACAGAAAAGAATATGCAAGCAGAAGAGATTAAGATGTATTAATATGGGGCAGCTAGGTGGCACAGTGGATAGAGCACCTGCCCTGGATTCAGGAGGACCTGAGTTCAGATCTGACCTCAGCCACATAACACTTATTAACTGTGTGACCCTGGGCAAGTCACTTAACCCCATTGCCTAACCAAAAACAAACAAAAGATGTATTGATATGAATCACCACTGCTTTGAGGTTTTGTTTTTCCTCCCAATTTGGTTCCAGACCAGGAAAGTTCAAGGACCTCTGGATTCTCCAATCTAGAGCAGTCCCAGGAAAGCTGATTCAGCCCAGAACATGTCTCTAGAACTTTAGATAAAACTGGGTTAAATATCTCCATCCATAGCTTTTTAGCCCCAACTGCAGCAAGGTTCCTATTTTGCATCTAAAAATGGGGGGGGGCAGCTAGGTGGCACAGTGGATAGAGCACCGGCCCTGGATTCAAGAGGACCTGAGTTCAAATCCGTCCTCAGACACATAATACTTACTAGCTGTGTGACCCTGGGCAAGTCACTTAACCCCATTGCCTAACAAAAAAAAAAAAAGCCCAGCTTTAGTCTCCACCTCTCCCTTCACCTCACAGGATACACCAACCTCCTGAGTCTGGGGTTGCCTTTCTCATATGACCTTTGGTCAGAAAAGTCGTAGTGGTTGACACTGCCCCAAGGTTCCCTGAAGACTGAGAGTGTAAATTCTTCACTTCTGCTCCCTAGAAGGGAGGGGTCAAGAGCTAAAACCAGGGAAGAAATCAGTTTGTCCTTGGAGATGTTTCACCTTCCCCTTTCTTGGTCCTCTCCTCACTTTCCAACTCTTATTCACACCCACCTACTACCCTCATGTTGTCCTCTGGTTAGCCAAAGTCCTTCGTCTATGGGGTTCTCTCCAAACCTGTTCTCCATCCGAAGTGCCAAAGTTCCAAAACGTTTTTCCATCTGCAACCTCCCCTCTCCACCCTCCCTTCCCCCACCATCTAAAACTCTCATTCTTTGAGTGGGTTTCACACTAAGGTATGAATGACTGATAGCTTTCCCCTTTAGCAACTCAAGGGTATGTGTTCTAAAGGAGTTTTTGTCAACTCAAAAATGAACCTCTAAATGAGGAAACATCTGTGACCCAGTGAAGAATTTCAGGCAAGTTCGGAGTGGAGATTAGAGGAGGAGGGTTAGCCTTATTTGAGATATGGTACCTGTTGGTAATGGAAAAATGTATACTTTGTTTTCTTGGAGGAATTACTTTCCTCCCAAATTGGTTCCATCTGTCTATGGGTTACTGATTTCAAGCCAGAAGCATTTCTGATATCTGGCCTCAGTGTCTCTTGGTCCACCTGGGTGGACCTTTTATCCTATCTTCCGAGGGACTGTTCTGTGAAGCCCCCTACTTAGTCCTCCAAACTCTCTGTGGATGACTGTCATCACCTTTCCTCAACCCCTTTTGCTTCCAACTAAACAGGCCCTGCCCCTCACCTTTATTTCCTGGGACTAAGGATTAAAAACAAACGAGCAAAACCAAACAAGATTCCCTTGCCTGAGCTTCTCAGGCTGAGGTCCTATCAGCCCCAGTTGGTAATTCCTGAGGGTCCTGAGTCCCCCGGGGGGGGGGGGGGGGGAGGAGTATCTCTCAGTGTTGACTTCAACCAGGGCCTCTGAATACCTGACTCCCACCAGCAGGTTTTACTGAAATCTCCTACCTCTTAACCCTTGGTTGAATTTCTAAATGAGGATCTTTGGAATATTTTGGGTCCTCGTAATAGATGAAGTTATCAAGGAAAGGTCTAATGAGGCATGCAAATGCTGAGAATGGGCCAGCTGACTAAATGCTCACCCCCTCAGACTGTGTAAGCTAGGAAACAGCACCACCCTTCCCATACTGCCTGCCCCCCACCTCCCACCCCAAACTCTCCATTCTGGGTAGCTCAGGTTTGGGGCATGAAGGCCTGGAGCAGGGTGGGTATCCATTGGGAAGTCAGCTGTCTTGAACCCCAAAGAACAGTCTGTATATGGAGTTACAATCTCATGGCTTTGAACATTCCATCATTTGGGAGAGGAACGGTGCCTTTAATAAATAACCCAACTACATAAGATCTTTACTACAAACACACTTAGATTTGGACGCAATGGCCCTGACCTGAAGGTCAAATTAAAAGGCTAAGCTATTTACTCTAGCCTTTTGGCAGAGGGGAGGGAAGGGTGGGCAGGAGGTGTCCCTGTGGGAGTCTTTGATTTGGCTGAGCTTCAGAGATGAAGCCAGGCAATCACTCACTGATCCCTTTGTCCTTTCAGTGTGTTCAATGAGGTGTCTTTTCCATTTGAGGTTGGAGTTACAAAGGGTGAGATGGAAAAAAAAAAGAATCTATTCCCATGAAAAAAGCTTGTTGGGGAGGGAGAAGGGCAGGGGGAGGGGCGTGGAAGTGGTAAGACTCCCCAGAGAAGGAGTAGGATTTGAGTCAAGATGAGTCCTGGCTACTGTGTGACCTACTGCCCTAGGGTCCCAGAGCCACAGACACCAGAATGACTTAGTGAAGGAAGTCGTTATGTGAAAGAACTCATGCATTCTATTTAATTCAATTCAAAAGAATTCATTAAGTACTTTCTATCTTGGGACTGTGGTAAGCCCTAAGAGATACAAGGACAAAAGAAAAAGAAAAAAAGAAGACAATCACTGCCCTCAGGAAACTTAGTTTCTCTTCGACAGAAATGTAAACAAATGCTTGGGATAAGGATATTCGGGCTAAGTATTGAAAGTGGTGACCAGAACCCCTAGACTCTGGGCTGATAATGGGTCAAAGCAGCCCCTAAGGGTTAAGAGGTACCAGCCTGTAGAAAGAGTATGCGTAGTCAGGAGGGACTTGGGTTCCAATTGTTTCCAACCCTTTAAGATGTGTGAACCTGTCACTCTTACTTCTCTGATAATCAGTTTCTTCATCTATAAAATGGAAAAGAATTAAAATGAGAAAATCTGGCCTCAGACACTTACTAGTTGTGTGACCCTGGGCAAGTTACTTAACCCCATTGCCTCCCAACAAACAAACAAACAAACAAATAAATGTCACCTGGCTTGTAGTTCAAAAAAACAACACCCAATCACTCAGATCTTCCACAAGGCTCAAATCTTGACAATTCTTAACATACAATGTGAATGACAGCTACATTATTTGTATTTTGTATCTCTTTATATGTGAACAAGTTGTTGCCTCCACAGCATGTAAGCTCCTTGAAGGCAGTGACTGTCTTGTTTTTGTCTTTGAAGCCCCCACCTAGCCTAGGGCCGATCACTCAGTAGGTGCTTAACAAATGCTTGTTGATTAATTCCTGACTCCTACTGTAGGAATGGTTTCAAACTACTTTCTAAATTTCTATGGGATTTTCCCCTAGAAAAATAAAGGGGGAAATGTTTCAAAGAATTCTAAGATTTTTGTGAAGAAATGCACCCCAAACAGAAAATTAACCAGCTCTCCAACACCTACAGAAATTCTTGTACTTTCTACCCCACTGGATGTTTATTGAATCATAAAATGTTAGAACTAAAAAGGATTTTATTGATCATTTTGTCCAGTCCCTATGATGGAATCCTAATAAAGCTGCCCTCAGTCCCAATATTTTAACTCCCTTATAGACCCCACTGAACAGCAGGTCTACTGCCCCTACCTAGCCACTGCCCCCTTCCCCTCGACTCAATATCTTAACTTCTTCATATATGCCTCACTGCTCACTGGAACAACAGGTGTGTTCACGAACTCGTATTTCTCACAGAAACAGCAGGCATTTGCATATGATGGGATTCCAGCCACTGCTTCTAGCTAACCACCACCCCCAGACCCATTCCTCATATTTCCCACAGAAATAGCAGGTATGTCCAAGCACTCAACCACAACCACATCCATCTAGTCTTAGATGGGACCACAATAGTCAGCCAATCAGAAAGCAGAAGCATCAGGATGCCCTAGCAAGATGTAGACTCCAAAACAAAAAGAGGGACTTTTCCTAAGTAGGCACCTGTGCAGTAATAGCAAAAGCTGGACTTTAGGTAAACTTATGATGTAGAGAGGCTTATTATAATATCATTATCATAAATACATACCCCCCCAAATGGGTTTTTCTCTATGCATTGTGGGAAATCACATGCACAGTTTCACTGAGGCTGGGACGCTTCCCCTATTACCTCATCCCTTAACAAATTCCTCCTGCCTTTTTAATATTCGTAATTTCTGTTATGTAATTGCATCTTTACCTTATGAAAATCTGCTTTCACTAAAGTTGCTGGTTCCTCTTGGAACTTAGCCAGTTCCATGACAGGGGTCAATCACAAAAAAATGCCTATACTTGGATCAGAGGTGGTCTGACTCTGAATTCTTTGAGAAGGTTCCACTACAACACGTCATGAAACTGCAACAGTTTTTGGCATCTCTGGGTAAGCAGAGCCTCTGATTCTGACCTTCCCCCCTCTCCCCACCCCAAACTGCAACACTTATGTTTTACAAATGAAGAAACTGAGGCCCTTGATGGTGAAAGGGCCTTGCCTAAAGTCATCCGGTTACTTTGTGACAAAGCCAGGATTCAGATTTCCTGATTCCCAGTCTGCTTTACTGGATGACCTTGGATAAGCCATCTAGCAGAGAGAGACAGAAGCCAAGGGCAACTTCAGTTTAGGTTATAATTAGATAAAGCCATTTTAAATGCTTACTATGGGCTAGGCAGAGTACTAGCTAAGAATACAGATATAAGCAAAAATCAATCACTCAAATATTTATTAAGTGCCTACTATGTGCCAGGCACTGTGCTAAGTGCTGGGGATACAAAGAGACAAAAGACAATCCCTGTCCACAAGGAGCTAATGTCAAGAATTTTACAATCTGTTGAAAAGACAGTCCCTGACCTTAAGGAGCTTATATTCTAGTAGGGGAAGACTACACATAAAAAGACACTGAAAAGAGGGCTGAGGTGAGGGAGAGTGAACTCAAGGGAGCAAGCCAGAGAGGTGGTTGGGGGAGTCATGAGCTGGTCTGAGTTTGAAGAGAATGTGCCTGGTGTAGGTGCTTCCTCAAACAGAGGTTCATGGATGAACTCATCAATAAGAGAAAGAGGACATAGTTGGGGAAGTGTTGCTATTGAGAGAAGACCACTGCTGGGGCAGGAGTGGAGAGGAGGTCTCAGGAGTCATGGTTTGGTCTGAGTTTGAAGTCTAGGACATAAACACATTTACAAAATACTAAGAAGGACGGTAAAAGATTAAGAGCAGTATAGCCACAATGAGAAGTAGCAAAGGGGAAAAAAAAATTTAAAGAACAGTGGATGAAAGATCCAACTAAACAAAGGCATCCTGGGGGCTTTTAAAGATGAACTAGAAAGAGAGCAATAAACAATTGAAAAACGGAAAAGATTTGGACAGATTTTTACAGTTAACTCTTTTAACCATCAAGGTCAATGGATCAAAAGTAGTTGGACTCTAAATATGTTTCAGGTGTGCCGCTAGATGTAGTAGAAATGGCACTGAAGAAATCATGAGAAATGCAGCTAGACTAGACCATGCAGGGCAATGCTGGAGGAATTGAGGGCATTGAGGAATCCCTTGGCAGGGTGTCAGAAAAAGGTGTAGAAAAAATCTTGGCCCTTTTCATTAGGCAAAACTACAACCAAGATAATACCAATAACTACTGTCTCACATGCCTACTCTACCATCTATATGAAATCTTTATTTGATGGCATCTTTGGTGAAGGGATTAGATGAGTAGAAGTAGATTTTCACAAACTGTAGACCACATCTTTACAATTACACAATTGACTGAAATAAGTAGCAATGCTAAGAAAAGTGAGGGTTAAGATAATGCCATTGGATTTAGAAGTTAAGTTGATGACCTTGGAGAGAACAATTTCAATTGAATGATAGGGTCAAAAATCATATTGAAAAAGGCTAAGAAGAAAGTGAGAGGTGAAGAAGTAGAGGCAGTGAATTCCTGCCAATTAGAGCTATCCCTAAAGTGGAATAGTATGCCTTAGAAAGTAACTAATAACTGGAGAACTTTAAGCAAGGGCTGGATCACCATTTGTACAGTATTTTGTGGAAGGGGTACTTGTTTAGGAATGGGTTGGACTAGATGGTCTCTGAAATCCTTTCCAACTGTGAAATTGTGTAAGAAAAAAGAAAGAAAGAAATGGAATGGTCAGAGTCAGGAGGGTGGAGTGGTAGAGAGAAGGGATCAGGACAGTGAAGGAAAGGAAAGAAAAGTATGGTAGAAAGACCCCCTGGACCAGGAGGAATATGAAGGTCTGAGTTCTCATCCCAGTAGTACTACTCACAAAGCTACATGACCTTGGGCTGAAGACCTCACCTCTGTCACCTTCAGTTTTCTCATCTGTGAAATGAGGTGACTAGATTGGGTGAGCTCCAAGATCCCAGTTACTTCTGCTGGTCCCTGAGTCTAAGAATGACACCCATCACTGCCACTGAAGACATAGCTCCCCCAGACTGTGCAGTCTGCTCTAGTCCTTGCCACTAGTGAGTAGTGGTGGGAGAAGGGGGAGGGGATCAGTATACCAAGTAAACAAATCTAGGCTTGGGAAGATTTGACCAGGGAAACTTAAAGTACCTCAGGGCAGTAACACTCCCCCCTCACCAGTGTGTACATAAATGAAGATAACTATTTACAACAACCCAGAAACAAGTGAATTAACTCTTAAACAAGACCAAATAGAAAAAGGATCAAAAAAACAAAAACAAAAACAAAATCTAAGTGCTGAAAGCAGATGATGTCACTTCATCGACCATTCAAACCCACAAATTTCTCTATCATCACCTTGGTTCTTGTGACTCCAGTTTCTTCTGACAGGCTGACAGGTAAACAGCTTCTCAGTGTTTAAGTCCCATGTTAAATAAAGACATTTCTTCATGAGTGAACCCAAGTTAAGAAAAGAGAACTTTCTTCCCAGACCAATAGGTCACCAAGAGCTCAGTGACATCATTGCCCAGACCTCCCTGGAGCCCTATTTTCTAAGCATTTTCCAAAGCTATGTTATGGGTAGTGTGAGTCACTATCTCCTGTAAAGCCTCAGTTCTTAGGAAGGAACTTGGGAGGACAGAGGGGCCTTAGGCCTGCCTCTCTTGGCTAACAACTACAGATGTTAGTCAGGACAGACTAACTAATGAACCTTGCTCTGATTTAGCCTCTGCTTTGGGAAATGGTGTTCCCCAGGGATTGAGAGAAGAGGAGCCTGATTAGTTCATTTGCTCATTTGTTATATATATGAATGTATACATATACATAAATACAGATATAGGCATATAGATATAGATAGATATGTACATATACACACATAATATACATTTTATGTATTATGACTACATTATATATCTATATCAACATATATGAATATAAATAGATTAATTGCCTGATTTATGGCATATAGAGTTGGAAGGTAATGGGAAAGGGGTTTGCAGGTGGAAATAGCCAGTCAGTGATCAGGAATATAGCTTGGAACTCAGGAGAGAGGTTGGGACTAAAGACTAAGATTTTGGAACCATCCAAAATCTCTTAGAATCCCTGGTTTCCTTCAAGCCTCAGCTCCACCTTCATCTTCTGCAGGAAGCTTTTCTTGATTTCTTCAGCTGTTAGTGCCTTCCCCTCTCCTGTTATCTTGAAATTATTTTGTATGTATCTTACATATAAAGTACACCCTCTGGATTACCTCTCCAACCTGTCGCTCACAGGCGTATAATTTGGTTTCCCAGGGAGTGACCATGATATAAGGGTTATTCTGTACCAGCTCCCACCAGTAAGCTTATCTTTAGTAGTCAACCAGTAGACACAATTAACTCAGAGTAAAGGTATTTACTAAGATGGAATAGTAGGAACAGTAACTGTATAATATTAACCAAAAAAACCTGGGACACATGCTTCTACAGGTACATAGCACATTAGTAGTAAGAGTGACCACACACTACCAATTCATTGGTAGCCAGACATACATATAGAGAACACGCGGCCAAGCCTTCAGAAAACTCCTGCCTCTAGTGCTGTACATTCCCACCGTCTTTTCTCGTGGTATCCTTATGCTACTCCCCCATTAGTCTAGTGCGGGGGTGGGGAACCTGTGACCTCAAGACCACACGTGGCCCTCTAGGTCCTCAAGTGCGGCCTTTGACCAAATCCAAACTTCATAGAGCACATTCTCTTAAAAGAAGGATTTGTTCTGTAAAACTTAGACCCAGTCAAAAGGCTGCACCAGAGGACCAAGAAGGTCACATGTGGCCTCGAGGCTGCAGGTTTCCCACCCAGTCTTGTGTCTCTGTTAGATCATTCATCTCAGCTCCCTGGGTCTTATCCTCTCCACAAGCCAGCTCCTAATTGCAATGGCTAATTCTCCCTTAAATCTATGATTGGCTCTCTTCTCTGCTTCCAGTGGGTCCCACTCCTTGGAAATATTTTCTGCTCCCGCTTTGTGTGCTCCGGACTCAATGCATAACGGCCATTTTACATTCTGTGTGCATGTGTGTGAAAATCTCATCCTTACACCTTATGGTAGGGTTCATACTTCACAGAGTTGTTCCCTGATGCAAATACTATTCCACTATTTTGAAACTGTCTTAAATACTTGTCAGGCTTATCTTTTTAAATACATGAAGGGATGTGGCCAATCTTTAGTCAGTCAATGCCAAGCTCCTCTTATAATTCAATTAGAAAAACTTTCTCACACTTTGAAATGGATAACAATAGGAGTGTGCTAGAGCCAACTCCAATAGGTTCCTCAAAGCTAATTGCAAAATTTCCAGGGTAACCATTTATACCATAGAAATCAGCAATTGCTACATGTCAGGGCTTGATATATTGTTTTGTTGATTGTCTTGATTTTAGCAAGTGATGGAGAAAAAGTTTATAATACAGATTAAACTTAGAAGTTGCATGTATGTGTACTTTCTTTTTTTTTTGAGAGAGCCAGTTGTTAAACATTTACCGGCACTGGATAACAGGGCACTTCTTTGCACTTTGCTAACATATTAATACTTCTCTTTACCTCTGTCTCTAGACTTGCTCAGTTTAACAAACTCAACAAGTATATACAGTCATGTGCAACACTAGGGAGTGAGGGACACTACAAAGATGACTAAGGTGTGGCCCCTGCCCACTAATTGGTGCAATGGATATGGTGCTGGGCCTGGAGTCAGGAAGACCCGAGTTCAAATCCAGTTTCAGACACTTACTAGCTATGTGATCCTGGATGAGTCACTGAACTTGCTTGCCTCAGTTTCCTCATCGGTAAAATGGGAATAATAATAGCACCTACTTCCCAGGATTGTTGTGAGGATCAAATGAGATAATGATTGTAAATGAGGTAATGATTGTAAATTGTAAATGATGTGCCACAGTGCCTGGCACATAGTAAGCACTATATAAATGTTAGCATTATTAGCTGTCGTAAGTACCAGTAAGACTTTCAAGAGGAAGTCAAGGCTTTTGGGAGCTGTTCCCTCCTCTCTGCTTTTCCAACAGATATCATGTGACCAAGGTCCCAGACACCTAATATCTATGTTGCCTCCTTGACAAGTGTGGCAAAAAAATGTTTTGCCTAATGAACTAGCATGTATGACCTATGAGGCTAATGGGCTGTAGTGAAACTAATTCCACTGTGACACTGACTTCACCAGGTGCTTTGTTACCCAGCTTGGATCAATTAGTTATTGTAATTGCAGTTTAATATAATTAATTACATATCTAAATTTGTACAGCCCACATATATATGGGTTTTGATAATGACTCATATTTATTTTATGTATATTGCACATCACATACTTATGTAATGTAACCCCTCAGGGCTCATTCACCCAATTCACAATGCCATTGGATGGTTGAGTCCCCATTTACTAAAATGGCATAGCAAGACTAAAAACTACAAATAATTTTACCCAACACCAGGACCAGCTATCCCATAAGGGAACCCAAAGTATAATACATAGTACTAGAGCATGCATAAGGAATGCATGAAATGATGATAGAGCTAAGAAGTACTATACTTTTTTTCAGCTGGAATACTACAAAAGCTCTTTCAGACAGAGAAATGACCCTTAGTTTAGGACCGGAAGATAATTCTTCTCTCTGATTCCCTGAGATGCTCAGTCCTGGAGTTATTAATCTCTTCCTAGGAGGAGATGGTAAAGATTTGGATCTATTCTTCCTCGAAATCTTCCTGCTCAAAAGCCCCTTCCCTCTCGGAATAACTCCATGTTCCTTAGGTAGATCAGTATTTTTCAACTCCCATACTCCTTTGGGAACATTATGCAGACTGGCTAAGGAAAAGGTGTGAATACTAAAGATTGGCCACATCTCTGGATGTCTTTATCCAGTCTGTGGCCTAGAGGTACATTTATTGTCTCTCTGGCCTCTTCATATGCAATTAAGATATTTAAGGATTCCATTTTTTCTTGTTATTGTTGTTGTTTCTTTCATTTTTCAGTCTTGTCTGACTCTGTGATCCCATTTAGGATTTTCTTGGCAAAGATACTGGAGTGGTTTGCCATTTCCTTCTCCAGCTCATTGCCAATGAGGAACTGAGGCAAACAGGTTTAAGTGACTTGCCCAGGGTCACATAGCTAGTAAGTATCTGAGGCCAGATTTGAACTCATGAAGTCTTTACCCTGTAATTTCATTGGTCCTGTTAGAAAACAAGGGACAAACATCTTATGAGGATGAATCTTCCTGATTCCAAGCCCAGTGCTCTAGCCTCTATGTCACCTAGTTGTGCTTCATTTTTTCTCAGGTAAAGAATTTTGCATCTTGAAAGTTTTGTACTTTACCTTTGTACATCTCAGTCTTTTAGCCTCTGTAGATCTTCAATTTTTATTGAAGTCTGACTTGGGCACCCTTTTGTTTTGTTTTTGTAACCTCAGGGATATATGGTATGACACAGAATGGGTGTATAATAAATGCTTATTCATTGATTTATCAATTTAGTCTCATCCCTTTAGACCTGGTATCATGCTCCCTGCCTTACCCCAACAAGAAGTAAAGGTAGGTCTGAGAGTCCCAGGAGCTGGAAATGACCATCCAAGTGCAATTAGCCTACACTGGGCTAGAAACAATTCCTCCTGGATAACAGTCTTTCCTTAAAATCTATAAGAGGGCACCTAGGTGGTGCGGTGGATAGGGTGCCAGGCCTGGAGTCAGAGGAACCCAAGTTCAAATCCGGTCTTAGACACTTACTAGTTGTGTGACCCTGGACAAGTCACTTAACCTTGTTTGCCTCACTTTCCTCATCTGTAAAATGAGCTAGAGAAGGAAATGGTCAACCATTTCAGTATCTTTGCCAAGAAAACCTCAAATGGTGTCACAAAGACTCAGAAGCAACTGAACAACAACAGCAACACACTGAGAGTTCACCAAGCTGAGAGAATTTGAGTTATGATGATACAACAATACTCCACTAGATCTGTGATCACATCACAAATATCCATCCACTCCAGGCCATCTTGCTGCAGTTGTCCTTGGGAAACTGAGAATTCTTTTAATGACCCCAAACTTCTCCCTAAAACAAAGACCCATCTTTTAAATTATTTTGTATTCTTCTGGCAATGCAGTATGGCTCTGAGTCATGGAACACCGCTGTCACCAAAGAGTCGATGTTGAGGATCACACAAGGGCAATGGAGTGGGCACATAGTGGGCATGAACAGGCTGCAATGCATTACAAATGAGGAATTACCAAGGAGAAGTGATGCTTTTCCTGACCTGGAATTACAGCCTCTAGACTGGTCCTCCAGAAGCTGTATCCCCAGTGCCTGGGAAAATTAATCCACTCAACTGTGGAGATCTTGCCCTGGGACTGAGTAGTGCTGGTTGATGATTGAGTGAATGAGGGCAAACTTGCCTAGCCCACTGTATCTAATGATCCCAAGACTGGCCCATGCTTCACATCTCTCTAGCCATGTGTTCCTCCCTCCACTTTCTATTTCTTGGGCATAGAATCTGATGAACACTACTTTGCTTCTGGAAGAGGTGTTTCAAAAGATTTTCCTGTGGATCAATTTGCCATCCCTTGGACTAAGACTAAAACTTCCTTTCCTGGCCATCACTCCCCTATATGGGTTGTCTCCCAAATTACAATAGCTACAATGATTACCACAGTTCCTGATACATAATAGGTATATAATCCTTTTTCATTCATTCATTCATTCATTCATTCATTCATTCATTCATGTTAGTATTCCATCCAACAGTGCAGAGCCATCCAATAACCCATCCAAGACTACCTCTTCTATGTGCTTAATTGTATCTTTTTTTTATTTCTTTTCTTAGGCAATTGGGGTTAAGTGACTTGCCCAGGGTCACACAGCTAGTAAGTGTCAAGTGTTTGGTCTGAGGCCAGATTTGAACTCAGGTCCTTCTGACTTCAAGGCTGGTGCTCTATCCACCATGCCACCTAGCCGCCCCAGTTGTGTCTTTCTGTAGGTTTGCTATAGGGAATCTACCTTTCACCCAACTCTCACCTGTGGCTCCAAGAAGCTATTGCACATAGAGCAGCCATACCCCAGTAAAATCATCTTCACAGATGGGCTAAACCAGGTTGAGGGTAACTGACAGGCCTCAAACCCATCAGTGACTTAGGGGTATGTCTACCCAAACAAATGAAGACTTCTTCTGGTGGAATGGGCAGATGAGAACAATTTCTTCCAATTGCCACAACGGCTGCTGAAGCAGGTGCTGTGGAGTACTTAGAACTTGGTCCAACATCAAAGACTCCAAGGTCACCCACTGCATCCCAGGCCATCGCCAGTCATCCTCACTTTTGTCCTGCCAATGGACTTTGATGACTCTGGGAGAGAGAGTGAGGCTGATGACTTTGTGCAAACCTGCCTCACTTAAATCCAATTCATGTGCAAGTCAAGACATCACCCCACAATGTCATTGGTCCTCTTTGAAAACAAAAGACCAACAACAACAACCACCATACCTGGGCTCCTTCAAGTATTCTCATGACATCATGAGGATATCTATAGAGCTGTCTCTGGGTTATGTATGGCACGATCAGTTTCTCTTTTCTTTCACTCACATACTTTCTATGGTGACATCCTTTGCACCACTTCTCCTTAGTAATTGTCATTTGTAATCCACTGCAGCTTGCTCGTGCCCACTCCATTGCCCTTGTGTGATCCTCAACATCGACTCTTTGGTGACATTGGTGTTCCATGACTCAGAGCCATACTGCATTGCCAGAAGAATACAAAATAATTTAAAAGATGGGTCTTTGTTTTAGGGAGAAGTTTGGGGTCATTAAAAGAATTCTGTTTCCCAAGGACAATACAATCTACTCACCCTTTGGGTTCAGTTTTGAGCCAAACTCACCACTGGTTTGTGGAGTCTGACCAAGATACACGTACTGTTAAATGAGCCCCATGGGTCATCTGTCTACCTGCATATTCATACTCTGGGCAATAGAAATTCTTCATCCCCTTGGATTTTATGATGCAAGTAGTAGCACAATAACCATCTGTAAGCTGTTAAGCTCCCCCAGAGCATGGGCTAGGTTGTCTATATGTCCTTTTCCCCCTGCCCAGTGTAAATAGCACTGAATACAGAATAATATAGAATAATATGTATTTTCCATGTGGGAGGCAACATGCTTGGAGTTAGAGGGAGCACTGGATGATGCACTTCATGGGTTCTTTTAGTCTGAGGTCTGTCAACTTGTTTTTTAAAAAATATGTTTTGATATCTGTATATAATATAATTGGTTTCCCTTGCAATCTTATATATTTTATTTTATGTATTTAAAAATATTATTCTGCAAAAAGGTTCATAGATATCACCAGATTGCCCAAAGGGTACATGCCACAAAAAAAGGTTAAGAAGCCCCTATTTAGGAGACTGATAATGAGGCATGGTGGGTCCCGACTCTGTCACATAACAGTCTGTGTGATCTTGGCCAAGTCACCTAACCCCTCTGGGCCTCAGTTTCCTCATCTGTAAAATGAAAGCGTTGGACCTGATGACTTCCAAATTTACTAATTTCAGTTCCTCTGAACTCATAATTATCATCCTCTTGGGGTTTCAATTTCTTCCTCTGTAAAATGAGGCATTTTTATGAGATAGACTCTGAGGTCCCTTCTAACTCTAAATCTATGATCCCATGAGCAATGGGGAAATACTCTTAGAGGATTCGAAAATGTTTTTTGCTCGGATTCCATTCAGCAAGCATTTATTAAGTACCTACTGAATGGCAAGCACTGTGTTAGGTGCTGGGGGTACATTAAAAAAATGAGGTCATCCCTGACTTTAAGGAGCTTCTATTTCATTGGGTTGGAGTCCAAGGACTTGGTTTTGAATACCAACTCAACTATTTACTATTTGTGTGACTTTGGGCACACCATCACCTCTTTGGGTCTCAGTTTCCTCATCTGTAAAATGAAGGATTACTACAAGGTGACCTCTGAAAGTCCCTTCCAGTCCTAAATCTAGGATTCTAAATCACTTTTGCTGGGCAGGTAGGTGGCACAATGCATTGATTGCTAGACCTGAAGTCAGGAAGACCTGAGTTCAAATCCAGCCTTAGATACTTACTATTGTGTGACCCTGGGCAAGTCACTTAACTCTATTTGTCTTGCTTTTCTCATCTATAAAATGAGAAGGAGAAGGAAATGGCAAACTGCTCCAGTATCTTTGACAAGAAAACCCCAAAGGGGGTCATGAAGAATTGGACCATGACGGAATAACAACAAAGTCACTTTCTCTCTCTGGGCCTCAGTTTTGTTTTGTTTTGTTTCATTTTAAATCTGTAAATGAAGTTGGATTAAGTGGCCTCTTAAGGCCCCTTCCCAGCTCCAATCTTCTCACAATGAATGGAAGAATAATGAGGTCCATGCTACCTTCTACCCTCCAAAACAACACAGAGCTTCTAGTGCTGTATAAATGTTAGCCACTGTGACAGCTGACTTCTTCCCCTTTCTGCTCTTGGCTCCCAGACTCTTCTATGTGCTCTGAGCCTATGTATCTCTTCTTCTTCTTTCTGCCCTTGTCTCTGCTTCCTCTGTGGGCCTGTTATGCTGCTGGTAGGGCACAGGCCACAGGCAGAGATAGAAAGGACTCTAATTCCATTCTCCTGCACAGACAGGAATGAAAAATAGGAAAGCCCTTCAGTATCATCATTGGCTATCGTATCTTTATCAGTGCACTTCCCAACTTTTAATTAAAATCCTAGGAGCAATCTTGCAATCATTTTAAAGTGTGAGTCATGCATAGCTCTTCCAGGCTGCACTGGGGGGAAGGGCTGTGCCTCTTTCCAGAGATGGCAGAGACTAAAATATTGGTACACTGATTCTTCTGCTGTCCTGAGCCAGGCTAGGCAGCTTCCCAGGGCCTAACCCAGAAGTGATGAGATTTCAGAAATGCCTGTGCAGACCACAGAGGGCAAAACTGAGGAACCAGCAGCAAGAAGAGTGGGGATGGAGATGGGTGTGGGGGGTTGTCCCAAGTACTCACCCTTAGTATCAGACATGCTTGGGTTATAAAATTCAGCTTAGGAAAAGAAGATGAAGCCAGAGAAGAAGTGGACATGGCCTTGGATGAGTCTAATCAAGAGAATTGTTCAGGACACAGGACACTAGCCCTAAAATGTTCCTGGGATAGGGAAATGTGAGGTCTGTGATTTGATGAACAAATATGGCTCTCAATGAAGAAGAGAGGGGGAGAGAGAGAAAGAGAAAAAGGAAGGGGTAAGGACCAATGAAGGACTAAAGGGAAATTGAAGGAGATGTGTCAGAGGGAAGGCAACTCAGTATGATGCAAAGAATAATGCTACTGGAGTTATAAGACATGGTTCGCCATCATTTCTCTCTAGCAAACCTGGGCAAACCCAGTCTACTTCTTCATTCCTCATTTTCCTTATCTACAAAAACAAAAGTTGGATTCAGTGACCCCTGAATTCCCTCCCAGCTCTAAAATTGCATGATCCTAAAAGACAGGAAGCTAAAATCCACGATTTCTCTGTTAAACCAGACATCTATCTACTTTATATAGGCATGACTCCTGGCCATAAATGTTTTTTATTTCTCAGTCCATGTAAATATTCACTCCCACAAAACTCATTACAGCAAGCGAAGCCAGAACAGCCATGTGGGGACTACATTTTTCTCCTTCCCAGGGAGGGGGTGGGTAAGGAGTACTTAAATTCTTCTCTACCTGGACATCTCTAGAAGCAGCTCCAAGCAACTTGAATGACCCTTTTCAGCTAGCCCCAGAGGAACAGTTAGGGTTGGGGAAGTAGGAAGGGGAGGGGAAGAAGGTAGTAGGGATCTCTTAAGCTCCCTAATACCACTGGCATAGATGGGAAGCACACTGGCTGGGTACTTGGAGAAAGAGGGCCCAGGACTGTGAAATTCACCCTGACCTTGGAGATAGAGTCCTGTTTGGCAGATGAGAGAAGCTATGTGTTCTTGTTTGCTGGCAAACTTCCATGAGGCAAGAAATCTGCAAAACTGTAGCACAAGAGAAAAATCCAGAGCCCTTTGTTTGGCATAGAGTTAGAACTGGATGCCAGGATGACAAATGTCTTGGGGAAAACAATGGAGCTCTGGGGCCCCTCCTCTGATGCAACCAGACAAAGCTCTGGGAAGAGATTTCACTAGCAAGACGGTTAAAGGGGCTGCCAGAAGAGGCGGCAATGGGGAGCAATGAATGGTCCACCACATTTGTTGTAGATCTGCTGACAAAGTGATGCTATATAGAAGGAGGGAATGAAGGGAGCAGTGATATGGAGAACAACATCTGCCTCAGTGTGCTGGGAGCTACAGAGGAAACTGCAGGCAGAGTGATGAGCTATCTGCAGAATGGCCAATAGAACAGTGAAGGGGAACACTGGTGATAGGTGAGTGTCAGAAGGAGACTCAGACTGAGAACTGAAGGCAATTAGATTACTAGAGGAAGACCTGAGCCCGACTCAAGGTAATACTGAGAGTAGCTGAGAGGAGGGTTACTCCTGGTCAAGTGTCTTTCTTTGTTGAGCTCTGTGTGAGTTATATTTCTTTCCTTTGACTTGTAAGTAAAACTGTTCATTCTCTGAGTGCTTGGGGCCATATGCTTGCTAGGAGAGTTGGTGACAAAACATATTTGGTGTTGTCAGATAATGACATTATCCTGATTGTCTGAGTCGGGGCAATGAGATGGAGAAAGGAGAAATTCTCCAAAGCTTATCCATT
The DNA here is from genome assembly GCF_900497805.2 of Vombatus ursinus. Taxonomy (NCBI): domain Eukaryota; kingdom Metazoa; phylum Chordata; class Mammalia; order Diprotodontia; family Vombatidae; genus Vombatus; species Vombatus ursinus. Next base: position 20,460,167 of record NW_020948840.1, on the reverse strand, counting down.
CCCTTAGTGACACTGGAGAGTCTCTGATGTGCAGATCCTTGAAAATATATAACCTCTTTTATGAATTTTCTCTAGGTGTTAAATCACATGGAATCTAAAATTATCTTCCATCTGTCAGGTGTAGAGATGAAGGACACTTGTCTATCTGGCATCTGGAACCCACAAGGGAATGCTGTGAAATCCAAGGTATGCCTATTAACGTAACATGAAGAACAAGAAAAAGATAAGATAACCCCAGATAAAAAAGTGTACATGACTCAGATTTTTAAACGATTCCAAAATTGCCCCTGAGAACCTAATTTAAATTGAGAAAATACATAGATGCAGACACAATGTCAAGTTAATACAGTATTAGCTCAAAAGAGAGTGTATGGTGTTGTGCCAACAGAAGAATAGACAGAGAGAAAGTTAAGCTATTTGGCCCTTAATTGGCTTCTCTCTTGTCTGTTACAGACAATGAACCTTGGACTGAACTAAGCAGTAAAAACACCAAGAAGGATTTGAGCCTAAGAAAAATAGGAAGATAGTCAGATTTCACCTAGTGACAGCCAAGCGTCTAACTGTTATATAATTATACAATTACAGAACATTAGAGCTAGAAGGGACCTTAGAGATCACTTAATCCAACATGCTTATTTTACAGATGAGGAACTTAAGACTCAGAGAGACTAAGTGACACACAGAAGGTCACATAAGGAGTAAATGACAGAACTAGGTTTTAGCATAAGTCCTTTGAGTCCAAATCCAGTACTCTTTCCACTGTGTCTTTCCTGTTCCTATTAAACGTGTAATTTAAAAGCAAATGAAGTGGGGATCACTTGGAGGTAGCATGAATTCACTCTAAACAAGTCATGACAGTTGTTTCCTCTTTTGATAGCGTTTGACTGGTAGATCCAGGTATCTTTGGCCTTCCATGGTACCCTTTTGGACAAGAAATGTGGGCTAGATGACAATGCAGCAAGCTGCATTTTACTTAGTTGAATGAGTAGGATGATGATGCAGAAGGCATGCTAGGTTCAGAGTCAGAAGAGATGAGAACAATTCCTGGAATGCAGTGTGACCTCCATGTTGCTTCAGGACTTTGCTTCAGGAAACTCTCTGGAACTTCCTGCCCAAGTCGGAGACTTCAGCTGGGACTCAGTTTGTAGAGGGGGGTTCCCTATGCTGACAAAAGCATTGCTCCTTTCCATTTTTGAGTTGCAGGGAGGTCTTTAGTCTTATGCTTCTGTCCTCAGGCCTGTTTCAGTCAACATTTTCACTAGTGACTTGAATTAAAATGTAGATGGCGTGCTTATCAAATTTTCATATGTCACCAAGCTGGGAATGATAGCTAATATATTTGTTGATAAAATCAGGGTCCAGGAAGATTTCAACAGGATGAAAGGATGGGTTAAATCTAATATTTGAAGGCCTGTCAAGTGTAAGAGGGATTAGACTCATTCTATGTGGCTCCAGAGGGTCCAGTGAGGACCAATGGATGGCAGTTACTGGAAGGCAGATTTCAACTCAACTTTCGTAATTCAGTTCGACAAATACATTTATTGAGCTCTTAAGCATTGTGCTAGGTGGTCTGAAAGATCAAAGATTAATGACATATTTGTCATAGTCTAGGACCCATACCTAATTAAAATGTAAAAGTAAATAAAATAAGTGCTTAAGAGAGCAAAGAAAGGGCAATAAGAGTTCTGAGAAAAGAGATAACACTTCAGCTTGGGGGAATCTAGGAAGGCTTAATGAAGTATGTCAGTCAACAAACAGTTATTAAGTGCCTACTATGTGTTAGGCATTGTGCCTTAACACTTTGTGCTGGGAATCCAAAGAAAAGCAAAAAACCAGTTCCTACTGTCAAGGAGCTCATGTTCTAGTGAAAGAGACAATGTGTACACAACCATGTACAAAAAGCTAGATACAGGATAAATTGGATATAATCAACCAAGGGAAAGTGCTGGTGTTAAGGAGACCAGGAAAGGCTTCTTTGTAGAACATAGGATTTTAGCTAGGACATGGAGGAAGCCAGGGAGGGAAGGAAATGGAGATGAGGAGGAACCGAATAGCAGGCTTGGGGGACAGCCAGTGAAAATGCTCAGAATTGGGAGATGATGTTAGACATGAAGGAAGAGCAAGGAGGCCAGTGTCACTGGATTGCAAGTATGTGGGAGCTGTAAGGAATAAGAAGACTGGAAAAAAAAAAGAGGAGGAACCAGGTTATAATGCATGTCAAGCAAAGTATTTTGCATTTGATCTAGCAAGTGGCAGGGAGCCATTGGTGCTGATTGAGGGTCAGATCTGCTTTTTAGGAAGATGACTCTGACAGCTAAATGGAGAATGGAATGGAGTGGGGAGAGACTTTAGGCAGGAAGATTAACATCAGGCTATTGAAATAATCCAGATTAAGCCCAAGGTGATTAAGCCCCAGCCTAAGGTAGTGGAAGTGGCAGAGGCGAGAAGGGGGCATACACAAGAAATGTTATGAAGGTAGAATTGACAGGATTTGGCAACAGATTAGATATGGAAGATAAGAATGAAGAGTTGAGAATAACACCTAGGTTGTGAGTCTGGGTGAACAGGAGGATGGTAGTACTCTCAACAGTCATAGGAAATCTAGGAGGAGGGGAAGGCCTGGAGGAAAAAGATTTAGTTGTCAAGTTTGAGATATCCAGTAGGAAGTTGGAGATTCAAGACTAGTGGTCAGGAAAGAGATTAGGATTGGATAAATAGATCTGGGAGTCATTAACATAGAGATGATAATTGAGTCCTTGGGAGATGTTGAGATCAACGAGTGAAATAGTACAGAAAGAGAAGAGGTGAGAAGAGAAGAGGTGAGAAGGGAAGGGTAAAGGTGAAAAGGGAAGGGAAAGGAAAGGAAGGGAAGGAAAGGCACAGAGCCTTGGAGGACACCCACAATTAGTTAGCCTGACTTAAAGATCTGGCAAAGTAGGAGTGGTCAGACAGGTAGGAGGAGAACCAGGGGATAGTAGTTTCATGAAAACCTATAAAGAAGATCATATCAAGGACAAGAAGTTGATCAATAGTGTTAAAGCCCGAAGAAAGGTCAAGAAGGATGGGAACTAAGAAAAGACCATTAAGAGATTGTTAGGAACTTTGGGGGGAGCAATTACAGTTGAATGATGAAGTCAGAAGTCAGATTGTAGAGAGTTAAGATGAGAGTGAGAGGAAAGGAAGTAGAGACGCCCATTGTAGATGGCTTTTCCAAGGACTTCAGCCATAAAAAGGAGGAGAGATATAGGACCACCACTCACAGGAATGGATGGATCAAGTGAGGGTTTTTTGAGGATGGAGCACACATAGACTTGTTTTAGGCAACAGGGAAGTCACTAGTAGAAAGGGAGAAACTGAAGAGAGAATGGTATGATAGAGGAGCTATTGAAGGATAGATAGGAGAAAAGTTCAATAAATGGAGCTGGCTGCTTATGAAGCAGAGTTTGCCATTAGTAGAAGTCATAGAATCATAGACAGTGTTGGAAGAGATGAATCCCATCAACAATATTCCCAGTGGCTCATTCAGCCTCTACCTGGAGATTTCCAGTGTTGGGGAACCGATTACTCACTATATGGTAGTCTATTCCATTTCTGGACAGCTCTGTTAGGAGAGTTTATGTCGAGCCTAAATCCTCTTCCTTGCAACTTTTACCTCTAAACCTCTCCCACCCACTCAGGTTTAAGCAAAAGGAGCCAAATCCCTTTTCTGAATGACAGACCTTCAAATATTTGAAGATGGTAATCATGCTTTGAATGGTAACTAACAAATTTGGCACCCAAGGCAAGTATCACAAAATATACCTGGGGGCAAGCTGCATAAAAACAGACTATCAAATCAATGTTGTAATTCCTAAGTGGGAACAGAAATAAGAACTGGACCTATGATTTTCTTGGTATAGGGAATTCCCTGGTGAGGAAACTTCTTCCACAAATTCCTTCTCTACAAGTTATGGTCATAGAGAGTCATTGAGAGCAATGAAGTATTATGACTTCCCTTGGATCATATCCAGTATGCCTCAGAGATGAGACCTGAATCTAGGTCTTCCTGACTTCAAAGAGTATCAGACTGCCCACCATGCCTAGCTACCTCTCAATATAATAAGTAATTAATAAAAGATTCAGTTGCTTTGGAGGGTGGCTAGTTACTGTAGAGCAAAGGTTTGCAAGCTATGGCCCATAGACCAAATCTAGCCCTCTGCCTATTTTTGTATAGCCTGAAAGCTAAGAATAGTTTTTACATTTTTTTATGATTGAAGAAAATCAAAAGAAGACTATTATTTCACAAGTGAAAATTACATGAAATTCTAGTTTGTGTCCATAAATAAAGTTTTATTGGAACATGGCCACATGCATTCACTTATGTATTATCTATGGTTGCTTTTATCCTGCAATGGCAGAGCTGAGTAGTTGCAAAAGAGACCATATGTGGTGCTGCGCAGCTCATTACAAATCACAGTGATGCAATTATAACTTAGCAGCATTTAGAGTGCTACACCTAATCCTGAACTGCAACATTTTACTTATTTTCACTACCAGTGCATACCCACTATATCAGTTACAAGTTATATCAAGCAGCTTTGTATGCTTCTCGTGTTGTCAAAAGTTAAAAAAAGAAGCAAGACCTCCATTCCCATACAAATTTGCAGTGGATATATTTTCCAAGCTCAAACTACAGTTCCAGCAGTTTTTTCTGCTCTCAATACAAGGACAAAAGAAATGTCCACATTTCAAAATCCAGTTAACTGCAATTAAAGAGCTTCCACCTAACCTTCAATTCAAAGTAACTAATCTGCAATGTAATGACATGCTAAAAGGAAAATATCAAGAGAAGAAATATAGAATTATGGAAATACACAAATGCCTTCCAAATGATTAATACACTCAGTTAAAATCACCAGCTTATGGGCTGATATCAATATCTGGCAGTACCCATCTATGTAACAAGACAATTTCAAAGATGAAATACATAAATCTTATTATATATCAGCATTAACAGATGAACAATTTTAATCAATTTTGCTAATAGGAAACACTAACTTTGAGCCCCACTTAAGTAAAATGTTATTCCAAAATAAAAGAAAAATTACATATAAAAATTATACTCTATTATTATTAGGAGTATTTTGAGTATTTATTATTGAGTATTATTATTATTGAGTATATTATTATTGGGAGTATTTTGAATTTCATCAATAAAAATTTGTGGAAATTTGTTTTTTTCTTGTTACATAAGTACCTACATAATAGCTTTAATTTTGCTTCTTGGCCTACAAAGTCCAAAATATTTACTATCTGGCTGACCCCTGCAATAGAAATTTCTAGCTCCTGAAAAAATGCATGCAATGAGTTTTTGTACCTCTTATATTTCTCTGCCATAGTTAGCATTAGGGCTCTGATGATTTGAGCTCTTCCCTTCCCCCAGTCTTTTCTTCAAGCTAAAATTCCCTAATTTCTTCAATGTATCTTTGTATGACGTGGATTTTAAGACCCCACCCCCACCCCAAGTACTGCTTATTCCCTGCTAAATACACTCTAGCATGTGGTGTCCTCAAATGGAGCACAACATCCTAGATGTGGTCTAACCAGGACAAAATTCAGCAGGACCATTGCCTCCCTCATTCTGGGTATTATATTTCCATTTTTGAAGTCTGAGAGCACGTTAGCTTTTTTGGCAGTCCACATCACACTGCTGACTCATAACGAGAGCCAGCAAGTCCATTAAAACATTCCAGGCATGAGAAGCTCCAGAAACTATCACCTTGGGAAATAGGGGTACAGTACACACCTGAAGGACTTTTCACACACAAAACTGTGCTATGTTCATTCCCCTTCCTGCTTCGCATTGGTGCTATAGCCACAGCTACTCAGAGAGATTCTAGAGACCCCTAGGGAGTCATAGCTGTATTAGAGCACCCCACCCCTCTCTCTTGTTTCCCCAACTCCCACTATTATTGGTAGGTGAGTCCCCAAAGAAAGTCTCATTACTTCTCCCCGCAGGGTTCTAGGGGGTAATCCTGAGAGATTAGACATGGTTTTCTAGTACTAGGTTATGAGCCCACATCCAATGTGCTCTCCATTGATTATCAGTCAGCCATATAATTAAGTTCGAGAAAAGGGTTTTTAATAACATGATATAGTAAGAACAGTTGGTACAAAAACCTTACCCTAAAGGTCTAGGACACATTGTCTCCAAAATATGTATAGATATCAGGGGAACCTAAGCTTAGTGGCACAGGGGGAACTCCCAGTTCCTGAATGGATAGATGTCCTTTTTTGTCTCCTGATTTTTCAGTCATCTCCTCACCATGCTGGCTGCCTTCCAGTCATCATCTTCATTCCCCCTCCCCACTTCGACCTTATATTCAGCTATTTTTTTTCTTTTTATCTTATCTCACCTTTAACCAGGCCTACAGACCACTTCTAGGCCATGTCTACACCATATCATATCTAGCCCCTGCCAACTACAGCACTTCTATATACATTATAAAAAACAATTAAACAACAACAACAAATTAGAATGTAAGCTCTTTGAGGGAATGGAATGTTTTGCTTGCTTGTATTTTTACCTCTACTGCTTAGCACAGTCCCTGAAACTTAACAAATCTCTCTCTCTCTTTCTCTCTCTCTCTTTATGGAGTCCTCATGAAGTTTCCCTATGGTGCACAGAAGTTTCTATGTGGTCTCTTTCTCTGTTAGGCTCCAATGGTCAGTGCTTTTATAGAACTGAGACTTGCACTTCTCTCAACCCTGAAGAGGTCACATTCCCTAAAGCCATCTTTCTTTGATGTGTCTAGTTTGTCCTTGGGTTCACCGCTTTCCTGGGAGCTACTAGCTCTGATGGGAAGTCCAAATCTTGCCCTCTGGCAGAGGCTGTTTTCTCAAAGGTCTCCCAAAATTTGACTAAATTCCAACCTGAATCCTTTCTCTGATATATTCAAGCCTTAATTATTTCAACCAACCCCAATAAAATTCCTTTATGACTCTCTTATTTTATTCAATGTTCAAAAACACTTCAGTCTCAAATTGATTAAGGATTTGCCTAAATTTAATTTACTCCTTTGATTTGTTTAGTATGAAATGCATCAGAAGGATGGTCCCACTTGATAACACTATCAGAGTACAGAGGAGGTTGTTAGTTACATAGTATAAATTAGGGTTAAGGGTTTGGGGAAAACCCTCTTACATCATAAATAACCTAATATTTATTTTTAAAATGCAATTTTCATTTTCAGTTTAGAATTCTCTCCTACCTACCTCCTCTTCCTCCCACTGAGAAGGCAAGAAAAACAAAGCCAATTACAAATACAAATAACCAAGCAGAACAAATCGCTGCATTAGCCATGTTTTTTAAAAAAAAAAAAAAGACAGAAAAGAAAATGTACTTTAATCTGCACTCTGACTCCATCAGCTCTCTATCTGGAGGTAATATCTGAATGTAATCTGAATCTCAAATCCTATTGGTACAGGACTTTATCCTTACTGATAGAATTCAATACCCTATGCCTGCATGAGGGACGGGGTAGAATCAGCAAGAGTTGGGGAGATCTGGTCTTTTCAGTCTCTTTGGGCTCTTGAATCACTTCAGCTGTATTTGGTTTCCAGATTTGAGAGAGAAGATGCTCAATGCCACTCCCTCTTCAGGTTTCTAAAGGGAGAAAAAGACTCTAGGAAGAAGCTGACGTAAGAGTTCACAGCAATCTCCATCATGTCCCTGTTGCCAGTAGAGACTTCTGGGCATTTCCCCTAGGTTGAGATCTGGGATTCTCTTTCTTGGTAGAGAGGAGTTACCGTGCTCCTGATGGGAGAGCTCTTTCACTCTGCTGGCTGCCATGTAGTCTCATATGTATACTTTCTCTGGTTTCTGTTTTGCTATCAACTTGGATAAATGTGTTTCTTTGCCATTTACTATGTGTGTTCATTGAAGAACTGGTATTCAGCGAGAAGGAAGTTATTAAGCCTTGGATATAAAGTTCAGGGTCCTCCTTTCCCCTTTTAGAAACAATGATCAGGAGGTTAGCTTGAGCCTAAAGATCATATACCCTAAATTCATAAAATTTAAGGAAACAGATGGATATAGTTCTAATTTGGTACCCCCTCTCTTTTAGGAAAGCAGAGTTGTGGCCAGCTTCTGGTCCCAAACTTCTGCTCCCCCTCCTTGCAAGAATTAAAGACTCTCTTGGAGAAGGGTGGGGGGAGAAGATATTAGAGATGCCTTGCCTGAGAGCCACACATAACACACTTCATGTGACGCTAACACTTATTAAGAGTCAGTTAGATGGTGTAGTCAATAGGGCACTGGACCTGAAGTCAGATTAAAATCCAACTTCAGATATTTACTAGCTGTGTGACCCTAGGCAAGTTAATCTCTGTTTGCCTCAGTTTCCTCATCTGTTAAATGGAAATCATAATAGCACTTACCTCTCAGATTTGTTGTGAAGATCAAATGCAATATTTGTAGAACTCTTTGCAAACCTTAAAGTGCTATGGAAATTCTAGTTCTCATCACCATCATATTACTATCACATCATATTACATTATCATCATTTACTATGTGCAAGAGAGACAATATGGTATATGGATAGACAGCTAGCCTTGTAATCATGAAGACCTCAAGTCAAGCCCTATTTCTTAGCTAGATTGGCTGCATCACTGAATAAGTCACTTAAACCTATCTGTACCCCCAGAGCAACTCTCTAAGATTGTTGTTCCTCCTTCATTTTTGTTTGTTTTGTTTGTTTTTTAGGCAATTGGGGTTAAGTGACTTGCCCAGGGTCACACAGCTAGTAAGTGTCAAGTGTTTGGTCTGAGGCCGGATTTGAACTCAGGTCCTCCTGACTTCAGGGCCGGTGCTCTATCCACTGCGCCACCTAGCTGCCCCTCTCCTTCATTTTTGAAGAGGACCAATTCAGTACAGCTGCTAATCTGCATTGGCAGATGGAGTTTCCTCTCTGGGAGTTCTTACATAAATGAAATCACAGGTTTAGACCAGGGGGAAAAGTGCCAGGCCCTATGGTGTGTGCTTGGGATTTGTTGTTGTTCAGTTGTTTTTCAGTCGTGTCCAACTCTTCATGACCCCATGTGGGATTTTCTTGGCAAAGATGCTGGAGTGGTTTGCCATTTCCTTCTCTAGTTCGTTTTATAGATGAGGAAACTGAGGCAAACAGGATTAAGTGACTTGTCCAGGGTCACACAGCTAGTATCTGAGGCAGTATTTGAACTAGTGTCCTCCTGACTCCAGGGCTGGTACTCTACCTACTGCACCACCTAGCTGCCGGGGTGCCTGAGATACAAAGACAACAATTAAACAACCCCTGTCCCCAAGAAGCTTAGTTTATCATTTAGATTTAGGATCATAGACCTAGAGCTGGAAGGAAATTTGGGAGTCATTTAGTCCAACACTTTCATTTTATAGATAAGGAAACTGAGGCCCAGGGAGGGGAAATGACTTGTCCAAGGCTACCCAAGTCTTAACTGGTAGGGCCAGAATTAAAAGTCCTACAACTCCAAACTGAGTGTTTCTTCCATTGTACTATAGTGCTCCACAACTGACATCTTAACAATTTAGAAATGCAATCTGGGGTTCAACTCCTACCACTAATACATACAAGCTGTGTGACCAAAGGACAAGGCACTTAACCTTTCAATGCCCACAGACAACTCTCTAAAACTACAAATTTCAGATGAGTTGTCAATCTGCATTGATGAGGAAGTCTGTACACTAGGAGTTCCCCAAACCCTTGAAATCACAGGTCTTTCTGGACCAAAATGAAACATAGCAAACTCCTTGAGAGCAGGGTCTGGGTTGGACCTGTATTTGTATCCCCAGTTCTTAGGGTAATGCTGAGCACAAAGTAAGCACTCAATAAATATTTATCAAAAGAACAAATTCCCCCTGAATTCAGAGGCGAGGAGCAGCATATCAAGGAGATAACAGAGGATGTTGTTCCTTTAACTGTGCAGAGTCTGGCCCCGTAAATGCAGACACTTGTCTGCCCTGAGAGAGTTTCACCGTCTCCAGAGCTGTCTGCGACTCTGCCCTTCTCCAAGCAGGTCAGAGGGACCTGACCCAGGTCCCCCAACTCACCCGCAAGGCTGGCAAGGAACTGATTTGATCCATGGTCAGGGTGGCCTCTTTGTAGTACTTGCCCCTGGGACACAGCTTGCAGAAGGTGTTATGAATGCTGAAGAAAAGAAATGGAAGGGGAGTTACCGAAGGCCCAGCCCCACCAGCATCACTGTTAAGTTCAACATCTGGAATCTTAAGCCAAGTCCTAGAAAATCTCTATCTCTTCATCACTCAGCTGCAAGATCAGCCTATGTTCCACTGTGGAATAGAAGGATTTCTCTCATGTTCCTAGGCCCTTAGAACCTTATTTCTGTCCAAACACCATCAACAAATTCAACAAATATTTAATAAACTCCTGCTTATGTGCAAGGCCCTGAGCCTAGCTTTTAAGAGACAGGAGAGAGAGAGAGAGAGAGAGAGAGAGAGAGAGAGAGAGAGAGAGAG
>NW_020948840.1:20429779-20449647 GCF_900497805.2 Vombatus ursinus | reverse complement strand
GAGAGAGAGAGAGAGAGAGAGAGAGAGAGAGAGAGAGAGAGAGAGAGGAAAGGGAGAGAGAGAGAAATGAACCAGATCCTGCCCTCAAGGAGCTTACATTCCACTGTGGGGTCCAGGGCAAAGAGAGTGGAAAAAAGAGAGAGATATGTAGTATGTATATAAATAAGTATAGTATAAGAAAAACTGATGCAGGAGGCAGTATCAAGGTCTTAGGGAATCAGGGAAGCCTTCACAGAAGATGGGGCACCTCATTTGAGTCCTGAAGGAAGGCAAGGATTCTAAGAGGTGGCAAAGAGGACAGAGGGCACTCCAGGCATGGGGAAGAGCCTGTGCAAAAGCACAAGGAAGATGATGAGGAGTTGAGTTTGGGGAGTAATAGGCCATTTGGCTGGAATGCAGAGTTCAAGAAAGAGATGAATTCAAAGTCAGGCTGGAAAAGCAGGTAGGAGGTTTGGTCAGGCCCTTAAGTTTGAGACTAAGGAATATGATTTTTATCTTGTAAGTGATGTAGGCGATAAAGGCTGCTGAATGGGAAAATTCCATTCAATGTAATTTAGGAACTCCTTGGGGAAGATTTATACCCAACAAACTAAGATCAGTTAATTGATCAGCAGATCGTTTTCCAAATGCCTCCTGTATATTCATCATTGTGTTAGGAAGAGGGAAGAATTCTAAGAAGGAAAGCTTTGTAAAGCTTTTTGTTGTTCAGTTGTTTTACAGTTGTGTTCAACTCTTTGTGACTCCACTTGAAGTTCACTTGGCAAAGATATTGGAGTGGTTTGTCATTTCTTTCTCCAGCTCATTTTACAGATAAGGAAACAGAGGCAAACAGGAATAAATGACTTGCCCAAGGTCACACAGCTAGTATCTGAAGCCAGATTTGAAATCAGATCATCCTGACTCTAGGCCCTGTGCTCTATTCACCGTGTCACCCAACTTCCCTTACATTTGTTCAACTTACAAAGTGCTTTCGAATATCACTTGACACTCCACACTCATCCTGTGAGGTAAACAGGGATTATTATCCCTATTTTACAGATGAGGAAACTGAGACTCATCAAAGCTATAACTAATGTTTCAATAATAATAATGTATATTAATAATATAATAAATTGTATTTTAATAATGCTACCATACCAAATACTTATAATCTCCAAACTACATAGAAAAAAAAGCTTCCAAAATAGAGAGACCTAGAGGAAGAAGATTCAGCACCTACCAAATGCCTAGAAAAACACAAACTAGCGACTAGAACGATACATCAAGAGCTCACTATTTTTCATAAACTAATGGATGACCAATCAAGCAACCAACCAACCAGCGTTTATTCCCATACTACAAAATACACACCTCAAAATACCTTTGAGAATTCTACAAATACCTTGTATAGGAAATGAGCCATTAGCATAGAAATGTTGCCCTCAATCATCTAAAAATAGCACAGATGGATACAAATTCATAAAAAGAACAATGTTTCCAATATATATCACAATCTATTAGAATCGTACCAAATAGTCACAATTTCCAAGGTACGTAAAATGAAAAGTCTTCAAAATATAGTGACTAAGCAAAAGAAATCAAAATCACCCAAGAACAAAATTACATACATGTCATGCCTGACACCCTGTCTGCTACTAGAATTGTCCTAAATATGCCTTTCGTGAATAGATAGTGTCGTGGAAGCAATGAACACGAGCTTGAAAGACTTCAGGAGATAACGGCAGATAGAAGGACCTGGTGTTGCTATGGTCCATGAGGTAGCAAAAAGTAGGACACGAGTGAACGACTGAATAACCACAAACAGAAACTGTACATAGATAAGCCATAAGCACTACAGTGAACCAAAGGCTTTGCAATAATTAACAAAGACCATATCAATGTGACAGTGCACGGAAGCTTATTCAATGTGCCAAACTGTTAAGTTGCTTTTTGAAACCCTGGAATTTTTTTTGACATATCCTTCTTGCTCCTCAGTCCGTATATTGTTTTCTTGTAAGTATTTATAAATTTTTTTTTAGTGGCATGAGTTATGCTTTATATAAAGTATATGAACAAATAATTGGCCCAGAGCAAGACTGATCACTGGTATCTTTTAGTTGTGAATATGTCAGGTCTTCTATAAGAAAAGTTGAGTCAGTCTTATTTCTGAGAAGCTGATAAAATACTTTACTAGTAATTTGTGTGGTACTATGAAGCCAATAGTTATTGAGCCAATAATTATAGATCTTACCTGCTCCTCCTTTCCAGTTTCAAAGAGAAACTAGAGTTTCTGTCAACTCCCTTGACATAACTTTTATAATTTATTACATTAATGGTATGTTAATATCAGTTTCACATTTGATCCAACTTGCAATTTTTGTTGTGTTGGGTTTCTTGTGACCATACAGACCGGTGGTTTCCAAAGTAAAGGAGAATGATTTTAGTTTGGGAGGGGGGGGAAGTTATGAATTGATTGGTATATGATCAACCAATCAGAGGGTGGGAAGACAGTTAGCATTTCACTCTCACTAAACATTGTCAATCACTGATAGTCTACCAGACTTTCCATATAAAGGAATAATAGCAGAAAAGAAATTTGCCCCAGGACTTTTTGATTCTGAATGCCACTGAAGAAGATGGGAAGAATTAGATGCATAACAAGAAACGGTAACAATTTAAATAGAATTTATCTAGCTCATAACATGATTTTCCTCAGAAAAATTCTGTGACATAGCATTCTCATTTTGAAGACAAATAAATTCACTGAAATTAAGGAACAGATCCAAGGTCACACAACAGAAGAGCTAGGGGCTAGAAACCAAGTCTCTAAACTCCTGGTTCCATAGCTTTTCTACTTCATCATATTTTTCTCTCCCACACTTCAATCCTATATATCTATCTTCCTGAAACTGGGAGGCAACTAGGTGATGAAGTGGTTAGAATGCTGGTCCTGGAAACAGGAAGACCTGAATTCAAATCCAGCCTCAAGCATTTACTAGCTGTGTGACTCTGGATAAGTTACTTCACTGCTGTCTACCTCAATTTCCTCAGCTGTAAAATAGGGATAATAATAGCATCTACCTCCCAGGGTTGTTATGAAGATCAAATGAAGTTATATTTGTGAAGTGCTTAGCGCAATGTCTGGCACATAGTAGGTGCTTAATAAATGTTTGTTCTCGGGGGCAGCTATGTGGTGCAGTGGATAGTGCACCGGCCCTGAAGTCAGGAGGAACTGAGTTCAAATCCGGCGTCGGACCAAACACTTGACACTTACTAGCTGTGTGACCCTGGGCAAGTCACTTAACCCCAATTGCCTTAAAATAAATAAATAAATGTTTGTTCTCTGCTGCTGCCACTGCACAGGACCTCTCCAAACTGGCTAGCTTACTGGCATCTCTCCTCAACCAATCTAAAATCAATTCATCTTCTTGCAAAGTCTATAGTGGGACAGTGGCCTAGGCATTAAGAAACCTGGATTTGCATCCCAGCTTTACTTAGTAGCTTAGGGTTCTTGTGCAAGTCAATTAAGGGAAGGGATGTAAACCATCAGCAACTTTTTCAGTAAGTTTCCTCTCCTCCTAGCTTGAAGCCAGGTTCATGGGTATCAGGCCTCTTAAAACCGACCCTGAACAGCAGAGTTGAACTATGAGAGCAAGAAGACGGCCCTGTCACCAATAGGCCCACTGAGGCCATAGGGCCTCTCTGAGGTAAAAATCAGGGAAACACCAAATCTTTAGCCTGAAATTCTCAAAGTCTGCTTTGTTCTGTGACTTCAGAATAGTGGCATTAAAAGGAGAGAGCAGGACAGACTTATTTGTCGCCTCCTTGGGCAGACCGAGTGGCTAGTTCCAGAGGTTCTGGGCTTCCTGGATTGCTTCTTTGCACATCTGCATTTGTGTTCCCCTGTTTGTCCCTGGAGATGTCTCATGCACTGGCCTATTCTGAAAGCTTCCTGAGGTCTTGGGCACAGAGAACATCAAAGTGCTTGGTTGATAAACTGTCATAGCCTTAACAGGGATCCTTGGTTCTTAGGGATCATTATTTTAAATTTGCAAGTATGGAAAAGCATTGGAAATCGAGAGAATGTCCATCAATTGGCTGAGCATGTTGTGGTATATGTTTGTGATGGAATACTATTGTGTTATAAGAAATGATGAGAAATGACATTTTATTTTGTTTTTTGTGTTGTTTTGTTTTGTTTTTTCAGAAAAACCTAGAAAAACTTATATGAACTGGTGCAAAGTGAAGTAAGCAGAACCAGGAAACCATTGTACATAGTAACAGCAATATTGTAACAATGATCAGCTGTGAAAGACTTAGCTACTCTAATGAATACAATGATCCAAGACAATTCCAAAGGATTCATTATGAAAAATGCTATTCACCTTCAAAGAGAGATCTGATAACTTTGATAACTTTCTTGATTTGTTTTGGTTTTTTTTTTTTGGCAACGTGGCTAATATAGAAATATGTTTTGCATGACTTCACGTGTATAATGTATATCATATTTCCTGCCTTCTCAATGGATGGAAGAGGGAGAGAATTTGGAACTCAAAAAAAAAAGTTTTTAAATGAATGTTAAAAATAGAAAAATGATGAAGGAAAGAAAAATACATCTTCTAATACATCTAAAAATACAACTTCTTAGTAGTTCACCTAACCCAACCTCTTCATTTTACAGATGACGAAAACTGAGGCCTAGAGGGGTTATGTGACTTGTCTAAAGTCATGCAGCTAAGTAAATATCAAAGTCCAAATAAGAACACAGGTCCTTTCAATCCAGGGCTCTTTCTGTAGCACTATGTTCCCTTTTTGACAAGGCCTCCTGAGCCCTACTATGTCATGGGACCCTGACACAAACAATGTGACTTTCCAAATGGCTGAGAATTGTGTTTGAGGATTGATAGTGAAATGCCTCTTGGACACGATGCATGAATCTCTCCCTGCCATAAGACATCTTTCTGTGTGTCCAAATATGGATCAATGGATTCTAAATGGAGGTCTGTAGTCATTGCTAATGGACTCCAAAGTCCCAACGATTTAAAAGCTCAGCCAGCCAGGCTGATTATCAATCAAGCAGCCACAGACGGCAGATTTCCTCCACATCTTGCTCTCAGACAGGGAAACAGGCCATAACCAAGAGTCCCTAAGCTTCTCCCAGCAGCCTTCCTACCCACCATCTCCTCTGGTATGCTCAAGCCCTAAATGTGTCATTAGCTTCCAGCTCTCAGCCCAGGACCAGCTAGCTCCCTGCAACAAAGAGCCCTTTCACCACCACATAAGTATTCTCAGATCTTTTTCCCTCTGGTAATAATTATAATTACAGAAGCATACATAGTGAAATGAATAAAGAGGCTATTATTAGAGTTGGGAAGATCTGGGTTCAAATCCTGATTAATTGATACATACCACAGGCAGTTCACTGGAATATCTTTAAGAACAGGGACAGAACATTATCCTGAAAATTTTTTTAAATACCTGCTAAGTGAAGGGCGGCATGTAGGTGTTAGATGCTGTGATACAGTGTTAGCTGCAGGAGAAAACATCACATAGCCAAAGTGCTTTACAAACCTTAATGTTAGCCATTAGTTACCAGGATGGAACAGAGGTGGGGAGGGGGAGGATGTGATTTGTACACAGTGTGTATACCACATGGAAAAGAGAAATAGAAACAAAGAAAAGATGCAAAGTACCCTAGAAAAATTTGCAGAGGAAAAGAAAACTTTCAGCTGAGGGGATCAAGGAAGCCTCCATAGAATAGGAAATAACCTAATCTGAGCTTTGAAGGAAGAAAAGGATTCTACAAAGCAGAAAAGCTGCTCCTGGACGAGTGCATGCAGATACAATGAAAAGTCAATTTCTGGGCTGGGGAAATAGAATCAGCTTCCACAAAAATGTATACTCCCTGAGGGCAAGGACTCTGATATTTTCTTGTCTTCCTAGCTTTAGCATAGCACCTGGTACATAGAGCGTTTAGGAGATATTTGTTGTGTTGAATTAAATTCATTTGAACTGAATCCAGGAAGGCTGAGGGACCTGGGGGTCTGTCTGACCATAGGATCATAGATTTAAAGCTAGAAGGGACCTTGGAGACTACCTAATCCAACCCACTCATTTTTACAAATGAGGAAACTCTAGCTCAGAGAGGCCAAGTGACATCCCGGGCTCTCAAAACTAGTAAGTAGCAGGGGTGGGTTTGAACGCAGATCTTCCTGATTCCAAGACTAGTACTCTCTACACTACCACACTCTAAGGCCATGCTTTAGATGGTAATGGTAGTGATGAAGAGGAACCTGGTGGCCCAGGTCCCAAGACTCCAGGGTGTTCAAATATCCTCTAGCCTCCCTACTCGGAGATGTCTTTTCCAAAGCACATGTACAGGAGTCCTATAAATCTGTAGACGTTGGCCAATCAGGACAATGTCGATCAGGAAAGCCCAAGATGCTTTAGTTTAGAGGGCAGCAGATACCTAGAGGCAGCTATCAGGGAGTCTTCAACCATGTCTTTCTGGGAGCTTTGCTGAATTGATTCCTCTGGCCACAGGCCATAGAACTACTGGTATATATTATCTCATGGTATGATGGAAAGAATACAGGGAAAGGAAGTTAGGAGACCTGGATTTGAGCCCAGCTTTGACACTAACTTGCTCTATGACCTTAGACAAGTCACTCATCTTATCTGGCCCTCAGTTTTCTCTACTGGGAGATGGTTGGACAAGGTTACTTCCAAGATCCCTTTTATCTCTGACTATTCAACTATTTTTCAGTTGTGTCCAACTCTCTGTGACCCCAGTTGGGGTTTTCTTGGCAAAGATACTGGAGTGGTTGGCCTTTTCCTTCTCCAGTTTATTTTAAGACAAGGAAACTGAGGCAAACAGCAACTTTTCCAGGGTCACAGAGCTAGTAAGTGTCTGAGGCCAGATTTGAACTCAGATCTTCTTGACTCCAGACCTAGTGCTCTATAAAATATCACAATGCAAAATTAAATATTATTTCATCATTCTTTCTCATCTGCCTGGCTGCTCATTAACCCAACCTGTTGTCCCTATGGATATTATTTTAGCAACTCTTAACCCAGACCAGCAACCTAGAGACTGTGTAGACCAGAGGTGTCAAACTTACTGCCGGGCAGCAAGGACACTAGAACTAGATTAAAAAGTAATTGGAAAATATTTAACAAAACAAATAAAAATTCAATAGAACATAGATGATGTTAATATGTGGTTTTCTAAGTCAATATGCACCTAGCATGGATGGTTTAGATGTTCTGCTTCTGTTTGAATTTGATACTCCTGATGTAGACCTTGGTGGAAGCATGAGCCAGATGGGCCAGGCATGACAACAGGCAGTTTGGTTCAGCTCAGTTAGCATATGGGGTGGTCTGAGCCAATTACAGAATCAAGACTACAACCAATCTGGGAGTACATTGGAGGAGGAAGATACGTATCAGATCCAGAGAAATAGCTGAGGATCAAGGTGGACCTTGGGAATCTAGAACCAGGTGAGTAGCCTAAGGCCAGAGCACAAGCAGGTGACAGGGTAAAGTGTCCAGCAATGGGCAAACCACATAGATGGTCAAAGGCAGGAAAGCCTTAGGAGCCAGTTTGGCAGGTGGAACAAGGGGCTCAGCACCCAAACAAGAACCTGAGAGGGTGTTAGTTGGGAGGCTAGACAGGCTTTTCTGTATTTCATGTTCTCCAGAAACTCATTATTCTACAAGATGAAATCAGCTGTGTAGCTCAAACCTCCTCAGATTATTTCCAACCAGTATGTAGGTCTTCATCATGTCCCTTGCCAGGTTACTACCCCCTCCCCCACCATTTTTCAGTTTCTTCTTATGTGTCATCTTTTCCCCATTAGATTGTGAGCTCCTTGAGGACAGGGACTGTCTTTTGCCTTTCTTTGTATCCCTAGCACTTGGCACAGTGCATGGCACATAGTGCTTAATAAATGTTTACTGACTCTTTGACTCTGACCTTGGTCAATAACATGAGTAGAGAGAAGGTGGAAATGGGGACAATTGACCCAAGTCATGCCAACCAAGCTTAAGGGCTCTGAGAATCCTCCCAAACTGAGCATCTGTTCTGAGAATAGATGGGGAATCCACTTACCATAAGATCTCATTCCTGGTCAGAAAGGTCAGCGCCTGCAATTAACCATAGAGCCATCAACCTCAGAGTCATGGAGTCCCAGGAATCATGGAGGGAAGGACCAGGATCCCATTTTACAAAAGGGAGAACAGAAAGAAAAACTGGGTCCAAGTCACATAATGTTCTGGGCAGGAAGAAGAGTTGCAATCATCAGCTTCTTTTCTCAAATAATCATTTAAGGACCTCTTGGAAATAGGACAGGCTCCTTTTTAAAGACAGTACTAAGGACTGAACTATGACTTGGGACAGAACTGAGAGCTGGATGCAAGGATCAGGCCAAGACTGTGAGAGTCTTAAGCATCAGGTGAAGAGGATGGAAAAGGGGAGGGGCAGGACCGAAGGAACTGATCTATTCTAGATGAGTGGTTCTAAAACTTTTTGGTCCTAGAACCCTTTATACTCTTAAAAATTATTGAGGACCCTCCTAAAAGCTTTTGTTTAGATAAGATATATCTAATGATATTTACTGTATTAGAAATTAAAATGCCTTAGTATTATTATAAAAATACTTTTGTCTTTGCAGGCCCCCTGAAAGGGTCTTAGGTATACCTGGAGGTGTCCAGACCATACTTTGAGAACCACTGATCTAAAACCATAATGGAGCATCAGAAACACGGGCAAGGCTTATCTTTTCTTCACTGATATTTCTTCAGAACTTTGGGCATATGGACTGGAGGTGGTCCAAGGGACAGCATTACCAGCCCTACCCACCTGATATTCCTCCAATTCCTCCCAGCTCATGGGGTGCCTTATACACTGACCCATGCTATCTCTTGTGGCTTTTCTCTCCGCCCAAAGTCAGTACTGTAGCACCCCACACACTAGTGGGAACCTTCTCTCTCTAGTGTATGGTCACTGACTGGCCTGGTTACCATGGTGACACTCCATTCCACTTCCTGCCTATTCTATCTAGGATGAAGAGCAAAGGGGCCAAGAGTGAAGAGGACCAGATTTTTTCGGTTCCCAAGTTTATCAGGCCCTTGCACACAGCAGCATTGATACTGGTGGGCCTTCCCTAAATCCTGAATGAAACCAGCTGCTTAAAGCTTAGGGCCATAGACTCCTGAGGTTAAAAGGACTTTCTAGGGGTCACCAAGTACATCTCCCTACCTCCAGGCTGAACTGAACCCAACCCATTTCAGTCAAATGGATATTCTCAATATGCTTATAGCTCGATGAGGAATTATATTCCATGTCCTTCCTTGATAAGCCATCTCAGTATCTCCATATCATCTCTCCTGGGATATACCTCTCATGAGATACAATTTAAACTCATTTTGTGTACTGCTGTCCTCTCTGCATTCTGGGAAAATTCCCAGAGTATACATTCATTTCTCGAGCTCCTACAAAGTACAGAGCATACCACGAGGCACTGAAAGACTTATACTTTTTTTCCTTAAAATTGAAAATGAAAGTCCATGGGTTTTGCAAACTATGTTACCTTCTCATACAGCTGCCAGTGTGTATATGGAAATATTAACATTTGGTCCAAATCTAAATGGGCTGATAATTTCTGCAAATCTGGACCTTTATCACTCCAGGTCCCTTGACTTCATTTAGCACACAACAGCTCAAAGCCCACATAGACGGACCAGCTGGAATGAATAAGATGAATAAGACCCTATCCCTGTCTTCATGGAATGTAAAGCGTAGTAGGGAAGATAAGAGATATGTAGCATTTAGCAGAAATTATAATTTAACTCAATAAACATTAAATGCTTACTAGATACTGGCAGTAGAGGTAGTCTGGGGTAGATGATAAAATGATGGGCTAGGAGTAAAAAAGAACTGATTTAAAATCCCACTTCTACCAGTACTTCTTAAACCAGTGACCTCACAGTTTAAGAAGCACTGAAGGGATCATGAGTGAAAAAGTTTAAGAAGCCCTGCTCTATACCACTTCAAACCTATCAGAGTGACCACTGCGACAAAAAAGGAAAATGTTGGATGTTGGCGGGAATGTGGGAAAACTAGGACACTAAAGCACTCTTAGGAGTTGTGAACTGATCCAACATTCTGGAGAGCAATTTGGAACTGTGCATACTCTTTGATCCAACAATACCACTGCTAAGTCTATATACCAAAGACATCCACAAAAAAGGAAAAAGACCTATTTGTACAAAAATATTTATAGCAGCTTTTTCTGTGGTGGCTAAGAATTGGACATTGTAGGGACACCCATCAATTGGGGAATGACTGAAGAAGCTGTGGTATATGATTGCAATGGAATATTATTGTGCTATAAGAAATGATGAGCAGGATGATTTCAGAAAAACTTGGAAAGATTTACATGAACTGATGCATAGTGAAGTGAACACTAAGAAGACGTTGTATCTGGTAACAGCAGTATTGTTTGATGAAGAACAATGAATGACTTAGCTATCCTCGGCAGTACAATGGTCCAAGACAATCCCAAAGGACTAATGATGAAGCATACCATCCACCTCCAGAGAAGGAACTGATATTGACTGAGTACAGACTGAAGCATGCTATTTTTCATTCTTTCATTTTTTCCTTTTATTCGAGTCTTCTTGTACAAAATGACTAACATGGAAATGTTTTATATAATTGCACATGTATAACCTATATCTAATTGCTTACCATTTCAAGGAGAGGGAAGGGAATGAGGGAGGTAGGGAGAGATAGAATTCTGAACTCAAAACTTTAAATAAAAATGTTAAAACATCGCTAAAAAATATAAAATCTATACTCACTATCTGTGTGACTGTCTGTGGCAAGTTGTTTTACCTTTATGTGCCTCAAGCAACTCACTTGGACTGACCTACTAAGTTAGAGACAGATTGCAATGTGTTTGTATGGGGAGTTCCCATGCCAGAAGTTCCCTAAACTGACAACTGCATATGTACAAGGCATTGTGCTCAATTCTAGGGATGTGCCAAAGAAGACGAAATGTAATTGTAATCTCCCTCTAGAAGCTGACATGGGCACAGATAAATATGATAACTATATAAATAATAAATATACTAATATGTAATATATAACTAATAAATACTCGAATAACTATACTAATAACTATAATGCCCAGTAATTTGAAGAGGAAGAAAGCCCTTGAAACTGGTGGCTGGGGAGATGGGAAGACGAGATGAGCTTTAAAAGAAGAGGGTTCGGAACAGTGAAGATGAGGAAAGAATGCATTCTAGTCATGGGATGCAGATCATGTGAATGGATGGAGACAGGAGAAGGAACAAGTTTGGCCTTGATTTTCTCAGTAAAGTGAGCAGGGAGGTCTTCTGCTGAGAAAAGGGGGAGGGACGCTAAGAATTTGAAGAGAAGAGAGGCTCCATGGAGAAGCAGGACACCTGTGTTCTTGTCACTGAACTGCCAATAACTCACCTCATCCTGTCTATGAGCTAAGAGTTAGCATGACAGTGAATACAGCTCCTTAGTGTCAGGAAAGCAGGGGTACAAGTCTTGCTTCTGACACATGCTAGTTGTGTGGCCATAGGTGAGTCACTTAAGTTCCCAGCTAGGTGGGCATGAAAGGGGCAGCTAGGTGGTGAAGTGAATAGAGCACCGGGCCTATAGCTGGGAAGACCTGAGTTCAAATCCATCCTCAGACACTTATTAGCTCTGTGACCCTGTGCAAATCACTTAACCCTGTTTGTCCAAATCCTCCCTACCTTTCAAGACTTAGTTCACATGCTCTCCCCTCTGTGCATAGATTCCTAGTCCCTCTATTTAGTCTCTAGAGTGGACACCCCATGGGAAGAGAAACACTTAAAAGATACCGACCAGAACATAACTGTTGTTGACCCATTCTTCTCTGAAACTAGGTTCTCTGGCAGAATTATTTCAAAGTTAGAAAATTTATTAAAAAACAGAATAACAGAAGGTCAGAAATGCAAGGAACCATAACCAACTTCTTCTATTACAATGAGAGATCAGAAGCCCAGAAAGCTGAAGTTCTTCAGTGGGGGACACACAGGGGCAGAGCCAGGATTATACCCAGGTCTTCTGATGGGCATTCCATTTCCTCCACTGCATTGCCTCATGTGGAGGTCTCCCTGGGACCACCCAGGTCTGAAGAGCAAAGGAGTCTTGGCTATCATTGTCTAGGGTAGAAGCCTGGGTCAGAAGGCTCTAGACTTTGCTCGAATTTCTTCCCTCCAGTTTCCAGGACACAGTTAAATTTGCTAGAACCTTCTGACCTCAAACCAGGAAGAAACCCTGAAGAACATGTACCTGAACACCCCACACAGCAGTCACAGGTAGTAGCTAGGAGGCAGGGGAAGAGGGGTGTGCTAAAGGTATCTCAAAGTAGCTCTTGAGAGCCAGGGGTTAAATTTTCAGTGTCAGCATTTGCATTTTGGGAATAGGCAAAGGCTACAAATCAGGGCTTGACTTATTGTTTTGTTGATTGTCTGGCTTAAGAAAATGATGGCAAAAACATCAATAATGCAAAGTAAACAAAAAACTGGTTAGTGCATGGGGAGCTGGTTGTTAAACATCTACCAGCATATCACTGCAGTTGAATCTGAGAGGTTATAATCAGACAACCACAGGATTTTGAGCTGGAAGGGATCTTAGAAACAATCCAGTCCAACTCCCTCATTTTACAGAGAGAGAAACTTAAGCTACTGATGAGAGAGAGAGGAAGTGACTTGATCAATGTCACACAGGTAGCAGCAGGATCAGAATTTAAACCCAGGTCCTTAGGCATCAAATCCAGTGCCATTTTCACAAAACCACACTGAAAGACATTTAAGGGTGGAGTCTATGGCAGCCCCAGAAAAAGAAGATAAAATTCTCAGGACCACATTTCTGATATATGAATGCAAGACTGCCTGGAGAATTGGCAAAATATGGTGCTTATCTTATTGGTGGAACAGCTAATTCAGGAGGCTCTATGTGCTAGGACAAGGTGCAAGAGGGAGCCAGGCCTTGACTAATGATAGCCATTGGTCAGATCATCAGGTGAGGATATTTGGAGTCTTGGTTTCAAGATTCTTCCCTCTCCAATCCATCCTCCAAACAGCTGCCAAAAGAATCTTCTGAAAGCGTGTCTGACTATGCTGCTTCCTTGCTCAAGGACTTGCAGTGACTATTGCCTTGAAGATAAGATATAAACTACTCATCTTAACATTTCAAGCCCTTCCTAGCCTGTCTCCAATCTGTCTTTGCAGCCTTCTTTCCGTATCAAACGTTCTGCACTCTAGCCAACCCGGCCCATTTGCAATTCCTTGAATTCAACATTCTACCTCCCATCCTAGTGCCTTTGTAAAGGCTCTGCCCAATGCCTGAAATATCCCTTCTCACTCTGGTTCTTTGCTTTCTTTAAGGTTTAGCCCCTGAGCCACTTCTTACAAGAAGACTTTCTTGATCCCCCCTACTTGTTACAACTCATACTCTGTCCTCAAATTATCATGTGAATATTTATCTGTTTACCTGTAGCATCTGTTTATCTATAGTGTTTACCTATAGTTTTTGGTATATATTCCCTAGCTATTTTTTGTTTTCTCTCTGTATCCCCAGAACCCAAAAAAAAAGTGCCTTTCACATAGTAGGTGCTTAATAAATACTTGGTGATTGATTGTTGGATTGAACTGAATTATTGATTATGCAGAAGCACAGTTTAGTTTCAGGACTGGGCCCAGGTGTTTTAGGGGATTAGCTCAGGGCTTGGACAGATGTTTGCTCAGGTAAACTGGGAGTCAATGCCAAAGGCGAGGCTGAGACAGGGCAAGACAGAGCAGAGACTCCTCATGAAATTGGGCAAACCAAGCAAGGCCAACTCAAAGGTAGAAACTAAGGTTGGCTGACAACAGAAACTAACAAACTCAGCCATCGGCCTAGGTCAAGAGTAGAGTAGCCAAAAAGAAGTAAGTTGGGGGCCAGGAGGGTGGGTTGTGCCCTTTATAAATAATTCTCTTTATAAAGGGAATATTATAGATAAATATAATTCCCCTTGTAGAGCTGTCTCTGGGCTTTCTACGCAGTGTCATCCTGGGAGTCTGTCCCCACATTAAAGAGGCCTAGTCGGCTGAGCTCCATTAGGGCCATGCCTTGGGAGGTTGTGCTTCCTCCTGGGGTCAGACCCCAAGCTCTGCTGGAACTAGGATAGCCTTGGGCAGTGCCTCCCAAATCTGTGGGGCCCAGGTTGTTAAAGCTGTCTGTCTCCTGGGGATGAAGTGACACCTAGAAAAAAAAAAGGTGGGCCTGTGTAAAGTAGGCAGACAAGACAGCTGGGAAATTATCCTAGAAAATGGAAATGTGAACAACTTAAAGGCTTCAGTTTAACCTATAAATATTACTTTTATTGAACAAGAAAAGAGAGAGCAAAGGAAGTAAGAAGGCAACGGTGAGGGATGAAATGTGTCACAGTGGGGAGACCCCCACAGAAGAAACAGGGAGGTGTAAACCCAAGACAGATGAGCCTAATGTGGCAAGCCTGGCCCCATTCCTGTGCTGAAAGGAAGGAATGATGGGCACCTCATCCCTTCCCTTCTCTCTCTCCTTCTTCCTTTGCTTGCTCCCTCTTTTCCTCCATTCTACAACCACAACCCTGGAAGGTAGGTTCTTATAAATAGTGTAGTTCTTATTTTACAGATTAGAAAACTGAGGCTCAGAAAAGTTGAGTGACTGGCCAAGGTCACCTGGCTAGGAAGTGTTGGAGCTAGGACTGGAAGCAAGGTTTCCTGATTCCAGGACTAGTTCTCTTTCCTCTGTGCTGTTTCTTCTCAATGAAGAGGACCCATCTAATCAAAGCATTTTCTTCTTTCCCTCCTGCTGGCCATCCACAAAGTCCCTCTTTAATTATAGATGAAGTCATTAGAGGCAGGTTAAGATGATGGAGTGGTTTCATTTATATTCCAGGGCAGCCCTGGGATGCCTCCAGCAGTAAGTGAAAATACTGTGTGTTCTCTCTCTCTCTCTCTCTCTCTCTCTCTCTATCTATCTATCTATCTATCTATCTCTCTGTCTCTCTCTCTGTCTCTCTCTGTCTCTTTCTCTCTCTGTCTCTGTCTGTCTCTGTCTCTGTTTGTCTCTCTCTGTCTCTGTCTCTCCTGTCTCTCTCTGTCTCTCCCCTCCCTCCTTCCTTCTCTGTCCCTATCTGTATATACGTCTCTGTTTCTCTATGTCTTTGTCTTTCCCTTTCCCTGTCCCTGTCCCTATTTCTATCTGCCAGTATCCCTGTCTCTGTTGCTTTCTGTCACTGTCATTGTCTCTACCTTTGTATTCTTGTTTGTCTCTTTCTCTATTACTGGGAGTTCTATTTCACCTCAAAATTAAGGAGGAACTTTATAACAAATACAACCGTCCAAAAATGGAGCAAGCTGCCTCACAGCATAATGAGCTCCCCATCTCTAGAAGTGCTCTGACAGAAGCAGGATCACTAATCATCCAGGATATTATAGACGATATTCATGAACTGGGTGGGAGGTTGAATTTGACAGCCTCTAATTAAGCTCCTTGCTAACTCTAAGATTGTGCTCCATCCTCATTTCCTTCTTCTTCTGGGAGAGACTGGGTGGCATGGTGGAAAGAGCACTAGGGCTGGAGTCAAAAAGACCTGAGTTCAAATATAGCTTCAGACATTTACCAGCTGTATGGCCCTTGGCAAGTTTCAACCTCTTTTTGCCTTGGTTTTTTCATTTATAAAATTAGGATGTTAATAGCACTTACCTCCCAGGATTATTGTGAGAATCAAATGATATAATATTTGTAGAGTACCTAGAACATAGTGAGTGCTTTATAAATGTTAGCTATTATTACTAATTGTGTCTCTTTTTCTGTCTCTGTGTCTGTCTCAGACTCTATGTCTGTCTTTCTTTCCTTCCCTCCCTCTCTCTTCTCTCTCTCCCTTTGCCTCTCTGTTTCTCTTTGTCTCTCTTTATGTCTGTTTCTCTGTGTCTCTGTCTCTGTTTTTCTGTTTCTCTCTCTCTCTCTCTCTCTCTCTCTCTCTCTCTCTCTCTCTCTCTGTTTGTGTGTGTCTCTCTCTCCCTGTCCCCTTCTCTCCCCAATTATGAACTAAGTTTAATTAGAGCTTTATGAGTTCTGTTCAGATGGTAGAGACAGCCTTCTTTGGTCTTTATACTAGTTTAAATTCTCCTAAGAACACAGACTTCTTGGGGCTAATAGGGACTATTTAAGGTCCTTTGATATCAGAATCTGTTGCTAGGAATAAAAAGGGCATTGCAGAAGAATCAGATAAGCTGGCCAAGGCTGAAAGCAACAGTCCCTTTTATTTGGAGTGTATTAAGGAAAAGCATGAAAGGGAAGGCCATATGGATTAATTAGAGATATCCAAGAGAATGGGAGGCAGGGACAATAAGGAAAAGGGGCAATTAGGACTGCTCTACGACAGCCCCCCTCACATTGGGCCCAGGACCTACACCGCCATGGAGACTAACTCCTCAGTGGGTCAAGGAAAGGCCAGGAAAGCCATATAA
Source organism: Vombatus ursinus (assembly GCF_900497805.2). Taxonomy (NCBI): domain Eukaryota; kingdom Metazoa; phylum Chordata; class Mammalia; order Diprotodontia; family Vombatidae; genus Vombatus; species Vombatus ursinus. The sequence goes on along the minus strand of NW_020948840.1, from coordinate 20,433,108 downwards.
CCAAGAATGTTTCCAGAGAGTCTCAAGTATGATCATCTCTCTTCCTGGAGGCTCCAGGGTTCAAGATTCTGGGCAGGTCAAACAGTTCCAGGGTTGTGGCTGTCTCATGTTGTAGATTATCAATCAATTGAAAAACATTTGTGAAGCACCTGCTATGTGCTAGGCACTGTACTAGGGATACAAAAAGATGCAAAAAAGAAAAAAAAACCCAATCCCTGCCCTGAAGGAGCTTACAATCTAATGGGGAAGACAATGTGCAAACAAATAGATACAAAGCAAGCCATAGACAGGATAAATAGGAAATAGTTAATAGAGAGAAGGCACTAATTTTAAGAGGGGTTGGGGAAAGCTTCCTGTAGAAAGTGAGATTTTAATGGGGATTTAAAGGAAGCCAAGAAAGTCATATGTCAGAGTTAAGGAGGGAAATCATTCCAGGCATGGGGACAGCCAGAGACAATGTCCAGAGCTGAGAGATGGAGTGTCTTGTTAGTGGAACAGCTAGGAAGTCAGTGTCACTGGATCAATGAGTAGGTGTCTAGGAGTAAGGTGTAAGAAGACTGAAGAGGCTCATGGCTGCATGTGGATTGTGACTGCTCAGATGTTTAATAGGGAGGATAGGGATCCTTCTCAGACAGGTCTGACTGGCTTCCCAACCCTCATGTCATACTCAGGGAGGCACCAATCAACAGAAAATGGGAAACTTCTTGTCTGGAAGTTTCTGGGCATCAGAGAAGATACAGACATGGAAAATTACGGAAAGGGGGCAGACCAGGAACAAGCAGTACCTGGCTGGAGGAAGGGATGTGGCTGGGAAACAGACAACCTGTTGGTCATAACAAGACTAGACAAGGAAAATCAGAGATTTTCCCAGTTGGGTAAGACTTAAGAATGCTGAACAGCTCAATAACCAAACATGATTTCAGGGGACCACGATGAAGCATGCCACCCAGCTCCGAACATAGAGGTGACGAAACTCCAAAAAAAAAAAATGAGACCTCCTTTTATGGACATAACCAATGAGAAAACTTGTTTAATTTGTCGGGCCCTTCCCTCATCTAACTCCCTTTAAAGGGGGTACATAGCCTGTCAACTGTGGAGTCCACACCACCTTGTGACCCTGATCCCTGGTCTAGTGGAGGAGGCAACAGTAACACCCAGGAAGGCATAGAGACATCCTGAAACCGTCTGTCCTTTTGAGCTCTTCTGACCACCAGCTTTCCCCTCTGTGGGATAAAGCATCAGAAGGTGGAGAACAAGAAGGAATGAGGATGGAACACAATCTTAGCATTAAAAGGGAGCCTAATTAGAGACTGTCAAGTTCAACCTCCCACCCAGAGCATGAATACCTTCTACAACATCCTGGATGATTAGTGATCCTGACTCTGTAGGAACACTTTTAGAGATGAGGAGCTCATTATGCTGTGAGGCAGCTTGCTCCATTTTTGGACAGTTGTATTTGTTATAAAGTTCCTCCTTATTTTTGAGGTGAAACTGAACTCCCAGGAACTTCTTCTAACTAGTCCTAGTTCCCTACAGCTCCAAATTTCTTTTGGGAGGGGCAGGCAACTGGGGTTAAGTAACTTGTCCAGGGTCACACAGCTAGTGAGTTATCATGTGTCTGAGGTTGGGTTTGAACTCAGGTCCTCCTGACTTAAGGGCCAGTGCTCTATCCACTGTGCCATCTAGCTGCCCCCCAGCTCCAAATTTTTTAAATAACTTTTATCATATTTTATGTTTTTTAGTGTTCTCTGTCTCTGTCTCTTTCTCTCTTTCTCTCTCTCTCCCCCTCCCTCCCTCCTTTGGGAAAAAGAAAAGCAAAACCCTAGTAACAACTATGCACAGGTGAGCAAACAATGTCTCATTCTGCACCCTGAATCCTTCACATTTTTGTCAAAAGGTAGTAACCTTTATCATCATTGATCTTCTGGAATCATGGTTGGTCATTGCACTAATCAAAATTCTTACATCTTTTAAAGTTGTTTGTCTTTACAATGTTGATCTTGAAGAAATTTTCCTTCTGGTTCTGCTCACTTCACTCGGCTTCAGTTGGTATGAGTCTTCCCAAGTTTCTCTGAAATCATCTTGGGGTTTTCTTACCAAAGATCTTCTGGAGTCAGTTCATGCCTATATAAGGTCAAGTAGAGACCATCTAACTGCTTCATTGTACAAATGGGTGAGCTGAGGCCCAGAGAAGTTAAGGCATTTGCCCAAAGTCATCTAGCTAATTAGAGAGGAGGCAGGACAAGAACTTAAGTTCCTTCATTTGAAGTCCAGTGCTCCTTCCAGGACACTGAAACCCAGGAGACTCCCATTCTGAAGCAAATGTAAAGGGTTTAGCAGAACAGAAGTCAAATGCTATTTTTTTAAATTAATTTATTTTGATTTATCAACAATCTCTTCCATAAGCTTTTGGGTTTCAAATTTTTCTCCCCCTCCCTCCCCACCTCCCTCTCCAAGATGGCACACAATCTGGTATAGGCTATACATATACATTCCTATTAAACATATTTTCACATTAGTGATGTTCTAAGTAAGAATTGGAACCAATGGGAGGAACCACCAGAAAGAGGAAACAAAACACAATAGGAGAAAAAAAAAAGCAAATAGTATGCTTCAATCTGCATTCAAAATCCTATTAATGGGATTATTACAGAGGTGGTGGGTTTGGATCAAGATGATATCCCTTCCAACTCTGAGATTTTAAGAGAACATGAGTCAAACAACCAACCCCTGGATTCACTGTTCAAGTCCCATCTCCTCCAAAGGGACTTCCCTGACAACTCTAGTCCACATTGATCTCTGACCTCCTATTGAACTTAATTCACAGACATTATACTAGTTATGGCATCCTTCTCTAATAGTTCCACAGGCCACCCCAACCAAACTATTAAGTTCCACACTTTGATGTTCTCTATATCATAGGCCTACAGTGTTAGGCAAATGGCAGAAGCTTCTTGGCATGCTTTTTGTGCAAAGTTTTCTCTCCTTGGAAGCCACCAGCCCTGTGAAAAGAGAAATTAGAAACAATTTTGAATAAAAAATGTTAATAGCAGCAAGAAAGAGAAAACCTTTTCCCCTAAGTCAAACAAAGAATTGAGCAGGAACAAAAATTCACAGAAACTCAGAATTGAAAGAGACCTCAGAGATTATCTGATCTAACCTCTACTTGAACATGAATTCCTACTGCAACACTGTCCGACTTTTGTTTGAAAAATCTCATGAAAATAAATACATACATGCCCACAAATAAATAAATGAATGAATGAATAGATAGATAGATAGATAGATAGATAGATAGATAGATAGATAGATAGATAGATAGATAGATA
>NW_020948840.1:20387647-20429769 GCF_900497805.2 Vombatus ursinus | reverse complement strand
ATAGATAGATAGATAGATAGATAGATAGATAGATAGATAGATAGATAAGTAAAAGAAAAACCTCATGAGAGGGAATTTACTTCCTCTTGAGGAAGCTCATTTCACTTTAGGATAGCTCTAATTGTTAGGATGGAGCATCTAGGGGACACAATGGATAGAGTGCAGGCCCTGGAATCAGGCAGACCTGAATTCAAATCTGGCCTCAGTTGCCTACTAACTGTGTAACCCTGGGCTCTGTTTGCCTCAATTTCCTCATCTGTAAAATGAGCTGGAGAAAGAAATGGCAAACCACTCCAGTACCTTTGCCAAGAAACCCCCAAATGGGGTCATGAAGAGTTGGCCTTGACTAAAAAATGACTGAACAAATTGTTAGGATGGCTTTTCCTTCCCTCTTTTACCAATCTCCCTGCAACTTCTACCCACTGATCCTAGTTCTACCCTCTGGAGCCACACAGGCTAGGAACCCTTGCACACATTGCAGCCCTTCAGATGCTTGAAGACAACAATCATTTACCCTTTAAGTCTTCTCTTCTCCAGGCTCCAGCTACCATCTCTCACTACCAGTTCTCATATGGTCACATTTCCATTCCCCTTGTTGCCTGGGTAATTCATCTCTTGACACATTGCATCTTGTCAATATCCTTTCTTCCTATCCTTTGGCCCTAGCCAATGCAATACTGCACAAGTGGTCTGACCAGGAAAAAGTACAACCCCTTTGTTATAGACCCTATGCCTCAGATTAGCCTGCATTCTCCCTTGGGGCTTCCGTGTTGCACAGTTGACTCATATTAGTCCACCAAAACCGCCTAGACCTTTCTCACATATATTTTTGTCTGGCCTAGCCATACCTTTCCATTTCATACTTGTGAAGTTGACTTTTGAAACCAAGTGAAATACTTTATGTTTATCCCCATTATGTTTTGTTTTATTAGATTTGACCCATCATTTTATCCTTTTGGGATTTTTTTGGCATCCCAACAGTCATCCGGGATATTAGCTTTCCCTCAGTGCTTTGTCATCCATATATCTGATGAGAATGCCATCGAGGCTTTTATCCCAATCACTGATAAGATTGCCAAACAGCATAGGGTCAAGGACAGATCCCTGTGGCACCCTACCAGAACCTCTCTTCAACTTGACATTGGTCAATAAATGACAACTACCCTTTGGGTCAGTCATGTAACTGTTTCTAAAGCCCCCTAACTACACTATCACCTAACCCACCTCTATTTATCTTGTCCACAAAAATAATATGAAAAACTGTGAGATTCTCTGTGGAAGTCCAGGTATGCTATGTCTATAACATTCCAGTTATCTAAAAGCCTAGTTACCATGTCAAAAAATTAATCTGGTATGGCCAGTACTTGAGAAAGCCTTGCTGGCTCTTAATAATTTCTGTTTCCCTATCTAAATGCTCACAGGTTCTTCAATAATGGAATTTTGCCAGAAATTTATGTCAGTCGGTTCCCTCAAAGCTCTTCCACTGTCAGCCAAATATCCTTTAAGGTCAATGCCCAGTCAGTTTTGGGGGACTCAGGACCCAGGCTGTCTCTCACCTACTTTTTATTACTCAGAGTCATATCATTAAAAATAACTTATTTCCTGCCTGTTTTATGATATATCTTGCTCATCAACCAGGTTGTTTGGGACCCTAGTCATTCCTTGATGCTTGCTTATCACTAGTGGTATTGTAGGCTGGGTTCAAGTTTACACCTAGGCATGAGAAAAGACTGTTCTTGTGCCCAGCATTCTCTTATCTTTTCTTTCCTTGCTTATTTTTTTTCCTTTTCAAAAATCCCACAACCTCAGCTTGGTCATCCCTTACCCCCTACACACACCTACTCTCCAGTCACCCACACACTCTTTGGCTCTTTCAGCCTAAGCTTTGTGGGTAAGGCCAACCTAAGACATTCAGCCACTGGCTAGGTAGGTAAGGGGGAGGGCAGTAGAAGCAGAGCTTAATTACACTGTCTGCTACAGGGGCATTCCTTTCATGGCTTTCTGTTAGGACAATTCTCAGCAATAGCTATGTGGTTAAATTTGCTTCATTGCATTAGAATCTTTTGCGTATCACCCATAATTTGTAGATTTATATATAGACATCTTAGGCCACCAATTTTATTTCTGGCTCTCCCCTTGGATACTCTGTCTTGTGATGTATGTAATGCTATGTAATGCTATTTTTCCTGCATTGTTACTTGACATTCTCTCAAATGCATTTTTTTGATGATCAACAAAAAATAAATACAGTAGAATATTGCATTCTATGTACCTTTCTGACAATTACATGAATATGAACTTGTAGTCTGCTATAGGAGATGGTTTACAAAAACTTATCTGTTCCCTTCTGTCTTCATCAAGGACACCCTCCATTTGCATATAGACCATTCTGATGTTTTATAAAATTGAAAAAGCAGGCATAAAAGTCAGCAGTTTTTTCTCCTCTCTCAACCATTGTTTTTGGCTACTACAATCTATGATTTTCCCATTAATTTGGTATCTTCCCTCCCCTCTCCCATGAAATATCTTGTAAAAACAAATCCTTAATGTTTTTAAGATTACATCACCTTCTACATAGATTTTCTCAAGGTGTGCCTGTTCTAGTCCAACTGCTCTTCCTGACTTCATCTTCTTAAATGCTGTTGTGATTTCCTTGGACATTGAGAACTGAGGTGTTAAGATCTAAATATGGTACTTCTCTTGTCACTGATGATGAAAATAGAGCATCATAGAAATACTGACACAGCAGTTTTATCTCCCATCTCTTTATTGTCCTCCTGCCAGTTTCATCTTGGAAAACCTCTTTGAATTATGTGATGGGGGTGGGGGCATGTCTCATGCCAAGCTTTCTCTAGGCTTATTTTTACTTTTGCTGTTTTTCACAGTGGTCTTCTGCCATCATTCTCCAGAGTGTTTTACAAATGAGTTTTTATTCTGAGCCATCATTTCCCTTGGCTGATAATTCTTTTCATCTGAAAAGGAGATCGAAAGTTTGGTGTCAAAGTTTTGTTGGTTTCTGAGATCTTTAACATCTTCACTGTGCTTATTACTTTTATTCAGTCGTTTTTCAGTTGTGTCTGGCTCTTCATGACCACATTTGGGGTTTTCTGGGCAAAGATACTGAAGTGGTTTGCCATTTCCTTCTCCAGTTAATTTTACAGATAAGGAAACTGAGGCAAACAGGGTTAAGTGACTTACCCAAGGTCACACAGTTGGTAAGTGTCTGAGGCCAGAATTGAACTCAGGAAGATGAGTCTTCCTGATTCCAAGTCCAGTGCTCTATCCACTGTACCACCTAGCTGCCCAAAATGTTATTAAAATATTCATAATTGGTATCTAGCAGGCTGGAGTCCTTCCTCTGGACAAAAGTCCTACTCTGATTCCTTATCATAGCATGAAGGTGACCCTGGGTGATCATCCAAAGTCATGAATATTTTTGGCCTTGGAAATTTATGGTTATAATTAACAATGATGAGATATCCTCAGGAATAAGTCAACCCCACCAGCTACCACAACCAACACCATTTTCAAAGGATCATGGGAGCATAGATGCTGGGACCTTTCAGGTTAACTAGTTTTAACCTCCCATTGCACAGGTGAAGAACCTGAGGCCCAGAGACATTGTGATTTACCCAAGTTCACACACACTCTGTCATGTAGTGACAGAGCTAATATTCAAACCCAAGTCTTCCGACTCCGAATCTAACATTATTTCCACTATATGCTACTTCATTAATTCTATCATCCTAGTTTATTAAGCACCTGCTATGTGCTAGACACTATACTGGGTACTAGGGAGACAAAGACAAAAAAAACCAGTCTCTACCCTCAAGGAGCTTACATTCTATTTGGAGAAGCAAAATGTACACAGATATGTCCATACAGAATACATACAAAATAAATACATGGTAATTTAAGGACACAGGTACTAGCAATTGGGAAGATCAGGCAAGGTCCAACATAGGAAATGTTGTTTGAGCTGAACTTTGAAGGAAGGTAGAGATTTCTAAGAGGAAAAGAAGAGGAGATAGTATATCCCAGGCATGAGAGACAGTCTCTGCAAAGGCATGGAGAGAAGAGATGTAATGTCACGTGTGAGTAATATCATCCTTTAAACTATCTAGAGGGCCATGCTGAGCACTATTCAAAACAGTGTAAAGAGCACAGGCATTATAATCAGGAGACCTGAGTTCAAATCAAGTCTCAGACACTTAGTAGCTATATGACCCCAGGCAAGTGACTTAACCTTTATCTGCCTCAGTTTCCTCAACTGTAAAATGGGGATAATAATAACATCTACCTCCTAGGGTTGTTGTGAGGGCAAAATCAGATAATATTTGTAAAGTACTTAGCACAATGCCTGGCACATAGTAACTACTTAATAAATACCTCCTTTCTTCATTTCTTTTCTTTCCTTCCTTCCTTCCTTCCTGAGTTTTAGTCCCAGCTTTGCCACTTATCTGTGTGGTCTTGCATACATAAATCATTGCACCTTTCTCCACCCCAGCTTCCTCACCGGGAAACTAATGGGATTAGATTACATGATCCCTAAGAGCCCTTCCAGCTCTAGAATTTCTCTGATTCTATCATTCTAAGCAGGGTGAATAAACCACGTGACAGCAAAAAAAAAACAACTGGGAGCTAATAAAAGCTGGCCAAGGATGGGGGCTGGTAAAAAGGAAAAAAAAAAAATGGTTTTGAAGCAGCATATGGAAACCAAACCAAAGGAGAGATCGTTTTAACAGAAGTGGGATGGGGAGAAGGATCGGTGAGGAGAAGTGGCCTGGAGTGCAGGTGAGAGATGCCTAGAACCGAGGCTAAGGGCAGGCAGGAAGAGGCAAGACACCAGAAATGTCACAAGATCAAAGGATCAGAGATTTAGAGGGAGAAGGGATCCTCAAAGCAGCAGGATTTGGTAACCAGCTGCAGGTGCAGTACTAACGATGGGGCATAAATAGAAACAAGCAGAATTTTATTTCTGTTCAGAAATCAGGGTTTGTGTTAGAACCCTCCAGTAACAGCTCCACTGATGGTGATAGCATGCTGTCATGTGGTCTAGTCACCCTGTGAAAGAATTAGAGAATCAGATAAAATGCCAGGACTGGAAGGGACCTTGGTGATCTCTCAGGGGGCTGACTCTGACACTTATGACCTGTGAAATCATGGACAAATCACCATCCTTTTCCTGGCTGCCGATTTCTCCACTGAAAAACAAGGGACCTAGGTGATCTCTGAGATTCCTTCCTGATCTCAGCCTAGGATCCTGTGATTTAATCCATACCCCTCATTTTCCCAGGGGGAAATAGTCTCAGAGAGGTGAAGTTGAACTATATTTTTAGCTTCCTTTACTGAGAGATTAAGGATATGATAGTTTTCCTCATTATGTTGAAAAGGCTGCTAAGAGGTAAGAAGGCAGGCATTTCTCCTCATACATTCTTTACATTTACCTTCCTACAAGTTACTTACCCTTCCTGAGCCTCAGTTTCCCCATCCACAAAATGAATGGTCTGGTCTAGGTGACCCCAAAGTTTTTTTCAACTTTAAAACTATGAGCCTATGAACCTAAGTACCTAGTGTGCATAAAACATCATTCTAGGTGCTAGGGATACAAAAGAAAACATGAAAGAGCCCCTTTCCCCAAGAAACTTATATCCTACGGGAAATTCAACATGAATGCAAATTAGTCAATGAAAATAAATGCAAAATAAATACAAAGCAAGAGGCAGTGATGCACACTGGTTGGAAAGCTGAGTTCAGATTCAGGAAGACCTAGGTTCAAGTTCTGCCTCTGAAGAGCATTGACTGGGTAACTTGTCAATTTAGTCAGTTTCTTGGGGCACCAGACAACTCTTTAAGACTACAAATTGTCAAGGAAAGCGATACTGATTTAAAACATGGTCTACAGTCATATGAGGAGTTTCTTCATCAGAAATTTCCCATGCAAATGAAATTACAGGTTCAATTTAAAATCAAAAGTAATCTCACTGGGGAGGAGTTAACAACTAAGAGAATCAAGGAAGGGCCCTTAGTGCTTAAGTTGAGCTTTGAAGCAAACTAGAACTTCCAGAGAGGCAATGGTTCACGAGGCCCAGAGAAAGACGTAAATCACCCTCCTGAGCCTTTACTATAAGAAGGGCCAATGTAATGATTAAAAAGGTTCAAGAAACATCATTTCTGGGTAATTTAATCATTTCATTAATAAGACCAGTAAGTTATTACTAAAAGGATGGTCATTTGGCCATTTTTCAGACTAAAAGACAATCATGCTGGTGGGCTCACAGTTTATATGCCCTTTGAAGACTAGGTGTTCAATGAGGGACTGAAAATGCCATCATGTCACTCTTAGAGGAGAGACTTATCTCTATACCCAGATCAATCCTCCCCTCACTCTCCACCCCACCATCCCCACCTTGGGCAATCTATTCAAATAATGTATGCCCCACCCAAGCCTGAACAGAACCCAATGACTACTCCACTTGGGTGGGGGTCTGAACGAGAAAGTTGGTCCAATCATTATCAGCAATGTCCTTCAAGAGAACGAACTTTTAAAAATCGGGACTTTAGAAAAAGTAGAGAACTCTTGATATCCCCAAATTATTGTTTATTAATAATCGTTTCTTTCAGCCAGTGGGGAGGTTCATGGGATCATAAGATTGCTCTCCTCTTTTTGGTGGGGAGGGGGAAGGGGAATCATAAGAAGAACTGATAGGAAGTGGTCATAGAGGTCATTTATCTTACCTGATCATTTTGCAGATGAGAAAACTGAGACCCAGAGAGGTTAAATGATTTAACCTTAAATGACACTTAACTAAGTTAATATCTGAGGTAGGAATAAATGCAGGTCTTCCTGACTTTAAATCCAGCACCCTAGACACTATACCAGTAGGGACTAAACACTATTGAAGATATTAAAGACAAAAGCAAAACAGCCCCTGACTTCAGTGAACTCACATTCTAATTGGGGGGGGGCGGGGAGCATAGGGAAAGTAGACAAGTTAAGTAACTACAAAATACATAGTAAGTTATAGTAGTGATTAGGATAATAAAGTTAAGATTTATACAGAACTTTAAAGTTTGTCAAGAGATAGAGAGTACTGATAAATAGGAACACCAGGAAAGGTCCATATAGAATTGGTGCCTGAACTCCTATGTGAAGGAAGCTAGAGATTCTCTGCAGCAGAGGTAAGTACAAAAGGGTGGTCCAGACACAAGTGATTATTTGCGCAAAGGCACCGGTGCACAACTAGAATGGTTCATCCTGGGACTAGCTAACAAACAAGAATGACTGGAATTGTCTTCAAAAGGAATAAATATGAAATAAGGTTCAAACTCAACAAACAGACTATGTGCACTACCATCTCCAGCTTCCTACTGTATCCCAGAGACACTGGGCATACAAAGAACAAAACAAAACAACCCTTGCCCTCAAGGAGCTTACATTCTACAGGGTCAACAACCTGAATGTAGATAAATCCGACAGAACTGGGGAATGATGAGGACCAAGGAAAAATCAGTCAAAAGGCACTGCCGAATCTTTTAGGAGGAAGAAAACATTAATGAGGAGGGTGGGGAGGGGATCAGAGAAGCTTTCCATGAGTGGGTGACACCTGGGCTGAGTCATGAAAGGAAATGATGACTCTGAAAAGAAGACGTGAGGAAAGAAAACCTTTGAGGCATTTAGGTGTGTGCGAATGTCTGGAGACCGGAGGCTGCATGCTCAGGGAATAACAAGCAGTCTGGCCAGTTTGATTGGATCATAGGATACATGAAGGGGAATGAATAATGGGGAATAAGGCTAGACAGGGAGATGGGACTCATGTTGTGGAAGTCCTTAAAACAGACTGAGGAGTTTGAAGTTTATTCTAGAGACAATAGGGAGCCACTACAAAGGAGAAGTTTTTTGTTTTGGGGGGTCTTTTTGTTCTTTTGTTGTTGCTTTTTGGTGAGGCAATTGAGGTTAAGTGACTTGCCCAAGGTCACACAGCTATTAAGTATTAAATGTCTGAGGCTAGAATTGGACTCAGGTCCTCCTGACTAAAGGAGAAGTTTTAAGTAGGAAGGTGGCATGGTCAGACCTGTGCCTGAAGATGATTTTGACAGCTGTATGGAGATGAACTGGAGCAGAGAGAAACTTAAGGCAGGGAGACCAGGCAGGAGGTTACTGGAATAGTTACTGGAACAGTAAGAGGAAATGAAGGTCTGTTCTAGGGTAGTGACTATATGAGTGAGGAGAAAGGGAGAGCTGTTGACAAGACAGAAGCAATAGAATTTGTCAATTAAATAATAATAATAATAGCTAAATTCTATATGGTGCTTACTATGTTCCAGGAACTATGTTAAGCACTTTACAAATATTAACTCATTGGATCCTCATGACAACCCTGGGAAGTAGATGTTATTATTACTCCCACTTTAGATGAGGAAATCAGAGATTAAGTGACTTGGCCAGGATTATACAGCTAGTAAGTATCTGAGGCCAGATTAGAACTCAGGTCATCCTGATTCCAGGCCCAGTTCTCTGAATAAGGGGGAAAGAGAAGAGCTAAAGAGGACTCTGAGACTGTGAACCTGGGAGCCTGGGAGGATGGTAGGACCCTCAATAGAATTAGGGAAATTTGGAGGAAGGGTAGGTGTAGAGAAAGGCAGCCAGGTAGAGCAGTGGATAGAGCACTGGGCTGGGAATCAGGAAGACTCATCTTCATGAGTTCAAATCCAGCCTCAGACACTTCTTAGCTGTGTGACCCTGGGCAGGTCACTTAACCCTGTTTGCCTCAGTTTCCTCATCTATAAAAATGAGCTGGAGAAGGAAATGGCAAACTATTCTAGTAACTTTGCTGAGAAAACCTCAAATGGGATCACGAGAGTCAGACACAGCTAGAAAATGACTGAACAGGTGTAGAGAAAAATATTCTAAGTTCCATTTTGGGCATGTTGAATCGAAAAAGGGACAACATAATATAGTGGTTGGAGTATTAACTTTAAAGTCAGGAATGCCTGGGTCCAAAATCTGCCTCAGACACTTACTGGTTATGTAACCATGGACAACACACTTAACCTCCTTGATTCTCAATTTCCTAATTGGTAAAATGGGATACTATTACTCATGGTCCCTGCCTCCTTTGTGAGACTCAGGTGAGATCATATATGTCAGGGTTTTATAAACGTTAAAGCACTTGGTAATTGTCAGCTGGTTCTCATTCAGCAAATAGTTATAGAATGTCTAGTGTGTTCTTTGCACTGCACCAGGAGCTGTCAGGGCTTCTGAAATAAATCAGGCCTGGTGCCTGTCCTCATAAGGTTTGTAGTCTGGTAGATGAGACTATTTGAGGAGTTTCCAATGCCTACAACATTGTTGCAGGAAGTTCTAAGTGCTTATGGCAAGGCCAGATGCATTCCAAGCACTTATACCTGGACCATAAATGATTGTGGAAAGTATAAAGGTAAATGTGCCAGATGGTAAGCATTTTTCCTTAAGTTGAAGGATTTTTTTCCCCTCTTACCTGCTGTATCCATTTGCACAGTACAAAGCTAATATGGACTGTTGTACTCCAAATAAAAGGAAATGGGCCAACACATAGAATTAAATCATTGGAGGAGCCTATTCTCCCCACTGCTGCCCAGGACTTCCACAAAAGAGTGGGAGCTAGGTTGAGGAAGCCCTGGTAGGGCAAATTCCTGGGTAAAGGGAACAGAGGGGATCCCTGGAGATCTACCTGAAAGCTGGGGGTATATGGGGTGGGCAGGGAGGACTAGCACCTCTGGTGTGAGAGCTGCTTATCCACCTTTGGTGTCCACCTTCACCCAGCTCTCACCTGTGACTCCAAGAAGCTAGAGCATACACAGTGGCCACTCCCCAGTCAAACCATCTCTGCAGACAGGCTAAGCCAGGTTGAGGAAAATTGACAGGCCTCAAACCTGTTGGTGAGTTAGGAGGATGCCCACTCCAAGTATGTGAAGACTTTCACCCGAAGAATGAGCAGATGAGGACAATTTGCTCCAATGGTCACGAACGGCCATGAAGGCAGCTGAAGCAGGCCCCATGGAGCAGTTAGAGCTTGGCCAGACATCAAAGATGCCAAGGTCATCTGCTGCATCCCACGTCATCACCAGTCATCTTGTCTTGCTACTGGACTTCAATAACTGTGGAAGAGAGAGTGAAGCTAATCACTTTGTGCAACTCTGCCTCAGTTAAGTCCAATTCATAAGCAAGTCAAGACATCACCCCATGATGTCATTGGTCCTCTTTGAAAATGAAGGATATTCTGAAAAGCAATTTGGAACTATGCCCAAAAGGCTATAAAACTGTGCATACCCTTTGATCCAGCAATATCACCGCTAGGTCTGTATCCCAAAGAGATCATACAAATGGGAAAAGGACCCACATGTACAAAAATATTTATAACAGCTTTTTGTGGTGGCCAAGAATTGGAAATCAAAGGGATGCCCATCAATTGGTGAATGGCTAAACAAGCTATGATATATGATTATAATGAATACTATTGTGCTATAAGAAATGATGAGCAGGATGATTTCAGAAAAACCTGGAAACACTTACATGAACTGATGCAAAGTGAACAGAACCAAGAAGACATCGTACCCAGCAACTAACAGCAATATTGTTCGATGAAGAGGTGTGAATGACTTAGCTATTCTCAGCAATATAATGATCCAAGACAATCCCAAAGGACTAACAATGAAGCATACTATCTGCCTCCAGAGAAAAAACTGATATTGATGGAATACAGACTGAAGAATACTATTTTTCACTTTTTTTCTTTCTTTTTCTTTTATTCAAGTCTTGTACAAAATAACTAATACAGAAAGGTTTTACATAATTGCACATGTAAAACCTATATCTGATTGCTTACTATTTCAGGGAGAGGGAGAGGAGGAAGGGAGAGATAAAATTTGGAACTCAAAACTTTAAATAAAAATGTTTTTAAAAATTTTTAATTTAATATGTCAAAAAATAGTCTTAATAAATAAAAAAAGAAAGTGAAGGATAAATTCACTGTGAAGCTGTGAAGCATCTGACCCAAGGCCTTAGATTGTTAAATACTTCCTGCCTACCAGACTCTTTCTCTTGAGTCTAGGCTCAAATATTCCAATATACCTATGAGCTCAACGATGCAGTGATGCAGATGGCAGCTCCTCTCTGACCATCCCTTCTGGGCCACTGTCATGTGGGGGCTCCAGGAAATACACCACTAGGGGTCCACCTAGCATACTGGAGGCCTTTCCTGATTTCTCTTGACATAGCAAAGATACCAGTGGAATATGTAGGCTATCCATTGGTTATCCAAGTTGACATTATGGAACAGCAGTGACTCTAGATTCATAGGATCACAGATTTAAAGTTGAGAGGGACCTTAGAGGTTACTGAATCCAACCCCTTCATTTACAGATGAGGAGACTTGGGCCCAGAGAGGTTAAGGGGCTTGCATAGGGTCACATAGCTAGTGTGTGTCTGAGGTGGGATTTGAACACAGGTCTTCCTGATTTCAAGTCCAGCACTCTACCCACTATACCACCGTTCTCAAGGGCTATGCCAGCATTGCACAAACTCTGGCAGATCCTACCAAGCTGGAGAGTTTTCCAGTATAGTCCCAGTAACAGATTGTATCTACTTATTTAGAACTATCTGAGCTAAGCAGGGAGAGGCTGGTCACTCCCACTCGGTAATGAATTAGTCCTTTGTGAGCCCTTTCTTCTTCTGCAGCGATGGGGATAAAGTAGCAGGGCTAAGATTCATACAAGAGGCTTTTTTTTTTAGACTATCCATTTTGTGTAGTTGGAGAGACTAAGTCTCATTTAACCCCCCTAGCTCCCCTCTGTGCCTAGGACAGTGCCCTGCACATAACTGGAGCTGAAGAGGTACTTGCTGGATTGAAGCAAAGTCGAGTGATAGGGATGGAGTGGTGATGTGGTTGGGGGGCTGAGTGGGGATGGGAGAGGAGACTGGCAAGTAGAATTTACAAGAAGCACTGAAAATGCCTTGGATCTGAATCAGAGACAGAGAGTAAAGTGTGAAGCCTCCGGGGTCTACGCAAATGGAAAATTTCTGTTCTGTGTCAATGGGTTCACCTGGCCAAGTAGTGACAACCAGAAAACCAGAACCAGAGCAGCAGGCCCCACTGTGTGTTTAGACAGTGCTTTCCTGGCTGGCCAGAACACTGTCTAAACCTTGTTTACTCTCTGTGAGGAATCTTGGGGGTGGGGGCGAGGTGTGTTGTCCAAGCTAGAATCTCAGTAAGCTTTTCTTTTTTTCAGAGTACCTGAAGCACTAACCATCTGCTACCCGGTAATTTGTCAGAATCCATCTGCATCCCAAATCATAGGCATCATAGATTTGGAGTGAAAGGGGACCACAGAAGGTCCTCTAGTCTTACCCTCTCATTTTACAGATGAGGAAACTGAGACCCAGTGAGATTAAAGTGGTTTGCCAAATTTGCACAAGAAGAAAAAGGGCTGAAATTTGAACCCAGCTCCTGTGACTATACCCAACTGCTGTCCTCCTCCCCTTCTCTTTTTCTCCCTCACCTTGCCCCACCCCAGTACCAGGTTACTCACCTCAACCCCCCATTAACCCATACCCTTTCTAACCCTGAATCCCTAAGACCATCACGATCATCCTGTCACTACAAAACCAGCACACTCTCCACTGCATCGTTGCCTCTCCAAGATCTGGGTTCCATGATGGGATAGTAGTCTTCTACCTTAGCACACAGTTGCAAAGGAACTTTTCTTCTACAGTAGTTGAGAGAGATGGAGAACATAGCCAGAAGCAGTATGGGCTACTGGGACAAGGTAGCAGATTGGAACTCCAATACATCTTCCTCTCCTCTATCAGCTCTGCTTCCCTCCTTTGCCCTGCCTCCCAACACCAATACCATTGTAGTTTCCACCACCACCAACCCCCCCCCTCCGCTAGCCCTCTTTCTCTCTGCACCCAGGTTCCTACGACCATTACATTCCTCTGAGGATGGTAAGTATGTAACTGTCCTCCATCCGTGGTCTGGGAACCCACACCACATGAGGAGTCAAGGATCAGCTGGGAGGATGCAAAGGTAGCTCAAAGCTGATCTCTGTAACCACCTGCCCTTCCCCTTCTCCCCTTCCTCATAGTAGACTCAGCCCTAGCCCTCCCCTGGTCATTCCCTCCCCTCTTTCCCTTCCACTATACCCATAGGAACCTTTGCTATAGTGCTCTGGTAAGGTTGCTGGAAGTGGAGTCTAGAGGACCTGAGTTCAAACCTCCATCTGCCACTTATAACCTGTGTGGCCTTGGGCAAGTCACTCCACCTGTCTGGTCCTCACTTATCTGTAAAATGAGGATGGAGGACTATTTGATCTCCAAGCTTCCTTCCCTAGCTTTCATTCTATGATACTGGAGCACTTCCTCTCACATTTCTTTCATTCTCCTTTGCTCACTAAAGCCAACCTCTCTCCTGAAGACGCCATATTACTTAGCATTCTTTCAAGTCTGGCTGCTCCTCTCACATCCCGGACACACAGAAGAGGAGGTGGGGGCTGGCATACTCCTTGCTCCTTACGCCTTCCAGATTCTCTTTCTGCTACTCAACTCCACAACCACCTCCCTTTCAACATCACACCACCCCCTCCAGAGAGAGAGATCCTTATTTATCATCCATGCTCACTCAGGTCATTCTTCTTCCTCCAATAAGTTCAGTAACTAGCCCATGGTCTTCTCAGCCCCAACCCTTGCCATCTTTGAACACCCTGGCCTCCTAGTTCCTCAACCTTCCAACTTCCACAACCTCTTTCTCCAATCTACTTTAATCACACCCAAGAGTGATTCCTTAAGACACTCCATCCTTCCCTCCAAATTCAAGTGAATTGGCTCCACACTCTTAATTATGACTCTGGTTGAGAGAAATAGTTCTGGGTGCTTGTTCAGACCCCAGTGCAGCCAGGGCGAGCCCCAGCACTTGTCCTGAGTCAGGTCCAGGGACTTTTCCCAATTGGACTAGGACCTAGGAGTGATGGAAGGCCAGTGCTAGAGATGGGGTCACACCAATGTCTGATGAGACAATCCAGGGATGGAGGCTGAGAAATCCAGGCCTATGGTAGGATAGGAGCAAGGCAGGTATCTAGGACAATGCTAGAGATGGGACTCCTTAGCAGAAAAGTCAGACCAGACAAGAAAGATTGTAGGCAATAATCAATTCATAAACCTGTCCCCTAATGCCCTAATTTATAGTTTTGTAATGTTTATGCATATGTTGTTTCCCTTCCAGCTAGACTGTAAGCTTTATAAGAGCTGGGACCAAATATTGACTGTCTTTCTATCTCCCCTGGCACATATCATGGTGCTCTGTACATTGTTAAGTGCTTGTGAGTGATAGTTGGAATGAATAAATGAATGAATGAAAGTTGGAGCACAGCACAGTTAAAAGAGCATTGGGTCTAGGGGTCAGGAGCCCTGGGTTCTGATCCTAGCTCTGCCAACATCAGTTTGATTTCAAATAAGTCAACTTTCTTTTTAATTTCACAGAATCTCAGAGTTGAAAGAGATCTCAATTTCCATTTAGTCTAACTCATACACAAAAGGAATTATTGTTATAATATACCCAGGAAATAGTCATCCAGCCTGATTTCCTGTAAATAAAAGAAGGGGTGGGAGAAATGGAGATAATCCCCAAGGTTTCCTTCAGCTCTATAAACATCAGTGATTTTCTAGGCCTCTCTGTCTTTAACCAGCAGCAGCCCCTCCACCCAAGAGACCTGCCTTCCTCTTCTCAAGTCTCTGTGTGTGCGTGAGTATGTGTGTGTGTGCACGTGTACACACATGTATCAAGGCCACCCATCCATCCATTCATAATCCAGGAAGCCTATGATGCAAGGATGGATTTTTAAGATGTTTATGAAAATGAAAAATGCTTAGGAAAGAATTTAGTCTCTATGTGGAAGTGTCCTGTTTCAGCAGGTTAATATCTTGATCTCTCTCTCTCTCTCTCTCTCTCTGTCTCTCTCTCTCTTTTAATCCCTCTTCTGTTTGATTCAAAGAGGATTTGGCATTCTTAACCTCAGTTGAGAATCTGAGGAGACAGAATATTTTTCCTTCTGTTGTCTACCCCTATAGTCTCAAGCCCTTCTCAGTCCCTTATATGGGACTCGAAGATGACATATCTAGAGTCTGGCCTCTGCTCAGTCACTGGCTAGTTTCATGCCTCAGTTTCCCCTTCTGGACAATGATATTTCTAGACAGTTTTCTAGGCTTCTTCCCTGATAACCTCTCTCCTCTTCCCTACTCTCTGCCTTAGACAGTGGTAAGGTTATTGGCCCAGGTGGTGAGTATAGGCTTAGTGACTCATATCAAAATAATGGAAGAATTAAAAATACAATTTGAAATTTAAGGAACTGAAGTGATTTTGCCTGGAGAAGAGAAGGTTGAACAGGACAACAATAACAATCCTCAGAAGGATGATTATGAGGATGACAACCAGAAGAGATATGAGTGGGGTGGACCTTTTAAAAATAATCAAATAGCAAGTGTGTATATAGCACATTAAGGTTTGCAAAGCACTTTACATGTCTTATTATCTTCATTTTATAGATGAGAAAATGAGGCTGGGGGGTTAGATTATCTTTCGCAAGATTCAAGCTCAGGCTTTTCTGAGGCCATGTCCAGTTGCCTATCTGCTGCGGCGCCATGCTGCCGCCTGCCCTTTGCTTTGGAAGGGTCATCTCTGCTCCAGCATCTAGTGATTAGAGTTCAGCTGCAAATGTAATTGCTGGGTCTCCCCCAGGTTTATCAGATTTCACAGGAACAGTCCAAGATCGACTGTTGAGCTGATCCATACATTCTGTAGAATCTGGCCAGCCCTCCGTCTGTTCCACAAAACTGCCCAGCTACTTTTCTTACTTTAACTTACTTCAACTCATACTGCTAGAAATGAACCAGAGGGCAAAGAGAGGCAGTTGTGTTTGAAGCAGAGATTTTTGCTAGTAATAAAAAGGGCTTGAAGTTATGGGATTTTATTTCAAACAAAAAGTGCAACTAACTCATTGGATCAGTTAAAAAGTCAGATAGAACCAAGTTTGAATCCTGCCTCAGACATTTACTAGCTGTGTAACCCCCAAGAAAGTCATTTACAACCTTCCTAAGCCTCTATTTTCCCCACCTATAAAATGGGGATAAAAAATAGCTGGTGCTTACCTCAAGAAATAGTATGGTGTAGTAGAGAGAGAGCCAGTGCCTGAGTCAGGAAGACCTGGGCTCAAGCCCAATGTCTGATGTACACTGGCTGTATCACTCTGGATAAGTCATTTAACCCCTCCAAGCCAGACAACACTCTAGGATTCTGAGAGACAGAGCAGCGCTGTTCTATATTTGAGGAAGGGGTTTCCTCATGAGAGTTCCCACTATCAGTTAAATCAGTCTGGACTCAAAAAAAGGAAGGCCCACCCAAAACAAAACCTAACCTCACAGGATTGTTATTAGAATCAAATGGGATCTTTATAAAGAACTTAGCACAGAACCTGGCACATAGCAGGTACTTAATAAATGCTTGTCTTCCTCTCCCACCCTCCTTTCCCTTCCCCTCAAGCCTAAATTTCTCTCATTGCAGCTTCTCCCAAATGCTCTTGGCTCTGTCCTCCAGGGCCAAGTAGAACAGGCCTAATCTCATGTATACATATATACGCAGCCCTTCATGTAACTCAAGAAAGCTCTTAAGTTCCCTCAGACTATTCTTCTCCAGGCTAAACATGCCTGCTTCTTTCAACTGATCCTCATATGGCTGGGACTCAAGGCCCTTCACCATTCTGGTGGCCATGCTGTGGACAAGCTCCAGTTTAACCACGTCCTTCCTTAAGGTCAATATTATCATTATTGTTCAGTTGTTTCAGTTATGTCTGACTCTTTGTGACCTCATTAGGACTTTTCTTGGAAAAGATACTGGAGTGATTTGACATTTCCTTCTCCAGCTTATTTTACAGATGAGGAAACTGAGGCAAACAGAGTGAAGTGACTTGCTCAGGGTCACACAGCTAGTGAGTATTTGAGGCCTGATTTGAACTCAGGAAAATGAGTCTTCCTGACTCCAGGGCTGGCACTCTTTATCCACTTCACCATATCTAAGTATGAACAAAATGTCCTGAACTTAGTTGTTATTAGATAATAAGTGTTTGAGACCAGATCTGAATTCAAATTCAGTGCTCTACTATCCTGATTGTTAAGAAAAAAAATCTTAACAATTAGAATTCTCCTAAAGTAAAAGAGATTACCTTTGGAGGCAATAAGATTCTTTTGCCAGAGGTATTCAAGGAAAGACCAGGTAACCATTTGTTGGGTGGATTGCAGTGGGGATTCTTTTTTCAGGCGTGAGTTTGTCTAGATGGTGCCAGCACTGGAGATGCCTTCCAACTCTAGCCTCCCTGATCCTGCTGATCCATATTCAGAAGTCTTTTGTGACTTGAAGACTTAGAGAGTTGCCTCAGATTACTGAAAGATTTAGTGATTTGCCCACAGTCACCCAGCTAGCAAATGGTAGAGGCAGGACTTGTGAACCCATATCTTTCTGACTTCAAGCGGCCTTCTTTCCATTTCAGTAGGTTGCTTTTGGGGCAGAGATAATAGATGATAATGAGAGTTGACATTTACAATTTACTTGTTAAATTGTAGGCATGTAGGTGGCACAGTACATAGAGAGCACTGGACCTAAAGTCAAGAAGACCTGAGTTCAAATACAGCCTCAGATACTTTCTGCTGTGTGACCCTGAGCAAGTCACTAAATTTCTCTTAGTCTCTATTTCCTTATCTGTAAAATGAAGTTCATAATAGAACTTACCTCCCACGGTTGTTGTAAGAATAAAATGAGATGATATTTGTAAAGCACTTTGCAAACCTTTAAGCAATATACAAATACTAACTATTATTATTATTACAGGGCAGCTAGGTGGTACAGAGATAGGAAGACCTGAGTTCAAATCCAGCCTCAGATGCTTACTAGCTGCGTAACCCTGGACAAGTCACTTAACCTTGTTTACCTCAGTTTCTTCATCTGTAAAGTGACCTGGAGAAGGAAATGGCAAACCACTCCAGTATCTTTGCCAAGAAAACCCCAAATAAGATAACGAAAAGTCAGATACCACTCAACAACAACAATTATTATTATTACTTTACAATTTATAAAGGTTTCTATGTCTATCTCTGCATTTGATTTCTACCATAACCCTGTGAGGTAGGTCAGGAAAATATCAAGCCCATTTTAGATATTAGTAAGCTAAATCATTTGCCCAAAATGGCACAGCAGAACTGAAATTTAAATCCTGGTAACCAGGTCTCCTGATGCCAAATTTAGTGTTCTATTCCATGCCAACAGAGCTGTCTCTAGACTCAGTTCAATTCAACAAGTATCTTGTTATAGCTAACACTGTTGACTTAAAATGTGTAAAGCACTTTACACACGTTATCTCATTTTATCCTCATGCCACCCTTGTGAAGTTATGATCCCCATTTTATAGATGAAAACACTGAGGCACAGAGACTTGCCTAGGATCAGTCACAAAGCTGGTTGGTATTCTAATCCAAGTCTCGCTGACTCCAAGTCTAGTGCTCTATCCAATAGTAAGATAAGGAAGTATGTGTATGTAAGGAGAAAAAGGAGAGGTAGAAGGCAAGACTGTGGAGATCTCAAGGGCATAACTGTCCAACTGCAGAATATCAGAGCTGGAAAGGACCTTCCCAGTTATCAAGTCTAAGCAGTCTCCTTCTTTTATAGAGGAGAAAGTGGACATTAAGTGACTTGCCCAGAGTCCCCAAGCCAGTTAATCCTGCCTAGGCTTTAATTTGCTACCCTCCCCCCCTCCACAGGAAGGGTTCAACCAGGTGCCTAATGCAGCACCTTGCCTAGGTAGGGAGGCAGGAGATAGCTCTCAGGGCCTGACAGTTAATTTTCCATTTGTTCTTGGACTTTTTACCTTATAGCACATTCCACTGCTCTACATGGTTGTTCTGTGACATCACTTTTCCCATCTTTATCACGGTTACTTTCCTTTTTTATGTTAATTGCCTCTAGTGTGATCAGCTCACTTTTCCATTCACTGCAGTTTGCAGCTTGCCCCCAGTGATTCTTTCCCCCTAGACCCTAGAGCTCCGAGCCGCAGAGACAAGCTGAGTCTATACCGCACTGTAGCCACAGGGCAGAATGAAATGAGAAGGGGAGATTGTGAAGATCCAAACTGCATTTGTTTTTCACTTTTCCTACCAATGATACATTGTTCTTTAATGACTTACATGGAATGATTTCACCTCCATCCCCCACCTCTCATCAATTGCCAAGCCTTCTTGTTTTCTTCTGCTCCAATCTGCCTCCTCCTCTCCCTTTTTCATTACCCTTTCCACTGTGGGCATGTAGGTGGCTTGGTGGATAGAGTACTGGACCTAGAGTCAGGATAAACCTGAGTTCAAATCCAGCCTCAGACATCTACTAGCTGTGTGACTCCAAGCGAGTCATTTAACCTCTGCCTCAGTTTTCTCATTTGTAAAATGAGGATCATAATAGCACTTACCTCCCAAGGGTTGTTGTGAAGAAAAAATGAAATTATATTTATAAAGTGCTTCACAAATCTTAAATCACTGTATAAATGCTAGCTATTTTTATTATTATTTTACAATTTGTGAAAGTCTCTTTGCCTCTATATTTGAGGTCTCAGCACCTCTTTTCTGAGTTTCGCTCTAGCCTTCTAATGGTCCTCCCCACCTCCTAGCTCTTTGTTCCAATCCATCTTGCGAAAGGCTGCCAGGTAAATCTTCAGATCATGGAATTTGGAACCTAATCCTTTGCAGTTGGAAATGACCTCAGAGATCACCTAAATCAAACCTCTTCATTTTATATCTAAGTGGTACAGTCCATAGGGTGCTGGACACTGAACTCAGAAAGACTTGAATTCAAATCCTGTCTCAGACCCTTACTAGCTATGTGCTCCTAGGCAAGTCACTTAACCTCTGTCTGTCTGTTTCCTCATTTATAAAATGGGGATAATGATAGCACCTACCTCTCAGGGTTGTAGTGAGGATCAAATGTGATAATGCTTGCAAAGTATTTAATATTGCACCTGGCACATGGTAGGTGCTTAATAAATGTTTCCCCCCCCACCAGACGAGGAAATTAAAGTTTATAGAGGTAAATTGACTTGCCAAAGGCTAGGTAGTAAGTAGCAGAGCTGGGATCAGAATCCAGGTTCATTTGACTCCCCTCCAAGGATCTTCTCACCAAGCCAAACTGTTTTGAGTACACCTCCATTCTCCTGTTATGTACTTAAACCATTCCCACTCGGAGCCTTCAGAGAACAAAGAACCAGACACATTCATCTTAGGTGACTACACTGCCAGACACAAGTAGAACACTTATTCAAACAAAAAAATACAAGATGGGTGTCCTTATTAAACATTTTACTCCTGGAAGTAATAACAAGGACCATCCCACATAGAGAGATGGGGACAGATCCTAATGAGACGAAGGATCTCTTCCCATCATTAAAGCTAGGCAAGCAAAGTGTGGCGTCTGCCCCACCCATCTAGCAAGATAGGAGGTTTTCCAAACTGCAGCTGCTCCCACATCCCTTTACTCTTGCTCTGGTTCATTTAAGCCTAACCTAGCATTTTACTTGTACATAATATTTCATAAATCTATTGCAGTTTTGACTCATACTTCGTCCCCACCCTGGAAATTGTGGGAAATCTACAAATGTACATTGTCAAGCTCATTTCCCCAGCATCATCTCTATGCCAGCCTTGAGTGACTAAAAGGAAAAAGACACTAACGATGATAGTTTAGGTACATTTATTGCCCAAATAGAACGGGAACAGAACATAATATTGAGACTCTCAAATTACTTATCATACTGCTAGAGTAACAGGATCAGTCCCTCTGGGAGCCTAGCCACAGCTACTGTGTTAATGGTTGAGTTCATATATTCATCTTCCCAAAGGAACCAAGGCGGGGTGTGGACCACTAAAGGAATGAAGGGGGGATGTGGACTGCCAAAGCAACCAAGGCTACCAAAAGCCATGAGCAAAGAAGAGCTATCATAACTTTTTTTTGCCTGAGGCAAAGATAGAGAAGGAAGGATGGTTTCATCCCTTTGGCATCTGTGGGGGCCCCACTCTGACTCTTGTGGGTACCTCAATGGTCAACTAGTGAACTCTGGATATTCTCTCCCCCACACCATCCTCCCAAACCTGGGTCCTACAAACTACTACTGCAAAGACATACAAATTTTTGAAGGGTTGTCATGCAGAAAATAGATTAGACTTCTTCACCCTGGCCCCAGGGGTCAAAACCAAGAGAAATGAGTGAAAGTTGAAAAAAAGCAAACTTAAGCTTAAAGGTTAAGAAAACCTTCCTAACAATTAAAGCATGTAATGGGCTACTTGTGGAGATGAGAGGTTCTCCTCTCATGTGGAGCTTGTCCAGCTGGGTAACCACTTGATAGGTATGATGTAAAGAGGAATCTTACTCAGGTATGATTTGGAGTAGACAGCTTCTAAGGTCCCCTCCAATTCTGAGTTCCAATGGTTCTGAGAATCCTGCTCAAGCAATTCCTGAATTATAGGGAAAGAATAAAGGGAAGGACAGCCTATTCTGTGGAAGATAATTTCATCTTGTTAACAGAAAGTTTAGGAAAAAAAAGGAAGTGCAGCGATTTGGGGGCTCCTGCAATGTTTTCTGAGACTGAGACATGAACGTGGGCTATAAACAGTGGGACAGAATTTAAATTAGACCTTTGTTGATAAATTCTCAAATTGTAAAAATTAGAAGAAGGGAAAATTACTCTTTCATTTATTCTTTGTATCCCCACTTTCCTGGGGGCCTGTGGTCCCCAATAGCATCTGTCTGATAGAATTTTATCATCAAGGAGATCTTGCTTTGGAGAGAAAGACAGTTGTGGCATGGCATCACCTCCCTGATGTCATGTCCTCTTTGAGAATGATGGACAAACAACAACTCACACGTCTTCCCCTTTTGCAGTAATGAGCAGGATGCTTAGAATCCTAGATTCTTAATAGAAAAGGGTCTTGGAGAGCCAATCCAACCCCTTCCTTTTATCAATAGAGAATTGGAGGTTGAGAGGGAAAGAGACTTGCCCAACAAAGGTTAGTGTCAGTTCTGAGTAGAGAACCAATTGTGGAATCACGGAAATAGCAATGTCATTTGAGTCAGAGAAAAACAGTTTTTGTTGTAGCTCTGTTACTACCTATGTGACCATGAGCTAATCACTTCATCTTTCTGGGCCTCAGTTTCCTCATCTGTAAAATGAGGGCATTGGACTGGATGGTCACCAGGGCATAGTGGGTAGGATTTGAGAGTCCGAAAGGTTGGGGTTTAAATCTGGCCGATAGTACTTACTAGTTGAATGACCTTGAATAAATCACTTAATTTATCTGAACTTCAGTCTCTTCTTATGTAAAACGAAGTTGTTGAACCCCAGGACAAGGGTTCTTAATCTTATTTGTATCATGGAACCCTGTGATCATCTGGTGAAGCCCTTTTCTATGAACCCCTTCTCTAAATCATGTTTTTAAATGCATAAAATAAAAGACATAGGATTACAAAGGAAACCAAATATTTGTGAAAATGGAGAGCAATTTTCCCATCCAGTCAATCATTCAGTCAATAAACATTCAGTATGCACCTATTATGTGTCAAGCACCTGGGAAACAAAAGGCAAAAGGTAGATCTTTTCTTGAAATCTAACGGAGAAGACAACATGAAAACAACTACGTACAAACAATATTGTGGTTAAGTCATTTCAGTGGTGTCCAATTCTTCACGATCCCGTTTGGGGTTTTCTTGGCAAAGATACTGAAGTGGTTCACCATTTCCTTCTCCAGTTCATTTTACAGATGAGGAAACTGAGGCAAAAAGGGTTAAGTGATTTGGCCAGGGTCACACAGCTACTAAGTATCTAGAGTCAGATTTGAACTCAGAAAGATGGGTCCAAGCCCAGTGCTCTATCCTCTGTGCCACCCAGCTGCCCACACAAGCAACATAGGTATATGTACGTATATATACATATATAATAAATTGTAGATAATCAGTAAAGGAAAAATACTAGTACTAAGAGTTCATAAATCCCCTGAAATTTATCTAAGGACCTCTTGGGGGTCCAAAGACACTTGGATAAGAACTTTTGCTTTAGGGCAGGGGTCAGCACAATATACTGGTAGGTTAAATTGTCTATTTTTGTTCAGACAGCAAGTTAAAAAGGTTTTTGGGGCAACTAGGTGGAGCAGTGAATAGAGCACCACCCTTGGATTCAGGACGACCTGAGTTCAAATCTGACCTCAGACACATAACACTTCCTAGCTGTGTGACCCTGGACAAATCACTTAACCTCATTGCCTAGCCCCCCCAAAAAAAGTTTTTACATTTTAAAATAAAATTTTGTTGTATTTTAAAATGTAAAAGCTATTGTGACACCTGCTCTAGGGCATAAGGAATAGAGTGAGAGATTTGGAATTCAAATCCTCCCTAGTTACTTACCAGCTCAGTTTCCTAATCTGTAAAATGGAGATAATAATAGCACTTATCTCACAGGATTGTTACATTCATGCTTTGCAAGCCTTGAAGCACTCCATAACTGTTAGCTAATAGCAACAGCTAGATTGCATCCATTTCTGATATTCAGAGTCTAGTTATTTGTTCTCTGTTGGCATTTGGCTAGTGATCTGGTCTGCAGCCTACTCTTTCCCAAGAGACACTGAGGTTAAGAACAGACATGACCAGAAATGTTAATGGTTGCTTTTTAAAGCATGTTTTACAAGCTTTTTTTAAAAAGAGAAGAAAAGAAATAGATACAAGGGAAGCATCAGCATAACAAACAAATCTTACTCCAAGGTTTAAAAAAATCAGGCAACCCTTGTCTTGCCACCAAAGTACTTGCTCCATAATGATGGATGGTGAGGGAAGAGGGATGGGGAAAGTGTATTTGGCTGAAAGTGTCAGAGAAGCAAATCACTCCCCCTCCCCTTTATTCTAGGGAAAGGACCCACACTTACTGTCTCTCAGATCTCTACTTTGATCTAGGATGATGTGGTCATTAGAAAAGCTGAAATAAAGGGCAAAAGTGACACCTTCCCTCCACTTCCCCCAGACCTTAAGGGTAGGGAGCCTACTCCCAATGGAGCACACTGAGGCTCGAACTCGGTTAGATGCCTCATCTATCACACTGCATTGGCTGTCCCTTCTGACTACTGCATAGAACTGATGGATTTAA
Source organism: Vombatus ursinus (assembly GCF_900497805.2). NCBI lineage: Eukaryota > Metazoa > Chordata > Mammalia > Diprotodontia > Vombatidae > Vombatus > Vombatus ursinus. The sequence goes on along the minus strand of NW_020948840.1, from coordinate 20,405,523 downwards.
TTGTTTTGTCTGGAGTGAGCTACCTGCTTAATAGAATCAGTGCTCAGTAATTAGCCTGAGATGGCTCCATTTTCCTGTAATCATCACAGGAGGCAGGGCCCAGCACCGTCTCCTTGGATGGGTGCGTCTGGGTCTCTGCATGGGTATGTATGGAGAACGCATGCATGAACGGTTGCCCAAATGTTGGGGCAGAAGCGGGAGCAGGAGTGGAAGTTTCAGGCCCTGGGCTGCAGAAGCCTCTTTTCAGAGTGAACTTCTACTCCTTGGAAATCAGAAATCCCTTCAAATCAGGACTTGATCTATTGTTTTCGTGATTGTCTAGACTTGAGAAAGTGTGAATGACAATGCAGATTAAACTTTAAAGTGTGTCCTGCATACCCTCCCCCCCAACCTGTTTTTAACATTTACTAGAACACACCCATTTCTCAGTCTATCTTTATTTTAGTACCTTCTCTCTAAGATTACGCCCCCAAATCCAATTCACTTTCGAGTCCTGGCATCACCTTCCTAATGTCCTGGTCCTCTTCCAGAAAGGACAAACAACAATAACAACAACAACAGCCCCCAATTTATCCTGTATTTATCTGGTTTGTATACAGTTGTTAGCACATTGTCTCCTCCATTAGACTTCGAGCTCTGGAGAGCAGGGGTTGTGTTTTGCCTTCTTTGATATCCTTATCGCTTAGCACAGTCCCCAGCATATAGTAGGTGCTTAATAAATGTTTATTGACTGCCGATTGACTTACTGGCGCCCAAAATACTGACGAGTAACATATGGACTATAGCATTTCCCCCATGTGTAAGAAACAGCTTCACAAACTGGTAGAGAGCTCAGAAAACTTGAGAAGCAGCACAGTTTAATAATAGCTAACCTCTGAGTCAGGAGACCCAGGTTCAAATCCTACAGGTGACTCATACTGGCTGTGTGAGTTGGGGTAAATTACTTGATTTCTCAGTGCTTTCTCTAAGACTATGTAAACAGCAGAGTGGATGGTGATCTGCATTAGTAAAAGGTATTTTCCTCCTGGGGAGTTCCTTACATCAAAGAAATCACCTGACCAGTTTCTTTTTTTTTTTAAAGTACGAAAGAATTCAGAAAACTTAAAGTGAAAAGGTATGATGTCATGGAAGGAACATTCGCCTCAGTATCTGGAGAGACTTGGACTTAAACCCCATGTTAGCCACATGCTAGCTATGTGGCCATGGGCAAGTCATTTAGCCTCTCTGAGCCTCAGTCTTCTCATCTGTAAAATGGGGGTGATAATATCTATAGTACCTACCTTGCAAAACTGTTTTGAGATTCAGATAAGACAAGGAACAAAAAATATTTTGCCAACCTCAAAGCATGATACAAATTTAACCCATTTTTATTTTATATCATATAACATTGGATCTGTAAAGAACCTTAGAGATCATCTCCCTTCCATCTCCAAATCCTATGCTCCAATCTTCAGTTTTATTTTATAAATGAGGAAATAAAGCTAGGAGTGGTAAAAGGAATGGAAACCTGAGCGTCAATATGATAGGATGGCTAAAGTGCTTGACTTGGAGTAAGGAAACATGAGTTCAAATCTTACCTTTGCCTTTTACTAGCTGTGTGGCCAGAGGCAAGTCAATTAGTCTTAAGGAGCCTCATATTCCTCATCCCTAAAATGGAGGTCATAATTCCTCTGATATCTGCATTCCTGGGGAGTTGTGGGACTCCATTCTGATAATGTGTGTTAAGCACTTTGCAAACTTCCATGCTAAATAAAGGTCAGCAAAAACAGTTCCCTAAGAGAGAATTCGTTAAAGAACATGAACAGTTCTAAAAAGAAGAATTGCAACTATTAATGACCATATGAAAGAATACTCCAAAACACTGATAGTAAGAGAAATGAACATCAAAAACACCCTGAGGGCTCCCCTCCTATCCAGAAAGTTGACAAAGATAACAAAAGATAGGCAGAGTCAGTGTTAGAAGGGGTTGTGGGAAGATCGATGCACTGATACATTGTGAGTGGAGTTGTGAATTAGTATAACCATTCTGGAAAGCATTTCAGAATTATGGAAATAAAATGACTCAAATGTCCATATCCTTTGATCCAGACATTTAACTGTTAGGTGTATACCCCAAGGACGTCATTGATGAAAAGAAAGGTTCCATATACATCAAAATAATTATAGCAATGCTTCTTGTGGTAGCAAAGAATGGGAATCAGAGTAAATGCCCATCTATTGACAAATGGCATAAATGTAATGGAACATCACTGTGCTGTAAGAGATGATGAGCCTGACGAATGCAGAAGAGCATGAAAAGACTTACATGAACTGATACAGACTGAAGTAAGCAGAGCCAAGAAAACAATCTATACAATGACCACAACAACATATACAGAAAGAATAACAACCACACAACTGAAACTCAATGTTGCAAAACTGCATAGAATAAATGTGGTCCCCAAAAAGAGACTTGAGAAAATGCTTTCCTCTGTTCCTTTGCAGAAATGGGAGGAAGTGGGGAAAGAGGGATCAGACTTTTAGATGTAATGATCAATTTTGCTGAATTTTTCTCTTCTTAATTTTATTTTTTAAATTATTTATCACAAGGGATCCATTTCTGAAAGGGGGAGGGGTATAACAGAAAATCTGGGTTATGTAAAAAACAAAAGATATTAAGAACTATCCATTAGAAAAAGAAAAGTCAGTAATTATTGCTAAGTCCAACACAGTTATTTTGTGACACGGTAAGATCTAGAACCTAGATCTCCTAATTCCCAGCATAGTGCTTTCTCCACTTTTCCAGTATCCTCTCCTGTCATGTCATATGCTTTCCCTCTATTGAAATTATAGTTACATCACTTCTTGCAAGGAATGGGCAGGATCTGGAGGTGAAGCAGGAGAAGGATATCATAGTAATAATAAAAACAGTTCAGTGCTCTGCAGTTTTACAAAGTACTTTCTTCAGAATAACTTTTTGAGGCAGCAGAGTAGATATTATCCCTCTTGTTAGAGAGAAAACTGAGGTTCAGAGGGGACGAGCAACTTCCCCCAATAATAAAGCTAGAAAGTATCAATCAATAAGCATTTATAAAGCACCAGGCATGGTGATGGGCGCTGGAATACAAATACAAAAAATGAAGAAGTCCTTACTCTCAAGAAGATCACATTCTATCAGAGCAGTACTTGAACTCAGATCTTTTAACAGCAAATGCAGTGCTCTTTCTATTACATAACACTTAAGAGAAGATTTGGGAGGTAGATGTGGCAAAGGGAGGAAATGGAGAGGTAGAAATCCGGGACTCTGGTTAGCTGGCCAACCTGGCCCTTCCTGTGATACTTTTCATTACTGAAGGACGTCATTTCCCATCCCTGCTTCACTAACCACCCACGGTCACCATCAAGAAGCCTTCACAGTGACCAAAGCAGTCGTATTGACTAAGCTACTCCACCTCCTGCCCCTTCCCTACCACCAACATACAAATTTCTCCAACCAAGAGAAAAGGGAGAGGAAGGAACCAATAGAAATCTGGAGAGGGATGGGAAGAGTGGAGGGCAGGTGACAGAATTCTTAGCAGCAGCAGAGAAGCTTGCTTCATTTTGTCTCATCCTCCCCAACCTGAGAGTGTGGGGCTACAGTGATACTGACTCCCAGCCCCTAAGGGCCCTATCTTCAACTCTGAACATCTGCCATGCTGTTTGTCTGAGGCACTAGTTTGTGGCCAAGCTGTGTGGCTCAAGCCAGGCTGTCAGCTTCAGCCACAAGAAAACCAACAAACCCTGATAATTCCTTTTTCTCAGTATTAGGTGTCTTAAGGGGTGCTAGGTCTCCTAGTTCCCAGCATAGTGTTGAGAACTCTAGTGCCAATATTCTCCTTTCTTATAATCTGTACCTTTTCTGTTTGATTTAATTAATGTTAAATGATGTCTACTCTCAAAGGCAGCACAGAAATCTGTTATTTTTTTATGAACCCAGATTAATCCATTAATTTTATCCCTAAAGAGATTTGCCAAGTAACACCTCACTCACCCACAAAATGTCTTCAGTTCTTCCCAGACTACCCTGACTCAAGGTCCAAGTCTCTGTGATTATCGCTTCCAATCGCTGGACAATTGGACAGTCATGAGGTCAAAAGTCACGCTCTGTTCTTGTTGTTGTTTGTCCTTCATTCTCGAAGAGGACCATGACATCAAGGAGGTGATGCCATGACATGTAAGTGAATTGGATTTAAGTAAGGGAGGGCTATGCAAAGCCACCAGCTTCACTTTCTCTTCTGGAGTCATACCTACATGTCAAAAGCCTTTCTTCTCTCATCCACTTTGAGATGTTTCTCACTCCAGCTACTACTGGGCTCCCAGACATTCATGCCCACCCCTTGATCATCTCCCATCCCTTCAGAGCAGCAGAAGAAGCACATGGTGGAGGTAAACATGTGTATATAAGCACATGTGCTAATCTAAGATGATGACTATTCCAAGAGTGGTATCTCTTAGCCTCAGAGATTGCAACAGCAGAAGCAGTCAATGGTAGGATTCCTGAAGACGAATATGGCAAAAGCAGACATGTGTTTGTCCAGTTGGATCAAGAATAGAATTTCTGAAAAATGTTTTGTTTTTTTTAAGGCAATTGGGGTTAAGTGACTTGCCCAAGGTCATACAGCTAGTGTCAAATGTTTGGTCTGAGGCCGGATTTGGATTCAGGTTCTCCTGACTTCAGGGCCCATGCTCTATCCACTGCGCCACCTAGCTGCCCCTCTGAAAAATGTTTCTGAACCACAACCTCCTGCAGAAAGGAGGGAACATGTCAATTTCTTAGGCAGCATGATTCCAGAATTCAGCATTCCAGAGACAGAAGGAAGATTCCTAGGATAGCACCAAACTGAGGGATTGCCTCAAGGTATCTCCAAAATCAAGAATTCAGAGACCTGTACTTTTTGAGAAAGTAGAATATTTTCTGAACAGTAAGCTTCATACATAACTTTGGGAAGCAAAGCATCTGAAACTTGCCTTTTGCTATTACATTGAACTATCTGGACAGTGAAGACCTTATGGGAAGTAGTCCCAAAGTGTGTTTGCCTCCTGAGAAGGATCTAAACCAGAGAGTGACATGACAAGTTTTCTAGAAATCATACAGAACTCTGTGACAGAAAGAGATTTACCAGAACATCAAAGGGTTGCCCTGATAGCAACCCCAAGTTCAATTACTCCCAAGGGAAACTATTACAAGTTTTTTTTTTAAATATGTTTTTCATATCTGCTTCTAGGAGCCTGAGACTCTTTGATTGATATGTTTTCTGTATTTGTTTATGGGATTTTATTCATCTTTTTCATTTTCTACTTTCTCTGTAGAATGTTCTTTTAGGAGCTGAGGCCCATGTTATTCACATCTGGGGAACCAGAGCAATACCTAAGCTTCAAATTAATACCTAATTTGTATTATAAGCCAAAAGAGAGAGATTGATCCTTTGGGATCTGTAGCCAGGATTAGATTATGTGACCTCAGAGTCTTAGGGAGAAGGGCTATGCCTAGTTACACACAAATGAAAGAATAAATGGCATTCTGCAGGAATCTACAGCAGATACAAAGATGAAGAAGCACAGTCTCTTCTCTCAAGGACCTTACAGTCCAGTCCACAGATGGTGTACTAGAAAGAGCACTAAATTCAGAGCAAGAGGATTTCCTTTTGAACCTCAGCATTGCCACTTACTACCTGTTTAGTACTGAGCAAGGATATCTCATCTCTGTAGGCCTCATCTGTAATGAGTGGAAGGTAGCTAGAGGGCAGAGTGAATAGAGTGCCAGGGCTGAAGTCAGGAAGACTCCTCTTTGTGAGTTCAAATCCAGCCTCAGGCACTTATTAGCCATATTACCCTGGGCAAGTCACTTACCCCTGTTTACCTCAGTTCCTCATCTATAAAATGAACTGGAGCAGGAAATGGCAAACCACTCTAGTATCTTTGCCAAGAAAACCTCACATGGGGACATGAAGAATTGGACATGACTGAAAAACAACTCAAGAACAGCAAATAATGAATGGAGTTGGCCTTGATCAAAGATTCTTAACCTAGGGTCCAGGAATTTAGTTTTAAAAAAAAAAAATGTTTTGGTAATTGTGTTTTAAAGTAATTGGTTTCTCTTGCAATCCAATGTAGTTTATTTTATGTAATTAAAAACATTATTCTGAAAAGGCACCTATAGGCTTCACTAGACTGCCAAAGAAGACCATAACACAAAAAGGTAAATGATCCTTGGCCTAGAGGGGCCGCAAATGCTATGACTGGCTTCTATGAAATCCTGAGCCAGATTCTACTCAAGCATTACCAAATGAGCCAAGCCAAGTCAAACCAAATGGGGACTCCTGGCTCAGACAAGAAGGAGAAGGTGCCTTTGACCTAGTTTGACCTCTATCAGATTGTGATATTACCAGCTGTGGCTAGTTGGAAATTCCATTTCTCTGGACTGTGACCAACTACATTGTGCCTGTCTTCTCTCAGCCAACCATGGCTCAGGTCTTTGGAAATATGATCCTACTACAAACAGAGCCAAGTTGGCATCTGATCCCCTTCTCTAGGTTGCCTATATCCACCTGTAACAGATGATTTCAAAAGTTCTTCCACCTCTTTGTGAAGGCTGTTCTACCATTTTCTTAGGACAGTTGGTCCATATGACCTTGGAACATCATAAGTTTATTCTCAATGCCTTGCGATCACTTAGAGAAGAGGTTTCAAACACTCAGTCACAAGCTGCATATGAATCACAACACTCCCAAGTGTAGTCTGAACAAGATTGAAATGCAATTGGGAAATATTTAACAAAATAAATAAAAATACCATAAAACCTAGATAATCTGAACATGTGTTTTTTCTAAGTCAATATTTGACCTATAACATACCCTTATGTATGGTTTGGTTGACCCCCCATTTCCATTTGAATTTGACCCCACTGCCAGGGCATAACAATAATAAAAATTTTATGAAAGTCTTGTTTCAGAGATGCCCTTCTAACATGAAGGGTATAAGATACACTTCAAGGACTTCAAAATCCATAGTCAAGAGACACCTCATTTAAGTGGACCACCCTCCCCCAACCTGTAAAATCCTTATTATTACTGTGAATAGGGTTACAATCAGGGGGAAAGTGCTTGGTCAATATGTGTGTTTTCTTTATCCAGTCCTTCCCCTCTGATCATTGTTCTCCAATGTTTGGTGGTCCTCTAGCAGACTGTGCCAGTTCTCAAGCAACTAGACCATAGAGAGATTATAGTGGAGCTTCAACTGTTCTTTTTCATCTCTAGGAATAAATTGCCTCCAGCCTATTTAAAACTACTTTTATGTTACTATCATATGATCCCACCCTTTACACAGATGATTTCCTTGTAGGTCAGCAGGAACACTTCTTTTTTTGTCTGATTTAAATGGTTCACATTGTGGTGATTCCCTAGTTATTTCCCTCTTCCCTCCTGTAGCACCTGGACTGCTTCCAGCTCAACCCAAAGGAGTCTTGAAATTTGGAAGGTATTCCTACTTCTCCACTTGCTTTTTCTGTCTCTCATCTTCCTCCAAGGAAGCTGGGTGGGACTCTGCAAATTCTTCTGGGCTGTATCCCACAAGATCTCTACAAGGGAAAGAAAAGAGGTAAAGCCAGCTCCTCACAAGATAGGTGTCTGTGCTAAGGAAAAGAGAGATTTTTATAGTCCTTGTTACCTACATGAAATGGTTATTGGGAGGCTCAGATGAGCTAATGTATGGAAACCATTTTGCAGATTTTAAATGCCATTCCTGTTATTATCAATGACAATAATAATTACTATTAATTATGACTATTGTTGATTATAGTCTTGATGATGATTATCAATTATATCCTTAAAATAATGTTTATGTTAGCATAATAATAATTAATTTTGGTTAATAGGTAATATTCTTATAATTAATAATAATAAAACTCCATAAAGTCCTACTCTTCAATGCCATTTCAAGAAAGAAATGGTGACCCTGGGTTCTTAAGGTAGTTAAGTAGCAAAATATATAGAATATTGAACTTGTAGTCAGGAAGTTGTCTAGTCATGTCCTACTCTTTGTGACACCATTTGGGATTTTCTTGGCAAGTTATTAGAGTGGTTTGCCATTCCCTCCTCCAGCTCATTTTCCAGATGAGGAAATTGAGGCAAACAGGGCTAAGTCACTTGCCCAAGGTCACATAGCTAGTTAAGTGTCTGATGCCAGATTTGAACTCAGAAAGATGAATCTTTCCAATTCCAAGCCCAGTGTTCTATCAACTGCAACACCTAACTCTCCAACATGTCAGGAAGACCTAGGTTCTAATCCTGCCTCAAACATTTACTAGTTTCATGACTAGCAAGTTACTTACCTTTCTCAGGCCCCATATCTTCATCTGTAAATGAGAACAATAATAGTACCTACCTAACAGAGTCATTGAGAGGAGTGAATGAGATAACATGTAAAGCGCTTTGCAAACCTTGAAGCACTCTATAAATGCTATCTAGTGCTGTTGTTATTACTAACAGGCCCCAAGCATGGCAGATACTATGAAGACAGAAAGGTTTCAAGTACAATCTCAGTAATGGGTTTCGTATTTGTGGCCTAAGGAGCAACCTTACTAAGATGGGAGAGGCTCCTTACCAGAAAGTCAGCCACCAAGAGATAAATGACTTGGGTCATTGCAACTCATAAAGAACATTCATCTACTAAGACACAGAGGGCTTTTGATCTGCAGCATTCACTAATGAAATCATGGATCTTTTGAAGTTGATCTTTTTTTTTTTTTGAGGGAAACTATGATTTAATTGGTGTGGAGAATTCCTGGTGAGAAAATTCCCACTGAGAATTCAGATGGACAATTCTTATGCAACTAACAATCTTAGAGAATTACCCAGAAGTATTGCAATATTAAATGCCTTACCCAGATTCATACACAGCTAGGATGTGTCAAAGGTGAGCTTGAACTCAGGTCTTCTAGTCTTCAAGGCTCACTTTCTATCCACTGACCCAACCTGACTCTCTATATCCAGTGAGCATAATATAAGACTGATTACTCTTATCACATTAACCTTAATCATTTCTCTTGCTTCTTTCTTCCTAAGATGCCAGATCTTCAAATTATCAAAACCTTTCTTTCCCTGCTTTGAGGGAATTAAAGGCAATCCTCAGACTCAGGAGTAGAGAATGAGGAAGGTGAACAAACAGAGCTGGGACAGTGACTGCCACAAAATGACCTATATCTCTCTAAAAAGCATAGAAAGTTGGTTGGCTTTCCCATCAAAATTCTCCTGTCTCCATAGGGTGGGTAATATGAGAGAATCTCTTTGGTGTCTGTATTGGACATTGGCTTTGGGACATACACTCAAAGGGACAGGCTCCCTAGCCATTTCACGCTATATTGTGAGTGCATATTGCCTGCCTCCAACTTCCCACCTCTCTCTCCCTCTCTCCCTCCCTCCCTCCCTCCCCCTACCACCCTCCTCTCTCTCTCTTTCTATATATATATACATACACACACACACACACACACACATATATATATATGCATATTATATATATATATGTATATATATCATCACTTCTTTGACTTCCCTGACAAAACAACCTCTTCCAGGCCACCATTCTGCTACATGTGCTGCCTCCCCTGCTAAAATGTACTCTTTTTGAGGTCAGGCTATGTCTTGTTTTTTATATCTCTGGTCTTTAACATAATGTCTGCTGCAAATGAAGTGCTCAATGCTTTTTAATTCATTAATCCATATTCATTAACAGAGCCTAGAGACTAGAGACTAAACAGTGGTGACATGAGAGGTCTGAAAAGTCCTGCCTCCCCCAAAATCTTTCTCCCACCAGCCTGAAACTTCCACCATTACAGTTATAGTCATGGATTAGTTTGAAACAACAGAGGTCAGAATATCATCTGGAAGAGGACTCAGTTAAAATGAGTCTTCTCCCAGTGGTACAAAGATATATATACTCTGGGGCCTGAGGAAATGGAAGAAGTTGCTGTGTAGGATGATGATGATGATGATGATGATGATGGATAACAACATTTATATAGTGCTTTAAAGTTTACAAAGTGCTTTGCAAATATTATCTTATTTTATCTTCACAATACCCCCAAGAGGTAGATGCTTAAATTATCTCAATTTTATTCAATGAGAAACCTGAGTAGAGAGAGGTTAAGTAATTTGCCAAAGGTCTCACAGCTAGTAAGTGACTGAGGTAGGATCTGAACACAGGTCTTTCTGAATTCAAGTCCAAGTCTATCCTAGTGTTACACTATCTGAAAGAAAAGGAGAGGGTTGGCTTTGGACTGTAATAGAACAGCAGAGAGAGCCCTGCACCATTGAGGGCAGGCCTGAGGTGATAATCACCGAAGGGAAGAGACAATGAGTCTATTTCATTGTACAGGGCCTGGGTTGGAAAGTCTTGTCCTCTTACCTATTCACTCAGGTCTACATTGGAGGTGCTAAGAAGATGAAAACAATGGTAAGGACCTCAGAATCCTAGAATCTTGGAATTACAAAAAATCTCAAAAGTCATATAGTCCAGTCCATAGTAGAAGCCATCTCAGTTCCTGTGACAAAAGCCACAACCAAAAAGAAGAATTTTTCAATATTTGCAGCTAAAAGAAAGCTTATAGGTCATCTGGTCTTGTTTCATTACTTTACAATCAAATAAACTAAACCCCAGATGAAATTACTTGACCTAGGTCACACAGCTAATTGATAACAGAGCCAAGGACATAATCCAACTCTACTGACTCCCAATGGAGTACTTTTTCCTTTACCATTACATTACCTTTGGAGGAAAAGGACCCAAGAGAGTGGGAATGAATGGGGATAGAAGGTGGGGAGGGGGAAACCTAGGGGTATCTGTTTGTTTCACATTGAGCCCCAGGTAACAAAGCCAAAGAGGAGAAAGCACTATTAACTGAAAGAAATTTTCCAATGGGTCCAGATTCAGACTTCCAGAATTTCTAGGATGAACCTGTGGAATGCTAAGCATCTAGTGAGGGCACCATTCCTGGCCATTCCAGGAAGTTAGTTGACCACCCACTGGTCTCTAGTGGAACTTAGATTGCATTTGGAGCTGTCATTCCTAGACAATATCCTAATACTTCATGTGATCATCATAAAAGTTAATAATACATTTTCACTTGTACAGTGTTTTTTCCTCTGCCAAAGTGCTTTCACGTATAATGTCTCATTTTCTCCTCCCAGCAACACTGTGAATCATAAATGACATGGAAACCATGAGTTCCTGGCCTTTTCATGCTGCACCATTTCTTATAAACCAATTTCTTACCCTTTGAAAATTTCAGGTAAGCTTGGCCTCTGGAGAGTGATGCAGTAAGGAAACCAATTCTATGAAAGAATGCAAAAAAATTCCATGTGCAGTTTGACACACACCTTGGACTCGTCTGCATCCCATGGATGGGGTAATGCCTTTTCATATCCTGGAAGGAAATGAGCAGAGGCCTTGGTAAACTAGGAGATGACAAGCATTGCCTCCATGTTGGAGGGTTGAAAAATATGATCTGGCTGAGTCATTGGCAAAAGGGGGAAACCAAATATGATTGCCCAAATAAATCTAAGTCTGAGATATTCCTACATTTGTGGGAATGTCCCTGAGTAGTAGAGACTTTAGAAACATTGTGTATCAATCAGATCTAGACAGCACTTTAAAGAACATCTCATCTAGTTGGACCTCCTTATTTCTACAGATGAGGAAGCCAAGTTTCAGACAGAAGTAACTTACCCTAGATCACTCTGATAGTAATGGAACTTAGAATACAAACCCAGACCTTATGCTTCTCAATCTTGCCCCATATCACATGACCTCAATTCTCAATCCTCCATCTAGACCAGTTCCCTTCTATGTCCCCTGGTAATGAGATATATGTGCAAGGGATATCAGGCTCACCTCACCTTTATCTCAATGGGTCATGGTCAGGGAGCTAGAACTTTGATGTTCTTCTGTACATTTGGCCCTGTGCTCTGCCTATTAGAGTTAGTTTGGTATAGAAACAAGAGGACTATTAAGTCCTATGAATCTTGGGCCTGGGTTCTGGTCCGAGTTCTGGCACTTACTTAGCTGTGTGGTTTGGGGCAAATCAATTCATCTCTCTGGTCTTCATTCTGCTCACCTGTAAAATATGAGAATTGGACCTGATGGCCTCATAAGTGCCTGAAGATGGATTTGAACCCAGATCTACCTGCTTCCAAGTCCAGGGCCCTATCCACTAAGTGGATTGATGCCCTCTAAGACCTCTAGGCCTCAGACTCTAAGATTCATAATCGATATGATACTCTATGATCATAGAGGCAAAGCTTAGATTTGGATGTAGAACATCTAACCCCAGATCTACTATTCTTTCCTCTATTATGAAATCTATGAGGATGCCTGTAGCCTCAGTCTGCCCTGATCCATGGGCCAAAACATGTAGCTTTCTGAGAGGTATACATCTTCACTCAGTGCTATTAGTGGGACATGAGGTTACCTGAGATCAAGGTAAGAGTTGATATTCTCACCTCCACTTTGACTTTCTAGGGCTCTAAGGCAGCTAAGTGGCCTAGTGGATAGATCAATGGGCCTGGAGTCAAAAAGACCTGAGTTTAAATACAGCCAGACACTTACTAGCTGAGTGACCTTAGGCAAGTCACTTAACCTCTGTTTGTTTCAGTTACCTCAAATGCAAAATGAGGGTAGTTAGAGTACCTAACTCAAAGGATTGAAAAGTGAATGCTCATTCCTTTCTCTCCCCTCCCCTCTAAAACTTCCTTCCTTTGCATAGTCGCTTGGAGCTAGTAACTGATGATTTCTCCTCTGTCCATTTACTCTGTAAGCTTTCCAGGAGCTTTCCTCAATTTCCAGATCCAGGTCTGACACTAGGGGTATTGGGAAGAAAACAAGGTTTTGTTTCCATGCCCCTTTACCCTCTTTGGTTAACTATAGGCTCGGAAACCTCCTAGGTGAGAATACTCTGATAAATTAATTCACATTAATATGTTAATGCTAGATTTTTTTTGTTATTCTTCCCACAAAATAGTTATAAACAGAAGTTCCCTTTGTTATATAAAAGGAAATGTTGGGAATTTCAGTCAAAGGATATAGCCAGGAATAGGATGCATTGTTGATCAAGAGAGATATTTCACCACACCCCCAAGTTACTGGAGTCAGTAGGTAAACTTTTCCCCTTACCACGTAGTAATAGTTTAGAGTGGAAAAAACTCTTAGGTATCACCTAGACCAAACCCCTCATTTTATAAATAAGGAAATTGAGGCACAGGGAGAAAAAGTTAATTGCCCAAACTCATACAAGTAAGTAGTAGAGCCGTGAGTCAAACTTCTAATTTCAAAGCATATGTCCTTTCCGCCATAATGTGCTGCCTCTTAAAAGTACTTATCTGGTAGAATCCTTACTAGGGATACCTCAAGCCCAGATCTTTCTGACTTCCTGGCTAGTTCTCTATCAGCTGTACCAAACTGTCTCTTTTTATATCTGCAAAATATCCCCATTTTACAGATGAGGAAATTAGAGTTCAAAGAGTAGTTTGCTAAAGGTCATATGGTAAGTTAAAAACTGGCACATCTAGTAGTTAAAATCTCTGACTCCAAGTCCAATTGAGTCTTTTCATTACATCATAGTGTGTTTCAGTCATTCTTATAACACACAGCCACAGGAAAGAAAAAGGGGAGGCCATAGTGTTATGTACCCTTCTCCTCCCTGCCCCTTCACAACCCCTCATTATGAACATATATTTTGCCACCACCATCCTGTGACAGATGAAGAAACTGAGACTGAAGGGAAGGAGAAGGGCAAGAAACTCTTCGGGGCATTTTCAGGATGAACAGTCTTGGCCATGGGTTTCTCCTGCCTGTTGCCAAGCCTGCTGTTCAAAGTTAACTTGGAATCTATCCCAGTTTCAAACCTGGCTCTGCCCAGAAGCCAGACCAGTCCTATCTTCCACAGACCCTTCTGTACTAGCCATCCTGGCAACCAGGACATGCATTCTTCCCACCAAGAAAGACCCAAGAGACCTGGAGTAGAAAAAGAAACATGATTTGCTAGGAATGTGTCTAAAGGCTTGTTCTTTTGTAGGGTTGCTTGTCAGACTAATGGGTCTCAGATTATTTACTGACTCTGGGAGAAGCATAATTTTATAGGAACAGAGTTTTCTTTTGGTGCTGGCTTCTGTGTGCACAGGGCCGTGTATGCCAATGTGTGTGTGTGTGTGTGTGTGTGTGTGTGTGTGTGTGTGTTTCATAAATGCATGTGTGTGTGAAGGGGAGTCAATATCTCTCTCTCTGTCTCTCTCTCTCTGTCTCTCTCTCTCTCCTTTTATCCCTCTCTCTCTCCCCTCTGCCTCCCCCATCCCCCTCGCCTACCTCTGTGCGTCTCCCCAGTCCTTATTTGGCTGGACGGGAGGGCTGGCGGGAGCCAGGCCGCCAGGGAGCTAGGGGGGCAGGGCCGAGAAGGGAGGGTGGGTGGTGCTGAAGGGACAGCTCCGACGCGGCCGCGGCGGCAGCCACAGACAGATCGCCGAGCCCAGCAGTGGAGGAGCCACTGGTCCCTTCAGCGCTGGAGAAGCCTAGCGCAGCCATGCCCCAGGCCGCCTACGGGGCAGCGGCAGCAGCAGCAGCAGCAGCGGCAGCGGTGGTGGTGGCGGCGGCGGCGGCGGCGGCGGCGGCGGTGGCTGGAGCCGGGGGAGCCCGGCGAGGCCAGGGCTCTAGGTCCGCTGCTCGGGCGGGACGATGAAGCGGCAGAACGTGCGCACGCTGGCGCTGATCGTCTGCACCTTCACCTACCTGCTGGTGGGCGCCGCTGTGTTCGACGCGCTCGAGTCGGAGCCCGAAACCACGGACCGGCAACGGCTGGAGCGAAAGCAGCTGGAGCTCCGGGCGCGCTACAACCTCAGTCAGGGCGGCTACGAGGAGCTGGAACGCGTGGTCCTGCTGCTCAAGCCACACAAGGCCGGCGTGCAGTGGCGCTTTGCGGGTTCCTTCTACTTCGCCATCACCGTCATCACCACCATCGGTAACCCAGCCGGGAGGGGACGGGGCGGAGTGGGACGGGGCCCCAGGGGAGCGGTCGGCCACGGACACCGAGGGGAGGGAGGAAAGACCGGAGAGCTAGCCTCTGGGGAGTGGAGAGAGGAAAGGAGAGAGGGCCCAAGGGACGGGAACGGTGAGCTAGGCTGAGGACTTTGGGGTCATGGGTTGCTAAAGAACAGAGAGAACAAGGAACGGGGAGAGGTGGCGCCGAGGGCAAGAGCATATGTAGGCACTGAGTGCCGAGGTGAGAAGAGGCAAAAAAGCGGGACCACTGTGGTAGTTCAATTCTTTCTGGACGCAGGGAGCCTCTAGTTCCAGGCAGGGAGAGCTGAGAGTCCCTCCCTCAACAGCCGCCTCTGCATAGACTGAGACCCTTCCCTTTTAGCGCACTCGTAGTTTACCAGTCTGCTCTCAGGGAGTCCTGCCTACTGGGAGAGCAAAAAGCAAAACGGGGACGACTTTCCCTCGTCTGGAGGGAGCAGGGCAAGACTTTCCTGCTCCTGGGCTCTGAGCTCTGCTGGAGGACTTCATGAGCCTCACTTTTCGACCTCCCTGAACTTGGCTCAGGCCCTCCAAGGGAGTTCATGAGGCCCGGAATTGGGGTTGCAGAAAAGAGAAAAACTGTCTCTGTGTTTGAGAAAGACACTATCCCAGTGTATGTACCACCGTTAGGGGGTGTGAGTGAAAGTGAGCGTGTTAGAGTGTGACTGTACGGTTGTTTCTCTATATGTTACTCTCTGTGTGTGTGTGTGTGTGTGTGTGTGTGTGTGTGTGTGTTGGGAGCTGGGGGTGAACGTGGGTTTCATTTATTTATTGCTACGGAAGGTGTGTGAATGTCGGAGCTGTAACTAAAAAAGCAAAGTGACAGGTTTTCCTGTAAGGCTTTTGAAATCTTAGACATGGCACCCAGCGCATCTGGAAGAATAAGGGACTGCGTGGGACTCTGTATGTGCTAAAGGATGTGTAACTGTATATGTATTAGTGTGTGCATGTGTGTGAAAGGGAAATGGGTGTGTAATTTTTTTTAAATCTCTCTTGGGACTGACAGCCTGGAGCTGGAATTCCCAACCCAGGTCTACTCTCCTTTCCTTCCTGCTGTCCCAGAAGAGAATCACCTTGTAAGAATGATTAGAATTCTCCCCTTCTCAGCTAGTGAAGACTGACAGACCCACACCCACAGTCATTCCTCCCTTAGGGAGGCTGGTTCCAGGAAAATGTTCTTAAACAGGACCAAGCCTGCAGGATAGTGCAGGGGACTGTGGAGAGAGAGAAGGGAGTTTTCTCCATGGCAGAAAGGCTCTCTGAGGAACACACACCTTCCCACTGCATGCTCAGCCTTTTGCCGGCCTTTCAGCTCCCTTCTTCACATCTTAAAGGAAGAGTTTATGCTCCAGTGTAACATCCAGGGGGAACCAGGCTGCAGAAAATAACCCCTGCCCCTCCTCTTTCTCATAAATCCTCCAGTTACTTCCCAGGAGCTAAGAACCTCTGGTGAACCTCTGGTTCTCCTTCCATCACCCTCATTCTCACCTTTTCTTACAGATCCCTTACCTTGACAGATGTTGATCTCCCACCAACTCTCATATCCCATTTCCCAGGTTTGGACTGGGGAGGGGGGTTGAGGTATTTTCCTTGGAATCAAAGAGAAGGAGTAGTGTAATATGATGGGTAATTAGTAGGACTCAGAGGCTGATCACTGGTCTGTTTTCTGTGCTC
Organism: Vombatus ursinus; assembly: GCF_900497805.2. Lineage (NCBI taxonomy): Eukaryota > Metazoa > Chordata > Mammalia > Diprotodontia > Vombatidae > Vombatus > Vombatus ursinus. The sequence goes on along the minus strand of NW_020948840.1, from coordinate 20,388,768 downwards.
AGCTGAGCTCCTGGCCTGCTGAGGAACCACAGGCAAGTCCTGGTACCCCAGTATTTATCCCTGCATAATGGGAGCCAGTAGTCCTGATTTGTGGGGGGAGGTTGCTCCTTTCTGAAGACTAGGGATATCTCATCAGGAGCCAATGTAGTCATATGAGAAATAAATCTCATTCTACAGTTACAGCTGGATACTGTGGGATAGGTTAAGATGACTGGACCATGGATTATTTGGGGGAAGGCCACCTCCATCAGAACTGAAGTAACCAGGTTGGTCTAGGCCTCCATCTTTTTATTATTTTCCTTCTTCCTAAGCCTGCCTATGTCCACCTAGCCAACTGGTTCTAGGGATCCAGTTAAAGGTCTTTGAATCACCTCCAGATATAATCAGTTACTACATCCATTCTTCTTTTGAAGTGTCTCTTATACTCCCCTCAACCCCCTATTTTTTTATTACCACTGTTCCTAACTTAGTCTAGCCTTCAATTCCCTCACATCTATACTGCAGCAGTAGTTTCTTAGCAGATCTCCCTGGCTCCAATATCCCTCCCTCTGCCTTCCAATCCATCCTGCATATGGCTGCCAGATTAATCTTTCTAAAGCACCACTCCCCTGTTCAGAATCCTTCAGTGGCTTCCCACTGTCTACTGACAATGAAGTTTTAACTCCTTATCCTGGCACTCAAGATCTTCTGCTATCTGACCCAGGCCAATGCTGTGAAGCTGTTTTCTCTTACTCTGCTTCAGAAATCCTCCATTCTAGTCTACTTAATGCTTGCCCAAATGGTCATGCAAATTCCCAGCCTACTGTCCCCAGTTCATATTGATTCCTATGCCTGATGTCTCCTTCTTTCCTCTGTGCATCTCTAAGTCTTATTCTACTTTGGAGGCCCAGATCAACCTCAGATCTTCCAGGAAGCCTTCCCACCCTCCTCTCCAACTCACTGGGATCACCTCTTCTAGATTGCTACAGCCTGTACCAGATAAACTACATTGTTTCATTTTAATTTAACAAATATTTATTAAGTAATTACTATGTACAAGACACTGCGCTGGAGGTAGGAAGGCACACACACACACACACACACACACACACACACACACACACACACACACACACACACAC
>NW_020948840.1:20350502-20387637 GCF_900497805.2 Vombatus ursinus | reverse complement strand
CACACACACACACACACACACACACACACACACACACACACACACACCCTGGCCTCAAGTAGCTTGTATTTTACAGGGAGATAGAATATGCACACCATTAAGTCAATACCAAGTATATACAGTGTGTCTCAAAAGTCTTGGTGCAGTTTTAAGCTTTAATAGCTTAAGGCTTTTGAGAAGCCATGTATAAAATAATTTCAAGAGGAAGGAGAGGGAGTGTGTTGTTATAGACAGAGCTAGCCTCTGACTCCAGAAGATCTTGGTTCAAGTCCTGCCTTTGGTACAAGCTGGCTGTGTGAGCCTAGACAAATCACTTAACTTCTCAGTATCCTAGGAAACTCTTTTTTACTATAAGATGCAGAGAAAATACTTGGTTTTGGTATAGAAAGTGTTTCCTGAGAGTTCCCAAAACCAATGAAATCAGAAGTCCTCTCCCAATTCCCTTGAAGAAAGAGAAAGTGCATGTTAAATGGGAGGGTTCAGGAAAGGTTGAGTGTAGGAGGTTGGAACCAGGGCTGTGCTTTGAAGAAAGCTAGGGATTTGAAGCAGGAGTACATGGCAGACATTGGAGACTGCTTGACTAAGGCATGTGGACATGAGATAGAATGTGATAAACAAGTAACACCTAAAAGGTTAGTTTGACTGAAATGGAGAGTGCCTCAAGGGGAATCATATGTAACAAGAATGTAAAGATAGATGGAAGACATATTAGGGGAGGGCTTTAAATTCCAGGCTGAGGATCTTGCATTTTGTCCTAGAGACAGTAGAGTATCCTTGAAGATTGGTGAGGGTAACATGTTGAGGTCTGCATTTTGGGAATAACCATTTATCTGGTTGTGGAGAGGATTGGAAAGGAAAGGGAATGGAGGTAGGAAAACCAATTAGGTTATGAAAGCCTGAACTAGGGCAGAGACTCTCTGAATGGATAGAATGGGATAGATATGGGACATTTTGTAGAGAAAAAATCGACAAGAGCTGGTGACTTAAGGGAAATTGTCAAGCATGGCTCTGAGGTAGGAAATCTGGTTGACTAAAAGGATGACAGAGTTCATATTGACATTTGACTCTTAGCTTATGCTATTCAGCATTATTATTTATATGTTGTGTTCATCCAGCTATACAATAAGTTCCTGGAAAACAGATTCATGTCTCTTTGCCCACTCAAATCCTAGTCACCTCTGTGGTATAGTGGGAAGAATGTTAGATTTAGGGTCAGGATCTGAGCTAGAATTGGGTCCTTCAGCTTATTCCCTGTGTTATCTTGGGCAAGTAACTTTACTTCTTCCAGCCACTGTTTCTTCATTTGTAAAATTAAGGGGTTAATGTTTGGTGCCAGGATGAGAAAATGCACCTCCTTCCTATCATTGGAGAGATGAGTGACCACGGGTGTGGTATATTGCAAATGTTGATGGCCAAGGTTAATGCATGGCAGTCTTATTAAAAAATTTTGCTCCAAGGGAAAGTTCACTGAGTATGGGGGGGGGGGGGGGAGTATATTTGGAAAAAAACTGTGATACAAAAAAAAAGATACAAATGAAACTTTAAAAAATAAAATGAAATGAGAGAGTTGGATTAGATGACCACAAAGGTCCCTTCTAGCTCGAAACCTGTAACCCTATGCCTTTGCATATAGTACATGCCCACTTGAATTCAGCAAGCTTTTATTAATAGCCTACAAAGTACAAGGTACTGTGTTAAGCAATAGCAATAGCAAGATGAAAATAAAAACAGTCCCTGCCCTCAGGAAGCTCTCGTGATATGGTAGGGGGGAGACATACTCAGAAATAAAAATAAAAAGTAATTTCAAGACAAAGAAGAAGTTAACATGATAATAATGAGGAGGAGGGGCAGGGATAACAACGGACATTCACACATACCCTGAACCCAGACCCCCTTATTACTTTCCAAAAAGAACCCTGTACTCCAGGAAGTAAAAGACTAAAAGCAACCAGAGGGAGATAGACAATATGTGGTTCTGGTGATTATTAATTTATGATGCTTTTGGTAAGAGGAGAAACAGCATTAGGGCAATGTGCCAGCACTGTGGTTGTCCCTCGCTCCCCTTCTCAGCCTTTAGTTCTCAGCTTTAGCCCCTTAATTATTCCTCCCCTTTCCCTTTCTGATCACCAAGACCCACTGCACCTGCCATCTTGGGTCTGATCGGAAACTTCCATGTTGTACCAGACTCTCACAGAGAACCTGCAAGCAGTTGGTGTGGGAGTAGGGGGTTGGGGGGGGGGAGGATTAGAAGTGGGACAAAGGTACTGCTATTGGGCATTTCCATCCTGGAGCTCAATTTTTGACTGATAGAAAACTCAGAGGCAGCAGCTGCTTCTGCTTCAGGGCCCCTTTGACAGCCTGGGTGGGCCACCTTCCAAAACAGCAGGAGTCAGATCTATGTAAAATGATCCTTCTTTTTTCCCTTCTGAGTGTCCCTTGGATGGCCCCGGCAGCCTTTTCCATATGCTACCACGCCCAGATAGAGCCTGGGCCCATGCATTGTGAGATGAAGTTTTTTATGGACTGCCTTGTGACTGGTGGAGACAGCAAGATCTGTGTTAGCTACTCTTTGAGTTGTTCGTGGGGTCTTAGTCTAGAAAGAAACCTCCAAGGAAAAGCTTTTCCTTTGGCCTTACCTATGTTCATTGACAGGAACCTTAACTGTATTACTTCTGAGTTATTAATCTCCCTGAAGGTAGTGTCTATGTATCAACAGCTAGAATGTAGAAATCATTAGGTCAAAACTAGCGATTCACAATTTTAAAAAATCCTTTGGTCCAACCGCCTAATTTTGTACATGAAGAAACTGAGGCACAGAGAGGGGAAGTTTCTAGGCTGAAGGCAAAAACCATTGCAATTTTGTGTCTGTGTCCTCTGGAATATAATAGGCACTTAATAAATGCTTATAAATTGATTGCCCTAAGTTACAGAGCTCAGTCTGGCAGAGGCCAAGCTAAAACCAGGATCCCAACGTCTTTTCATTATACCAAGCTTCCTGCCTTGGAAAGCTAGTCTAGTACCAGAATGTAAAGTATATTAAATGCCAAAAGGAGGTAATCTAGTGGATGGAATGCCTAAACGGGATTCAGGAAGACCTGAATTCGAATCCCACTTCAGACAGCTTACTAGCTGTGTAACACTGGACAAGTCATTTAAGTTTTCTCAGTCTCACTGTCCTTATTTATAAAATAGAGATGATAATAATAATAGCACCTACATCATGGAGTTTTTGTGAGAATTGAATGAGATCATATATGTAAAGAGCTTGGCAAACCTTACAGCACTATAGAAATGTTAACTATTACTATTGTTTGATCCTAAAGGCAATAGAGAGCCACTGACTCTTCTTAGGGCAGGGTGGGGAAGGAATGACACAGGTCGGATGCGTGCTTTAGGAAAAATCAGAGACCCCAATTTCTAGCATATACAGGGGGCCTGCCTCCCTTGGGACTGGCAGGCTATTGGGAAGGGGGACCTTTCCTTTTTGTATGAGCTTTTTCTGAGGGAAGGAGGGCACTTAGCTAATCTATCACCCAGAGTCACAGCAGTTTTAGATCAAGGAAGAATCTTAGAGATCCTCCAGTCCAATCTTCTCATCCAACAGACAGACAACAGCTTCCATTTCTCTGGCACATGAAGGTCCACCAAGTTCTTGCCTCACAACCACCCTGCAATGGTCGGCAGCTGAAGCAGTGTGTCCAGGCAGTCAGAGTGCTGCTCAATGAGGCAGGAGAACTGGGTCCCAGTCCAAGCTCTGTTTTTAAGAACTGGGTGACCTTGGGCAAGTCATAGGATTTCTCTGGGCTTCAGCTATTGCATCTATACAACGAAGGTATAAGATTAAATGACCTCTGAACGTTCCTTCTGGCTCTAGATTGATGGTACTAAGGTGCAGTTTCTGTCCCTACATTTTCTCCCCTTTGGTACTGTTGAACAGTGTCAAACTGGGAGGGCCCTGGGGAATAATGGATCATGGATAAGATTATAGGATTTAGAGCTAGCAAGAATCTTAGGGATCAGAATCATAACATAGTTGACATACTTTTAGGTTTTGCAAGTGCTCCATTATTTCATTTGAGCTTTACCATTCCCAGTCCTGTGAGGTGGCTCCTACAAGGTACCCTATCCTGTGATCATCCCTATTTCACAGGCTGGGAAGTTTTGTGAGCCACCTTGTGACTGGTGGACAGCAAGACCTGTGTTAGCCACTCATCGGCTTAGCAACTGAAAACTCAAGAAACTGCAAGATGGGAGAGGTCTGGATTCAGTGACTAAATGGCAAATTGTGGATTTGAACCCAGGACCCCTGACTATAAGTCCTGTTCCCAATGTCATATTGTCTCTTGTTCACATCTTCTTCTGGATGGGTACATAGAATATCACCAGTTGTCACTTAAAAAAAAAAACAGCTTGTCCACATGTATGGTGGTATGAGTGTTGTAGGATCAATCAACCAATCAACATGCATTTATTAAGCATTTACTGTTTACTAGGCTTGGTGTTTGGTGCTGGAGAGACAAAGACAAAAATGAAACAGACCCTGCCCTCAAGGAGCTTGCATTCTCTCATATACAACATATATATGTATAGCTATATAAAAACATATACATATCTATGTGTATAAAAAACATTAAATAGGCACAAGCAGTACTAATGTGTAATAAGGCTGAGAAAATGAGTTAGGGCCAGGTCAGGAGGGATTTTCTAAATAGAGTTTATATTTGGTCCCACAGGTAACAAGGAGCCACTGGAATTTAGAGTGGGAGAATGACATGATCAGACATGTGCTTTAGGAAATTCACTCTAATAGCTGTGTGGAGGATGGACTGAAGAAAATAGAACCTTGGCAGGGAAGCCAATTAAAAGGCTAATAGATTGCAAGATGGAAGGAATCTTAATGGCCACATAGTACAATCCCTATGGGCTGCTAGGTGGCAATGGGCAGCTGGGTAGTGCAGTGGATAGAGTACTGCACCTGGAATCAAAAGGACCAGAGTTCAAATCTGGTCTCAGATACTTACTAACTGTGTGACCCTGGGCAAGTCACTTTACCCTGTTTGCGTTGGTTTCCTCATCTGTAAAATGAGCTGGAGAAGGAAATGGCAAACCACTCCAGTGTGTTTGTCAAGAAAACCCCATACGGGATTATGAAGAGTCTGAAACGAGTCAACAAGTACAATCCCTTCATTTTGCAGATAAAGGAACTGAGGTCTACAGAGGTGAAAACTGGATCATAGTTACCAAGAGAGACAGTGGTAGAGCTGGGATTTGAATCCAGGTTCTCTGACTCCAAATCCGGAGCTCTATCTACCATACCAAGCTGCTGCTCAAAAAGGAACCGAATGGTCAGAGGAGACACAGCCCCCAGCCCAAAAGGGAGACAGGCAAAATATCAGGCTGAGACATTAAAATGCTCACAAGGGAAACACAAACAAGCGCAGATGAATATAGAGTAAATTGCCACTAAAAATGGAGTTCAGCTGGCGGCTCAAGTGGAAGATCTGTGTGTTGATTTATTTTAAAGCAAAAAAAAAAAAAAAACTTTCCCTCAAACTACAAAGTTCTTTTCCCTGCCCAACCCCCAGGTCAGTCCCAAGTAGGGACCAGACTAGAAACTTCTGGGGTGCTGTGATTGCCACAGTGAGTGAGATGACACACCCCAACCCCAATTCCCAGGGCCAGTTGTGGTTTTTGCCTTTTGGGCCCCTGACTTCAATGACATCTATGGAACAAGAACCCTGGGATAGAGCAGTCATAGAATCTGACAGATAGAACAGACCCTAGTCCATGTTCAAGGTTTTACAGAGTGTTCGAGGTAGAACTGAGACATGAACCCAGCTCTCCTGGCTTCAAGTCCCACTCTACTGCACTGCCCTTCGTGAAGGAAGACAGCAGAAACAGCTATTTTCCTGGGCTAATTCCATCACCCATTCTGGCATTCCGTGATGCCATTGTCTACCATTCCATCTGTGATCTTCCAACCATGAGGGCCAAGCTCTGATTTGGAGTTGGTCTTACCTCTGATACCTGATACCACCATCTCACTGAGATTGTTCCAGGCTTTCTAGCTAATGTCACCATCCCCCATGGAGGGACCCACTTGACTGCATCCTTCACTGTTTCCAGATGCAGCATCTGCCTCTGATGCCCAGAAGATGCAGCCTGAGCTGTGCCAAACCCCCCTTCCTGCCCCCTTTCCCCACCTGGTGTTGTTTCCATTTTACTAAGGTCTTTCTGACTGAGCTCAGGCCTCTCCCTTCCCTTTCCCATTTAGGGACACGCTGCAGCTGGCCCCTTGTTCTCTTCCAGTACAGGCAGAGGTGACACATAAAGAGGAAATCCAGGCCCTCAGCCCCAATTCCAAAGGCACCCTTAGTGAGAATTGTGTGAGCTTCTAAGAAACCAGACCAAGAGAAATAGTCTGGCTCCAAGCTACTGGGAAACAGGGTAAGCCAAAGTAGGAGTTACTCCTAATTGTCACCAGTGGTCCTGGGCCCAGAGACATCTGCTTTGTGTTTCATGGTCATCCCCACCACAGCTGCTCTTGTTCCCAGAGCTCCGTTGTGCACCTACCCCTGGCCAGCCACCATATGATCATAAGACTGCTAGAGAGAACCTTGGAAATCATATGAAGTCAACCCCCTCTTTTACAGATGAGGAAACGGGTTAACTGGAGGAGGAAATAGATTAACCAGAGAAATGAAGTGACTTTCCCACAGTCACACAGGTAGCCAAATCAAGATTCAAACCAATGCCTCCTGATTCCAAACCCAGTGTTATTTTTTCATCACATTCTGCTGCCTCCGCCCCACTCTGGCACCCCTCACACCCTCCTAGAGCTGAAGCAGACAGGGTGGCTGAGAGTCTATCTATGATGCCAGCTCTGGTTTCATGAGGCTGCAGCAGTTGTTCTGAGGCTGGGGTGGAACAGTGGGAGTTCTAAAATGCCAGGAGCGAGAGAACGAGGAAACGCCAGGTTCCCAGTTGATACTTAAGCCAGAGTGTCCTGGCAAGAGATTTGCTGCTCTAACCAGAATGAGACCAGAGTTGGAACTGGAGTGGAAGGGTGGGGCTGGGAGAGGAGGGGAGCCAGCCAGATTGCAGGGGCTTTGCCCAGTCACTCAAGTAAATGTGGAAGGCTTAGCCACACCACAGGAGGAGTGGGAGGAGGGAAGAAGGAACAAGGAGAAGGAGGGTATCCAGTAAGTGTATGCCTTTGCTAGAAGGGCACAGAAATGTAATCCTTGTGGCAGATACCCTCATGACATAAGGAGTCCATGGTATACTCTGGGAAATTTTCTCATTCTCTTGGCTCATAGCTCCCACCCAGGAAATCTGGGATGGTGTATGAAGGTACCCTCAGAATAATGAGACCAACTCCCCACTTGTGAACAAAAATCGATCAAGCATTGATTGAGTGCCTACTATATGTCAAGAATTGTATTACGTTCTGGTCATACAATTACAAAAATAAAACAGTCCTTGCCCTCAAGGAGTTTATATCCTATCAACGTTCACAGTATTAAAGTCAAAATTTTTATTAAAAGGAAGGAGATAAAATTAGCATTCATAGGATGACAGACATAGAGCAGGAAGGGACCTTATCCCTAACAAAGATGTGAATAAATTTTCTGAGCCGCAGACCTCAGTATGTGCACTCCCTGACCTGCTTAGTCTTGTGGGAGTCCACTGCTACCTGCTGCTCAGAGGAGGAGGAAGAGAAGGAGGAATGTTCTCTCTTCTCTTCTTTTCTCTTTTCTTCTCTTCTCTCCTCTTTCTCCCTTTTTTCTCTGTATATTTCTTTGTCTCTGTCTCTCCTGTCTCTGCCTCTCATTCTGTCTCTCTGTCTCTGTCTCTTTGTCTGTGTCTATTTCTCTCTGTCATTTCCTCTCCTCCTTCTCTCCTTCCCTTTCTCTATTTCTCTTTCTTTCTCTGTCTCTGTCTCTCTGTCTCTCTTTGTCTCAGTCTGTCTCTGTCTTTTTGTGTGTCTGTCTACCTATCTCTCTCTCTCTCTGTGTCACTATCTCTGTCTCTCTTTGTCTCTCTGTCTCTCTATCTTTGTCTCTGTGTCTGTCTGTCTCTGTCTCTCCCCACCCCTGTCTCTCCCTATTCTTCTCCTCTCACCAACATGGTCACCCCATCCCCCACTTTCTTAGGCACAATCAATCATCAAGCATTTATTAAACACCTATTGTGTGTCAAACACTATGCTAAGAGCAAACACCTTTTATTTTCCCCAGTTACCCAAACTAGAAAGGAGAAAATATTCCAGAATTGACTATAGAGTCAAAGAATATTATAGATGAAAAGAAGCTTAGAGAACATCAGATACCTTTACTTTATGCAAGAGGATACTGAGGACAAGGGCGCTGAGAGAACCTGCCCAAGGACAAGGTCACAGAGTGAGTCAGTGGCAGAGCCAGAGCTAGAATCCAGGGTTTCTGCCTCCCCAGCCAGTACTCTTGCTCCCACATCACTGGGTTTTTGTTGATGTCACCTCCTTGTGAAATACGCATAAGGTACAGTGGGAGGAGACACTTCCTGACCGTCCTCTAGACTCACGGGTTTGGGATTTCCTTAACTTCTTGACTAAGCTTCATGAGCTCTTAGTCCCTGAGCTCAGTCACAGGATGATAATTTCAGAGTTAAAAGAAACTTTAGCAGTCATCGAGTTCAAACCCTTCATTTTAAAGGTAACAAAACCAAGATCCAAGAGATTAAGTGACTTGCCCAAGGTCTCACAGGTAAGTAAGTAGTAGAAGTAGGATTTGAACTCACATCCTCTAAGTCCAAATCCATCATTCTTTACATTTTATCTCACTGTCTTCTGGCGTAGAGTCTGGCTTTAGAAATGGTCTCAAGGTGGGAAAGGGCATGAACATGTTTGCGGAGGACATGAGTTGGGGAAGAGGAAAAGAAAAGGCAGTGGGATAGTCCAGATGACCCTGATAATGGGCTTTGCAGGAGAGGCTGGTCAAGGTCTTCCCTGGCTTGCTCTTTGAATATTATTACTATTATTGATTATTATTATTAGAAGGAGACTGAAGACAAGTTTATAGCATTGGGACTTGGTAAGAATCCTATCACATTTACGTATCCCTTTAAGGTTTATTTAGCATTGTCTTTGCAACTACCCAGTGAGATGTAGGTAGCACAAATATTATCCTCATTTCACAGAAAAGTAACAGAACCAGGATTAGAACCCAGATCCCTGGCTGGATTTGGAGTCAGAGGACCTGGGTTCAGATCTCAGCTCTGCTACTTACTGCCTGTGTGACCTTGGTGAGTCCCTTAACTTCTCTGTACCTCATGTACCTCTGTCCCTAATCTATAAAATGAGGGGATTTGCTTAGGTGGGCTCTGAGGTCTCTTTCAGCTGTAAGTCTATGATCTAATGACACGTATTTACCAAGAAATCAGTGTTCTCTCTATTATGCCACTCTGAAGGAAACACGTCCTTTTTCTCTCTTTAAAACAATGTTTCTTTTTTTAAATTAATTTATTTTGATTCATCAACAATCACTTCCATAAGCTCTTGAGTTTTAAATTTTTCTCCCCCTCCCTCCACAACCTCCCTTCCCAAGATGGCGTGCAATCTTATATAGGCTATACATATACATTCCTATTAAACATATTTTCACATTAGTGATGTAAAAACAATGTTTCTTAAAATGTGGTTGGACCTGGGGGTCCCCAAGACCCTTTCACATGATCTAAGAGGTCAAAACTATTCTCATAATAATACTAAGACATTTTAATTTCTAATATGGTAAATAGCAGTAGTTATAACCCACATAAACAAAAGCTTTTTGGGGTCCTGATACTAACAAGTTGGAGAACCACTGGATACCTAGGGCCAGGGTCCAACCTAGCCCTGAGAGAAAGCCCCAGACTGTCTCTCCTAAACTGCAGAAGCTCCACGGAGTCCCCCTGTCCAAGGAGTCTCAGGGACACTGGGCTGGTTCTGAGTTTGGTTCCAGGGTCCAGTTTGTTCCTCAGCCTCAAAGCTGACCTGGGGCTAGTCTAAACTGTCCCAAGAAGACTGCTGATACTTTTCATTTGGCATGGAGTCAGACACAGTCTAACCTCAGATGAGTTAAAAAAAAAAAACCACCAACACTTGGAGACGCTGCATGGGGTGAGTCTAAGTGGTTAAAGCGCAGGATTTGGAACAAGAAAGACGTGACTTCAAATACTGCCACCTCTGATATTTACTAACTGGGTGACACATCACCCACCTCTTCGAGTCAGTTTCTTCCATCATTAAACTGAGGGAGCTGCACTAGGTACAACAGCCTCTCAGGTCCCTTCCACCTCTAACTCTGTAACACGAATAGAGTAACAGCCAGTGTTTTTATGTCAATTTTAGGTTTGCAAAGTGCTTTCTCATGTTATCTCATTTAATCCTCATAATAATCCTATGGGGTAGATGTGATACAGGGTGTTCCAAAAGTCTTAGTACAGTTTTAAACTTTATTAGTTTATAAATGCACTGACTGTTGAAACACCCTGTATTTGTCCCCATTATACAGATGAAAAAACTGAGATAGAGGTTTAATGACATGCCCAGAGTCACAAAGCTAAGGAAATGTCTGAGGCAGGGTTTGAACTTAAGTCTTCCAGATTCCAGGTCTGGTACTCTATTCCCCATGCTACCTAACTGCCATGATCTTCATTTGATGCTTCTGGCCATCCTACAGATGTGGAACAGAATTGAAGCAAGAGCAAAGACCTGCTCCTCCCCAGCCTACCCCCCAACCCTTCCTCTCCTTATGCTGACCCACCCCTGCCTCTTAGTGGTTCTTCTTTTGGGGGAGAAGGTCACCATGTGTAGTCAAAACAAGAATTCAGAGAAAACGTCTAAATAGTGTTTGTGCCATGCCTTACTCAGGCACAATACCGGGTTACACCCAGGGAATATGCTGTGACTCTGAGTGTTATTTATATGTGTTTTTCCCATGGACACACCTCTACCCCTGCCCTCAGGCCTATCTATCCCTCAGTCCCTATTTTGAGTACTCAAGTATCTCAGGAACAACTTTGCTCCAAACATTCTGGCGCGGCTGTGAACACAGTGTCCCTGCTCAGGAATGTACTGGTTACCTGATCATAAATCTCATTCAAAAAGAATCAAATTAGATATATTGAGAAAAAAATCATTCCGGCTGTGGCCTTCTAGGCTCCAGCTACCCCCAGAAGATGGAGAGGCCCAGAGACAGCTGCCCAACTACAGAGAATGAAGGAGAGATCCTTCCCTTCTGGGGTCAGGGCTGTAGACCTTCTCAGCAGAATGATTACAGCATCTAAGCTTTTCCTCTTCTGGAGAGAGGACAGGCTTCAGCTTGAAGGAAAGCACTGATCCTGTCTCGTTTGTGAAGCAGAAGAGTGGGTGGGCAGCTCCCAGACATACACAAACACCAAACTCAAGCCCACAGCTATTTATTAAAGAAAGTACAGCGAACATCTACTCCACAGGAAAAAGATCGATGATGCCAGAGGTGGAGTTAAGCAGGGGACTGCCGCTGGGCTACTAACCCCTCCATACCCCCAAACTAGGATGATAAATTAGAGAATCATGGATCTAGAACTGGTAGGCTCTCAGAGGCCAGCTAGCCTCTCTCATTTCATAGGTAAGGAAATTGTGGTCCTTGGCAGTTGTTATTTACTCACAATCATGCGGGTAGTTAAGTGTCACAGGCAGGATTTGAACCCACATTCTCCAACTCCAGAGCCAGTGTTCTTTCCACCATACCAAAATGTCTCCCTAGTGACACAACAGAGCGATTCAGGTACTTCCAAATTCGTTGGTTTCGGGTTTCAGAACTGGTAGCCTTAAATTCAATAAGCATTTATTAAACACCTACTAAGTTCCAAGTATGGTAGCTAGGTGGTAAGGTGGATAAAGCACTGGGTTTGAAATCAGAAAGACTCATCTTCATGTTGTTTGTCCTTCGTCCTCAAAGACAACCATGACATTGGGAAGGTGATGTCATGATTTGCAAGTGAATTGGATTTAAGTGAGGGAGGGCTGTGCAAAGTCACCAGCCTCACTGTCTCCTCCAGAGCCATCTGGGCCCAGTGGCAAGCTATAGATCAGGAGGACTGGAGATGGCCCCCAATGCAGTAGGAGACCATGGCCTTCTTAAGTGAAGGTCTTTCCCAGGCCTCAGTTAGCACTAGGCTTGGAATCAGGAAGACTCATCTTCATGAGTTCAAATCTGGCTAGCTGTGTGATCCTAGGCAAGTCACTTAGCCCCATTTGTCATCTGTAAAATGAGCTGGAGAAGGAAATGGCAAACCACTCCAGTATCTTTGCCAAGAAAACCCCAAATGCAGTCACAAAGAGTCAGAAAAACAACTAAACAACAGCAACCAATACGTCAAGTGCAGTGTTCTAAGTGTTGGGGTATACAAAGACAGCCCTTGCCCTTGAGGGGCTTACATTCTACTGTGGGGGAGATAAAACTGTGTTCACAGATCAATATAAAATTTATACAAAATATGTACGTGGAATAATGTGGGAAGGGAAGGACCCTAAAAACTACAGGGATCCGGAAAGGCTTCATGTAGGAAGCAGCTCTTTGAGCTGATTCCTGAAGAAAGCTAGAGATTCTGAAAGGTGGAGGTGAGGAGAGGAGTTGTCTGTCATGCCCGTCAGGGGAGACAAGCAGTACGAAGTCGCAGAGACAGGAAATGGAAGGTTGTTTAGAGAGATAGGCTGGAGCCAGGCTGTGAAGGGCTATAAATGACGAACAGAGGGGTCTGCATTGGATCCTGCAGGCAATAGGGAGCCACTGGAGTTTCTTGAGCATGAACAGTGACATGGAGAGATCTCTGCATTAGCTCTCACCTACAGGGTGATCTGAATGGGGTGCAGCTTCCACCCACCCACCCCCAGCCCAAACAGGACACAGGGTTTTCAGTTTCCTTGTGTGTTCACTTCCTCACAACAGTCTCTCAGGGTTGCTACCGAGAAAAGGACTTTGGAAACTACGAAGAGCTATGTAAATATGATCTCCTAAGCTCCCCAGGGGAAAGAGGCTGCCGGGCCATGGCTGCCCTTCCCACAATGGAAGCCATCGAAGGACGCTCTAGTGCCCTTGCCATAATGCCCCTGGGCAACCTGGAGCTGGGGAGACCCTTCTTGGACTCCCACAGGAAACTTACACGCTACTTGGGTTCTTGTTATCCTGGAGCCTGGTAGTGCTCAAAGTAAGGGATACGTCCCGACCATCCTTCCAGCAGTCTACTAGTGACTGCACCCCTGCCTTAATGCCTCTTTTGTTAGTTCTACACATATTACCTGTCTCCTGTTTACATCTTCGGCTTGGGAAAGGGAAGAAGGGAGGCAGGAGAAAGGCAGGGTGAAGTTCTGTTTAGCCCCTAATATGAGACATGAGACTTGTTCACTCGGAACATAACAAATGGAAAGAAACTTGGCAAGGCAGTGTTCAGTGTGACCCACTCACCCCACGGCTCTGATTCATAGATTTTCCATTATGAAGGGCAAACAGGAAGGGTCCTGAGCAGATCTTCCAAGGCTCTATAATGAAGCAAGGGCTGGGCCCTGATTAACATTTATCCTACCCTCCTATTCTCGCTTCTACCCTAGGAAGGGCCAGGGAGAGCCTAGGCTTGGGTGAAGCATGTCTAGACTCTCTGCTTGGCCACCGCCAACAGGATTTTAGCCACAGCCATTCCCCTCAGCTCTCAGGCTTTGAAGTCTGCTTTGATCACCTGCTCTCTATCAGGGTCTGAGTGCTTCCACCTGCCCAGAGAGCCCAGAGAGGATTGCCAAGCAACCCTCTTGGGCACCTACCCCTGCCTGTGTGTCCTCTCATCTTCTATCTCTCATACATATCAAGGTCCATGCCCAAATTTCCATTTAAAAAAAAATCTAGAAAATGAGCACATTTTATTGGGTGCTCTGTGTGCACTTGCCTCTTCCATCAGATTTACCAAGGCCAGATCCTATGGTTGGGCTGGGCTGAGCTGGGTGGAGCGGGGCAGGTCTGAGCTGGGTGGAGTGGGTCAGGTCTGAGCTGGGCTACAGGAGTCTGAGCTGAATTGCATGCCTCCCTCCTGTCAATCAGCCAGGCAGCAAACATTTTTTAAACGATTTCTATGTGCCAGTCACTATGATTAGTTCTGGGGATTCAAAGAAAGGCAAAAATAATCCCTGCCCTCAGCTAGCTCACATTCTAAAGGAGGAGACTGACATGGAAATTATTATATTATATGATATTATATATTATTGTATTACATATGTTATATATATTTACACACATATATATTCTGTGTCTATACAAGATAGATACAGGATAAATGGAAGGAAATCTCAAAGGGAAAGGCATAGCAGATGGAGATGGGATGGGGAGACAGGAAAGGCCTCCCGTAGAAGGTGGAATTTGAGCTGAGTCTTGGAAGGAAGTCGGGAAAACTAAGAAGTGGAAGTGAGGAAGGAAGGCATTCCACAGATGGGGTACAGCCCGTCAAAAACACAAAGAGATGGGTGATGGAGTACTGAGTTCAAGGAACTGCCAGTAAGCTATTGCCTACTGTATCTAGATCATAGAGTGCATGGAGGAGAGTAAAATGTGAGAAAGCTATAAAGGTAGGAGGGGGCCAAGTTTAAAGCATCATATTTTAGATTCAATCCTGGAGAAATAGGGAACTATTGAAGTTTATTGCAGGAGGAAGGAGAGATGACACAATTAGACAACTGAGGATGGATTTTGTTGTTCAGTCCTTTTTCAGTTGTGTCCGACTCTTTGTGACCCCATTTGGGGTTTTCTTGGCAGAGATACTGGAGTGGTTTGCCATTTTCTTCTCCAGCTCAATTTACAAATGAGGAAACCAAGGCAAACAGGGTTAAATGACTTGCCCAGGGTCATAAAGCTAGTAAGTGTCTGGGGCCAGATTTGAACTCATGAAGATGAATGTTCCTATCTCCAGGCCTGGCATTCCATCCTGGCACTCCACTCACCATCTAGCTAGCCCTGATTAAGGACTAGGGAGATTAGGGACAGAGCTGAAACAAGCAAACCAATCAGAAGGCTGTTGCAATAGTTTAGGTGAGAGGTGATAAGGTCCTGAACATGGATAAGTGGCTGTGTGAGTGGAGAGAAGGGGACTTTTACAAGAGACGTTCTGAAGACAGAAACAAGATTTGGCCTCCACACCTCTGCAAGCCAGGCCAGAACTACACTATTCTCTGATTTACCCTTAATGAAGCTTTCCTCATTCCCATTACCCACCCTGCCCCCATCCCAACTAAAAGCAGTCCCAGGCCAGGCCCAAAGCCTCTCAGTCCTTAACCCTACACTCTCCTTGTAGGCCCTGCCAGGGGTAGAAAACAGCCTTACCCACCACCACCCACCCTATAAGTGGAAAAAGTGCTGGATTTAGCTAGCATCAGAGGACAGAATTCTAATTTCTGCCTGTGTGACCTTGGACAAATCTTAACACCTCAGTTTCCTCATCCTTGAAAAAAAGGGGTTGGACTAGGTCATAGGTCATATGATCATAGATTTAAAGCTAGAAGGAAACTTAGAGCTATCTAGTCTTAACCTCCTCACTTTACAAATGAGGAAACTGAGGCCCAGAGAAGTTAAGTGACTTATCCAATGAGATAACCTATAAAGTGCTTTGCAAACCTTAAAGTCCTATATAAATGCTATCTTCCTAGTATAGCAGCAGAGCTTGAACATTAATCCCTCACAGCTCTAAATTTATGATACTAAATCTAAATTTATGATACTTCCTCTTTGTCCCCCTCCCCCCCCCCCCACCAACCAAACATCCAGGCTTAAGAAAAGCACTCAGGTCCTCTGCCTAGGGTCTCCTTCTGGAAGAAGTCATCCCTCTGGTTTTTTTTTTTGTTTGTTTATTTTTTAAAATAGTTTCTAACCATGACCAACGTCCCACTAAATCATTAGAACCATCAGAACTCCTCCCTCCCTCATACTCCTAGGACAGCTGGGATTCTATAGTCTCCTACCCTGCAAAGGCAGATCTCCTAGGGGGAAAGGCTGATCTCTCCGTGAGGGGGGCTCCTATGGTAATTCCAGAAAGCAAAAGCAGAAGCTGGGGTGGGGGGAGGATAATGAGAGCCAAGCGACCCAAGGGCCATCTGTTAACTGTCTAACTTCCCCGGAAACAGGCTCGAGGCCAAGCTCTTTTCCCCAGTTGACTGATTCAGGACAGGACACGGTGTATCAAAAGCAGACCCAGGAATCCTGAATCCATCCTGGGCTTCTGTCCCTAGGATTCCACAGACTGTTGCTTTCTGGAACCCTGAGGTTTGAAGGGCTGAATCAAAACGATTATCAAATGTGGAAATCAATAAAGTCCTTAGGAATCATCTCATTCAAGCCCTTCAATTTGAGGAAACTAAAGGCCAAGAAAATGAAGTGAGTCACCTACAGTTATACAATGGCAAAGGTGGGACCCAAACCCCAGGGCCTCACAACTACTAGCCCAGGGCTCTCTCAGCCCCACTGTGCCACTTAAATGATGAGAATTCAGTGTTCTGTTGACACCCTGATTTAGCAGAACAGCAAGGAAACAAGAATGGAAATCTTCATTCCTGCTCAGTCCCTGGGCCTGAACCTTGCAAGAACCAGGAGAAGGTAGAGGCAGGGGTCCAGGACATTATGAGCCCTGAGTCACTGCCTCCTCCTGGCCTATTGGTCTTGGGGTCTTCTGGCTTGCCTGCCCGTGTCAGTAAGATGGAGGTTTTCAGTGCCAACTGGGGACAAGAAGTGAAAACTCCTTATAGGGCTTCATGAATCATTCTCTGAGTAACTCTTTCAAGTCTACTTTCAAAAATCTATACTTCCTATCTCTATTCCTCTGCCTCCATTTTCCATCTCATTTGTCCTCTCTTTCCCCTTTCACAATCTCCCTTCTCCCCTCCTCTCCTTCCCTTCTCCACCTCCCTTGTCCCTTTCCTCTTCTTGTATTTCCTTTCCTCCTGCCCCTTTCTCCACTATCCATATTGTCCTCTTTCTCCTTCTCCTTTCCCTTTCTCCCCGTTCTCACTCTCTTAGGGCACTGGAGTTAGGAGGATCTGGGGTCAATTCCTGCCCTAGACATTTATTAGTTGTGTGACTCTTCTGTGCCTCAGTTTCCTTATCTGCAAAATGGGAGGAGGGAACTCCATGACTTCCCAAAGTCCTTTCTAGCTCTAAATCTTTGGTATTTCCTCTCTTCTCCCTTGTTGCTCTTTTCTTTATATTCTCCACTCTACTCTCCCTTTTTTCCCTTTCATTCCCTTCTTCCGCTTTCTCCTCACCTCCCTTGCCCTCAGGTCCTGGTCAACTGTCTTTTGATCTTTGATCTTTTATCTTTTATCAATAGCCCTGATCTCTGCCCTCTCCACCCTTACAACTTTGCAGTCTTTAACCCACTGCTCAACCTGGTCTAGGGCCCCTTTTGTAATGTCAATGAAGGACACTTGCCAAAGGTTTAGTCAAGAGATGAAGGTATCTGTAATTGCTTTGGGCAGCTCCATCTCCAGCCCCATCTCATGCCATGCCCAACCTGTTCGGTTAGCTTCAAGTATTTGAAAAGCTGTCACTTCGAAGAGGCATGAGACAGGATCACAAATATAAAGGTGGAAGGGATCCTAGAAGTCGTAAAATCCAACCCCCATCCCTCATTTTACATAGGGGGAAACTGAGACTCAGAAAGGTAGGGTGTCTTACTTGAAGTAACACAGCTAGCAAGTGTTGAGGCAGATTTGAACCCAGGACTTCCTGACTCCAGGCCCAACATCATGTCATTCTCCTTGTGATGAATGCTGGATCCCCTAGCCTGATCCATTTCGAGGAAGCACAAGGTCCCAGCTACACCCACTCTTTCTCGCTGAAAGTCTGGACTAGTCTGTATTTGATGACCGGCTATGCCTTAGTTTCTAGTTTCCTGTACCCCAAACCCACATCATTATCTAGATACCTCTAGCACCACCACCCACAACTTCTTCTGTAAAAGTGCTTAGCACAGTGCAGGACACATAGTAGGAGCTTGAAAAATTCTTGTTTCTTTCCTTCCTTCCCTACTTCTCTCCCATTCTCCCTCTTTCCTTTCCTTCTTTCCCTCCTCCCTCCCTTCCTTCTTTCCTTCCTTCCTTCCTTCCTTCCTACCTCCATTTCTTCTTTCTTTCTTCCCTTCCTTCTTGAAATTTTCCCCTTCTACCCAACATGAGTTTTGGAAAGGTTAAAAGGAAGATAAATATAATTGTCAGGGCATAAACATTACTCAAGGCACTCCTAAAAGCTGGTGCCTGATACCTGATTGGATAACTATCTAGAATTTAAATGGTTTGCAAAACGCTTTATAGCTATTATTTAATTTGATCCTCACAATAACACTGAAACAATCCCCATTTTACAGATGAGGAAACTGAGGTTAAAAAGATTAAGTGACTTGCCCAAAGTCACACAGCTCATGAATATCCAAGGCAGGATCTGAACTGAGGTCTTCCTGACTACAGGTTTAGCACTCTCTACCCACCTCACTGTCTCAGATTAGGTAACTCTAATCTTGATAATTATAAATTAAGTTTAACTCAAGAGGTAGTACAGTGCAATAAAAACTGCTGAATTTGGAGGTGAGGCCTGAGTTCAAACCCTCAAACTTACTGCCCATGTAATTTTGAACAAGTCACATATTTAATCTCTAGGGGTTTCAGTTTCCTCATCTGTGAAACGGGGATAACACATACATTACCTACCTCATCAAGGCTGCTTCAGGGAAAGTGCTTTGAAACTGTAAGGTGCTGCCTCCATGTGAATTATTACGAAGAAAGGGATTTTTATTCTTCTAGGGTTGTATTCTTTTTTTTTTTTTTTTTTTTTGGCAAGGCAATTGGGATCAAGTGACTTGCCCAGGGTCACACAGTTAGTAAGTGTCTGGTGCAAAACTGGATTTGAACGCAGGTCCTCCTGACTCCAGGGCCGGTGCTCTATCCACTGTACCACCTAGGGTTGTATTCTTGAGATCCTGGCTTTTCAACCTTCTTCCTCCCTGGCTAATCTGCCCAAAACCCATTTCCACTTCCTCCCTAAGCGCGCGTGCGCGCACACACACACACACACCCTTTGTGCATATAACCCAATACACACAGTGGCGCCAGGCTAAGCTTTACTACAAAGGAAAGGAATCAGGAAGCAAAGACTATTCACAGAGATGAGCAGTATCCACCCAGCTCAGTTCTTTTGATTGGTGTTCAGGTTTATAGCATCAGCCATCCTTCCTTGGCCCAACCCTTCACAGGTCCTGTGTCATTTGGAGGGGACCTTTAACCTGGGACTTCCTTTCCAGCCCACACACTGAATGTCATCTCTACTTCTCATTTTCCCCAGGCTTACCAGAGTAGCTCTACTGCTCTCCCTGTCGTTACCTGGGTCACCTGGTAGCTGAATGAGAGGAGGCGCCATATCTCTGGGAAACTGGAGAGAGTCTAACCTTCCCCCGCCCCCAGGATGCTGACAAAGGGTTTGCAATAGTAATTAACTCCTCACACATACCCACCCCCAACCCGCTGCTTTATTTTTAAGCTACCTCCTATTCCTCCAGTTTATTTTTAAAGTGAAAGTGCCATGTGGTTGCCCTTTGCAGGTGCCAGATCCAATTTGGACTAAAAAAAGGAGGGGGGGGGAAGTTCAAGGGATCTCCTTTTCCAGGGTCTGCTCTTCCATCTCCCATCTCTTGTCCCCAGCATCTTGGGGCTAGGCCATAGAAGACTCTAGGGAAGGAATTATGGACCAGGGAGGGACACACACACATCTATCACCCTCTTACCAAGCTCATGGAACCTATGTAAACATATCCCCAGGTTCAGCATCCAAGGAGGCCCTCTGCTCAAAGTTAAAGATCATAGGATCTTGGATTTAGAACTGAAAGAGAGCTTAGAAGGCTAGTCACATGTTACGCAGAGTTTGTGAGTTGCCCAAGCTTGTACAGGTAGTGAATGGCAGAGCTGAGACTTGGACCCAGGTCCTCTAGATTCCAAAGCTAATACTCTTTCTAATACTTGTGGTAATACTGTACCACACTTAGTCTCTTCCCAGTTGTACTTCCTTCACCTTCAACTCTACAAAGTGGCATTATCTCCCTCATTTTCCATCTTTCAGTCTGACCCACCTGTAGTCTACTTGGTAACATGAGGCTAACAGACAGGGAAATTGCCAAAGTTGGCATCTTGGCATAAGGCACAAAGATCATGGCAGTGGTAGAATAGGGTCCTCTCCCTGGGGTCCTCACCTCTGGTAATATTCTAGTCCTTTATTTTACTCTGAGAGCTCAGGAAAATGCCTGGGACCAGAGTCCTACCCTTGGCTTAACAATCTCTCCTTTTCAGATCAGATCCCTGCTTTCCATAACTACAGAGATCTAGGCAAAATTTTCACCACATTTTGGAATTAGAATCACAATTAGAACTGGAAGAAATCTCAGAGTTCATCTAGTCCAACCCCCTTATTTTACAGATGGGCCTTTGCAAACTGAGTTAAGTGATGTTTCCATGGCCACATAGATAACAGAGGCAAGATTTGAACCTAGGTCCTTTGAGTCCCAAGTCAGGTCTCTTTCCATTGTACCATGTTGTCCACCTGTCAGTTGTTTCTGGAGAATAGAGGAGGCAATGACACAATCTCAGAGTTGGAAGTGACCTTACAGTCCCTTGTCCAATCCATACCAGGACAAGAATCCTCTCTGCAGCATCTCTGACAAGTGGCCATCTCACCTTGGTTTGGAGACCTTTAGCAAGGGAAAACTTCACTTCCTTCTGAAGCAGCCTTTCCCATTTTGGGATAGCTCTCATTGTTAGGAAGTTTTCCTTTCATCAGGCTTAATACCTTTTTGCAACTTCCACCCATCCATCACTCCTAGATCTGCCCTTTGGGGCCAAGGAAAACAAGTATAATCCCTCTTCTGACTGACAGCCTTTCAAATACTTGAGGACAAATATCATCTCCCTGCCTCGCTTCTGTTCTCCAAGCTAAACATCCCTGGTTCTTTCACTTTTCCTCATATGGCATGATCTCAAGGACCTTCACCTCACTGGCTACCCTCCTTTTGATGCAATCCAAAGATAAATAGACTGTTTGTCAGACTGTGACTGGTTTTTCTCTTTCTATAAAGTGAAATGATCTCTTTCTTCCCCCTTCCCCTGACCCAAGTTCTCATCATTTTAAAATCAGGAACCAATTCCTTGTTATTATTTAGAATCAGGTTCAGAATAGCAGTTCCCCTCATTGGTTCCAGAAGATATCTAGATCATTGGAGTTTCTTTACATCACTACTCAATCATATCTCAGTGCCAGGCTTGTGATGATGTGTTTTCTAAATTCCTCATCTCTTTCCTCTTCCTGCTAGGGTGGTCTGTAGTATATTAGAACAATATACTTCAGTTTCTGCCTCTATTAAGCTTCATCCAAATTCTTTCCCACCATGCTTTCCTCTTCTTGCTCCTGGGTTTTGCCATATTGGCATCTTTTCAATATAAAATGCTACACCACCCCTATACCCACCCCTAGAATTAGCTCCAGTCACACACTGTCTTACCTTCTCTCCAATGTACCTCCCTCCAAACATTCTAGTGACTTAGTCACAAGATCCAACTTTAAAGTTAGAAGAGTTGGAGTCTAGCCATTTTGTCCCAATCACCCTCATTTTACAGATTTGGAAACTGAAGCTAAGAAAGGGAAAATAGTTTGCCTCAAATAATAACATGTATATAATACTTTAAGGTTTATGAAATACTTTTTTTCGGAATGATCCAGTGAGGTAGGTGGTACAATTATTAATACATCCAACCTCCCCATTCCACTTTCCCTTTTACAAATGGTTTAAAGGATTGAGTAACACACCTAATCAGGTTACCTAATCAGGAAGTGTCAGAACTAGAGCTAGAACCCAATTCTCTTGACTCTAAGCTCAAAAATCACACGTTGAGTTAGTGACAGAGATAGGACCATCCTATGGCAGTTTAATTTGATATGAAACAATAGGACTCTCAGATTCATTGGGTGGTAGCTGAAAGGGACCTTAAACATGGCCTATTCTAACTCCTTCACTTTGAAGAAGAGAAACCAGGACTTGGAGAGAGTCAGTAATCACGCCCAAAATTATGGGGATAGTAACAGAGTCAGGATTCAAAACCAGGCCTCTGGCACTTTTCATTCCACCATCCTGCCTGCCTGGGACTTAACACAGACTTGGACTACATTGATAGAAACACAGAATGGAAAACAAGAAAAGGAATTGTCCCAGTGGGTTCTATGCTGGTAAGACTGCATCTTGAGTCTTGTCTAGTCCTGGAAACTTCACTTTTGAGGACAATTAAAAAGATGGAATGTATCCAGAAGACTGCAACTGGGATGGTGATGAGTCTGGAAACCATGTCAAAGGAGGACCAGTTGAAGGAACTAGAGAAGATTAGCCTGAAGAAGAGAATGTTTAGAGGTGATATGGTGGGTGTCTTTAAATATGTTGTCATGGGGAAGAAGAATTAGACTTTTTCTAGAGCCAAAATTAGGACCAATGGGTGGGAGTTACAGGGAGACAAATTTTGTGTCAGTTTAAAGAAGACCATTCTAACAATTAAAGCTGCCCAGTATCTTTGCCAAACAAACAAAACCAAACAAAAAATAAATAGGGTCATGAGGAGTCAGATACGACTAAAACAACTGAACAACAACAATATTGCTTTCCTTGTAGTGTAGTGAGGTCCTTATCCCTGGACCTGTTCAAGGATAGGCTAAATGCCAGGCTACAGGGGATGGGGGGACCAGGAATTATTGAATGGATTCTTACATGTAGGAGTATAGGGAAAGCAGGTAAACAAATATCCCATCATGGGCTTAGGTGGTCTTAGGTTTCGTATGATGTTCTTCTCCTATCCCCACCCTAGCACCCTCTGCTACAGTCTTCCTGTCCATCAAGTATTATAAGCTTATGGAGTAAGACTCTAGGGACTTTCGAATGCCAAACTAAGGAATTTGGGGAAATATTTATTAGCTGACTCTGTGTTTATTGGGGGCTACCTAGGTTGCTTTGTATAAAATAGTTGGAAGATAAATTAAGAGTAGGAGAGATTAGAGGCAGGGAGACCATTTAGAAGAGAATTGCTATACTCTGTGTGGTATCATTCTAAGTGATGGGGCTGAATTAGGTATCATGGCAGTGGGAGTGGAAGGGAAAAGATAATGAGAAAGAATGGAATCATAGAATCATAGATCTAGTTCTGGGAAGGACTTCAGATGCATCTCATCCAACCCATTGCTATTCAAGGATTCCCCCTCCAATAATTCACCCTACAAGTGCTTATTCAGTCCTTGCTTGAAGACCACCAGGGAGGAATCTACCCCCTTCAGAGGCAGCACATAAAATATGGATCACTCCAGTTGCTAGGGGTTAGGAAATACTATAGAAATATGAGTTGTTGATTGTATCTTCCCCTCCAGGAATAGGGAAGGAAGGTTATTAAAGAATGTTCCAACCCAGATGAAGTGGTGAGTATGGTGCAAGAAGCCAGTGCCAGAATTTTAATGGTCAACCCTGGCCCTGGAAAAATAATGTCAGAGTGCATCTCTCCCCTGCCCCCTTTCTTTTTTGATGGAGAGGTGGGGGACCATGAGTGTGGGATATTGAATATGCTGCCAGGCATGGTCATGATCACATTCATTTGGTTGGTTTTGCTTAACTTTTTTCTTTGTTACAAGGGAAGGAACAGAGGATGAGAAGAGAGGGCCATATCCAGAAGTGATTGAGATAGAAAAACAAAATACGTCAATAAAAATGACTTTAAAAAATAAACATAAGCTTATACCAGGAGCCAAGCAAACAAGAAACAAACTGGAAGAAGCCAGAGGTGGGAGGTGGTGCTGAAAATGGAAGCAAGGTCAAAAGTAAGAATTTAAAACCAGGTCTAACCTAAGGAGGAGTCTAACAAGGGTCAAGGTACGTATTTCAGGGTTTATGAGTTTTGTTCCAGAAGACAGATGAAATGTTGAGCAAGATAATAGGGTTTAATTTGTCAAATTTGAAGACCTCATGGGCACATGTGACTTTTAAACCTGGTTAAGGACTAGCTGGTCCTAGGCTTTCAAGCCTCCATCAGCTATGGGACTTCTTTGAACTGCAACGACCTTCATGAATCTCCTTGAGATCTCATGGTGGGAGCCAAGTTGTGGTGATGTAAGCTTGCCCTCTCCAGCCAGTGAGCCTGGGACATGGACAAGAGGGTGGATTGTGAGTTTGTAATGGAAGCAATCAAGGGCACTGCCCTTATGCCCCCACCATTGCCCCCATTATTTATAAGGGGAAAATAACTCAATCAGTTTTAAGCGTGTTGTATGTGAAGAAATGGTGGGATACCCAAGTGGAGATGTCTAGCAGGCAGCAGCTCAGGAAGCATTTAGGTTGGAGGTGTAGATTCGGATGTCATCTGCATAGAGGCAATAATGAAGAAGCTGTGAAAATGGATGAGATTTCCAAGGAGAGAGTGTCAGTCAAGAAGAGAATAGAGCCAAGAAATGTTCCATGGAGTATGCCGACATTGAGAGGAAAGGAGAAGGACAAGTAAAGCAAGAAGTAAGTGACTAAAGACATAGGTGAGCTAGGAGAGAGGACACTGAAGCCATGGGAAGAGTGCTTTTAAGAGGGAAGAACAGGTCAATAGCTTTAAATGCTACAGAGAGATCAAGGGAGACGAAAAGTTGTTGTTGTTTTTTTTTTAATAGCAATGTATTCAGGGATAAAGAGGTCATTGGTGCCACTGGAGGGACAGATTTAGTGAAGTGATGAAAATGGAAGCCAGATTATAAAAGGCAAAGCATGAGTGGGGTGATCAATTAATCATCAACAAGTATTTATCAAGCACCTACTATGTGTCAGGCACTGTGCTAAGTAGGGATATGAGTACAAAGAATAAAACACTCCTTACCTGCCCTAGTGAGCTTACATTCTAATGAATGGCAGCTGCTGGTAGCACAATGGCTGGAGTGCTGGGCCAGGAACTCAGGAAGCCCTAAATTCAAATTCAGCTTCAGACACTTAGATTATAAACTCCTCTATTTGACTGTAAACTCCTTGAGGGCAGGGACTGTCTTTTGTTTCTTTTTGTATTCTCCAGAGCTTAACATATTACCTGGCACATAGTAGGCTCTTTGTAAATATTTATTGATTGACTGATTGCTGTTCACAAGTTGATTGCTTGTTGGGCAAGTCATTTAACTTATGTTTGCCTCAGTTTCTTCAGTTACTAAATAGGGATAATAATAGCACCTTTTTCCTAGGGTTGCTATGAGGATCAAATGAGATAATATTTGTAAAAAGTGCTTACCCACCACCTGGCACATAGGAGGTACTATATAAATGCTTATTCCCTTCCCCCACAATGAAATACAAATATGCATAAAAATATATACAGCATAAATACAAAGTTAAAAAATACAAATGAATACCAAATATTTCATTTGCTGCTCCAGTGGCTATAGTTACTATCAGTATCCATCTCTGACTACCAATGGCACCTCTGATGGGACCTCTGGATCCTCCAAGGGTGCCTATTCACTTCCATCTCAAGATATTCATTCATCTAAGCTGAGGAGAGAGTGAACATAAACTGACAGAGGTGGCCCTGAACTCATAGCTACTGTGAAAGTGTGGGAGACAGGCCTGCCAACCCTTGTCCACCCAGCTCTGGAGACCAGCTCAGAAGAATCCTGCCTCACTAGAATCAGGTAGGATATATCCATGCACACCTCATGGATCAGCCACATAGGCCAATCCCCACCCATGCTCTGTAAATACAAATATGATACAGTCCATGCTTACAAGATACTTACCTCCTACTAATGTGATGGGGAATGAGAGATCAAGTTTATGGGACAGAAGCTTAGCAGGGAAAGGAAGGTATTGTGGTAAGGATATTAATAGAACAGAGGGGGTACGAATCAACCCACTCCCAAATCCCTAATACCTCCACAACACTGGCTGGGACTGTTTAACACAAAGAAATTGTGCTGAAAACCTACAGCAGTTTGGATTACCTTTGTCCCCAAGTGCATTGACGTGGGACCCAATTATGGATCTTTTGGGCAAGAAGAGTTAAAAAGTCACTTTTTAGTCAGTATTGGTCAGTATTTTGGAAGTGTTTTGCATTACTGCACGTGTATAACTAGGCAAATTGCTTGCCTTCTCAATGGCGAGGCGGGGAAGGAGGAAGGAAGAGAATTTGGAACTCAAAATTAAAAATGAATGTTAAAAATTGTTTTTTACATGTAATTGAAGAAAAGATAAAATACCAAATTAAAAAAACATTAATAATGACCAAAAAAGAAAAAGAAATTTGGTCAGGAAACTTCAGATATCTCAGGGAACCTCATGGCTTGTAATCTCCTTACCAATGGCTTTTATTTATCTGTTTGTTTTTCTTCCCGGACTTCTTTTTAACTATCTTGGGAAATGCGTCTATCTGAAGGCATTGGGATATATTTTTAGTAAAAGAACTGTTTGAAGCCTCAGGCTATGAGTGATCCATTGTATCAGATGCTGAAACCATACCCCTGGAGAAGGGAAAAAATAGGATTGGCAACCCAAGGGGCAGCAGTATCTAAACAGAGGGAATGAATCTAGCAGAGGGAGAGAGATGGAATATTATGGATGCAATAAAGAAGATAGAGTAAGATCCCAGAAGACATGAAAAAGGAATAAGATGGGAGAGGAAAGGTTAATTTTGGAAAGGAATTGGGGCAAAGATGACAGAGAAATTTCTAGTTGCCAAAAAAAAATATAACTAGAGAGACATCCAGTAAATTTAAGAAGATCTGGTGCCATGAAACCAAATTTCCCAAATGCAGATTTGGGATACACTGGCAATTTGTTGTTATATCTTTTTCCAGATGGTTTAAGGGTTATGTTAGATGGCAAACTTGGTGAAAAGAGTTGCAGTCTGGTGACAGAGTGAGAAGCTACATTACAAGAGATTAAGAAACAAATAGATGCTTAGGAAACAGAGGCATCTTTCTAGGACTTTGGAAGCAAAAGCGAGGGGAAAGATGGGGCTATAATAGCTTAAGGAGCAAGTGGGTCAAGTGAACTTTTTAAAAAGATGGGATAGATCTGAGCACATATTTAGACATCAGTGAAAGAGTCCATAGATGGGATTGACTGAAGATGAGAGGGAATTTCTAGGTTCCTGGAAGAGATGGAAAGGACAAGGAGGGGTTGGGGAAGGGGTGGAGAAAAGGTAAGGCACCCATTTTAGGACATGGTGTCAAAGTCCAAAGTCAGAAGTGGAGTGAGAGAGGAATGAAAGAAGTCTGATCTGGGGGCAGCTAGGTGGCACAGTGGATAGAGCACTGGCCCTGGATTCAGGAAGACCTGAGTTCAAATCCAGCCTCAGACACTTGACACTTACTAGCTGTGTGACCCTGGGCAAGTCGCTTCACACCATTGCCTCATAAAAAAAGTCTGACCTGGATCCTTCCTAAAAAGGGAGACCAGGAGACCCTGGGAGGAACTTACCAATGGGAAAAGGGCACTGCAAGGTTGGAGGGAAGTTAAAGAGTGAGAAAGCATCTGAGACACGGTAGTAGAATCCAGAGAGTCAGAAGCAGAGTTCAGAAATAGGAACTAGCCCAGTCTAGTAAGCACTCAGTTGTAGTAGTAGTAGTAGTAGTAGTAGTAGTAGTAGTAGTAGTAGTAGTTCTTCTTCTCCTCCTCCTCCTCCTTCTTCTTCTTCTCCTCCTCTTTCTCCTCCTCCTCCTCCTCCTCCTCCTCCTCCTCCTCCTCCTCCTCCTTCTTCTTCTTCTTCTTCTTCTTCTTCTTCTTCTTCTTCTTCTTCTTCTTCTTCTTCTTCTTCTTCTCCTGAACCTCAGATCAGGTGCCTCCTCCTCAGTGAAGCCTTCCTGAATCCCTTTAAATTGCTAACATTCTTCAATTCTGGAAATTACTTTGCATGCTATTCTGTAAAGGCTCTAGTAGAATGGAATCACTTTGAGGGTAGGTAGATTTGCTTGTTTTTGTATCCTCAGAGGCTAACATATGTTTAATAAATGTTCATTTGGAATTAATGAAAATTGTTAGCTTAGAACAAGATACATTTCATCCATAACATTACCTGACTTAACAATCCTTTATTTAACTTTTATTGGCTTTAGCTAGCTATAAAAGAGGTAGTATGGTTTTGAAAGAGTCTTGGAGACTGGAAAATGTGAGTTTGAGACAAATACGGGTAGGGTGAGTCTGGCTGGGTCACTGAGGAATAGGAACTAGACCTGGCCAGGTCACTCAGGCTCTTAGTACCTTAGATCCAATCTGTAAAGCTATAGGTTGCAGGGCAGGGATTACTCTGCATTAGCAGAAGGAATTTCGTTAGCAGTCCTTCCCTATAGCAATGATATCACAGATCCAGATTCCTCCCCAAAAAGCTGATATTTCTTTGTGGAAACTAATTATGTTGATTTAAGAAATTAGGAACATGTAATTTGCATTTTTAAAGATATTTAGTATGGAGATCAGAGTAGGAATTCTTCAGTTATGACCCGTCCCAGATGTCTTTTCCATTATTAAAAATCTATTAAATAGACTACGGAGAGAAAATATATAATTTAAGGATCCTATTGTTTCACATTGGTGACAAGTTAAATTGTCCCTCTTCATGGATGGGGAAAATATAATTTAAGTATCCTGCTGTTTCTCATTGATGAATTAAATAATTTCTTCCCATATGTTGCAACTATATGTAGTATAAGGACAAAAGATATTTCATGTGGGTTGATATTTCAGCCTATCAGGCCTTTGCCCCTGGCTCAGACAAGCCAGTTGTGTGACTGACCCTGCCCCACCCCAGCAAGTCACATGACCTCTCTCAGTCTCAGTTTCATCATCTGCAAAATGGGATTAATAATAGTAAATACTTTACAGAATTGTTGTGAGGCCCAAATGAGTTAATAAATGTAAAGAGCTTTGTAGACCTCAAAGTATTATATGTTAGCTATCATCATTATCACGGTACTCCCTCCATTTCTTCTTCCCCTTTCCAGCTGTGCCCTCTCCTGAGTAGGCCATCCTACAAAGGCTTTCAGATGGGCTAAGCTCTTCTGGTGCACACCCTTCTGTCACCAGGGTTTCTTTAGACTCTCAGTTCACCCCTACTTTACCAGTCATGGACCACAACAGAGGCACAGAATAATGGTTTTTCACCTCCCTCTCTCTGCTTCGTGGGTTGGACTTGGAGACCAGGATAAATGGAGCTGGTAACCAACATTTAAAAGCAAATACAATCTGCTTCTTTCAGCTGATGTGGACTTCAGCTGTACCAGCCAGAGCGTCCGTCTCTTTCATCACAGAGTTAACAACAGCATCATCCTTGACTCTTCCCTCTCGCTCATATCCAATCAGTTTCCAGGTCTTATCAGTTTTTATCTACAAAACATCAGTCACATCCTTAGCCAGCCACCAGCATCATCAGGCCCTCACCACCCCTTGCCTGAACTATTGCAATCTCTTACTAATTTCTCTCTCTGCCTTCAAGTTGCCCCCTTATCCAATTCATTTTCCACACAGCTGCCAGAGGGATATTCCTAAAAGCACAGGTCCGACTGGACACTCTCCTGCTCAAAATCTCCCTATTACCTCCAGGATCTAATACTAACTCCTATGTTTGGCATTTAAAGCAAGTCCTTCACAATTTGGCCCCAGTCTACCTATCCATGCTTCTTATACATTACTCCCATTCACACCTTGTAAGCCCCAGCTAGATTGGCCTCCTAGATCTTCCTCATAAGTAACATTCAATCTTCAATCTCTGCATCTTTGGTTGTACCCAGGCCTAGAATGCACCCCTTCCTTTCCTCTGCCTCTTAGAATCCCTAGTTTCCTTCAAAGCTCAGTTCAAATACTATCTAATTACTGCAAGATCCTGATCCCCTCAGCTGCAAGCACCACCCATTAATTACAGTCACGTTTAAATATTTTGTATTCACTTATATATACATAGTGTTTCCCCTCAAGGAAAATGTAAGGTCTTTGAGGGCAAAGACCATTTTTCTTTGTATGCCCAGTACCCATCACAGCTCCTAGGAGGTGGAAGACACTTAATCAGGCAATCAACAAACATCTATATTAAGTACCTACTATGTGCCAGGAAATGTACTAGGTGCTGAACAAATCAATAAATGCTTCATTGACTGATTGAAATCAGTCCAAGAGTTGGTAGTGGTGTTACCGGAGTTGCTTGATTATGTAAAAAGTCAGCACAGTAAAAGGTTTAGGAGTGCTGTATAGAATAAAATAGAAACCATGAAATCATTCTCCCAATATATCCAGTGGTGGATGAATCCAGGGTCCAATTTTGGGCTCCAAATAGTGATGCAAAGAATTTGGATGAATAGTTCAGGGTAACTGAACTATTACAGAGATAACTAAAAGGCTAAAAATTAAGGACTAAACTTATAGAATGGCAACTTATTTTTCCATCAACCAGATATAAGGCTGGAAGGACATCTAGTCCAATCTCCTTATTGCAGACAAACAAACTGAGGCCTAGAGTTCAAGGGATTTGCTCAAGGTCATGTCGGTAGTAAAACACAGAGGTAGATTTTGAATTCAGGTCCTCTAATTCTGAGAACTTTCTTCACAACTATTCTGTGAGGCAAGGAGTGTAATATTACCACCATTTTACAAGAAACTGAGGCTCTAAGACATTAAATTTGTCCAGATCCTACAGCTAGCAAATGCCCGGAAGATTTGAATCCCACATCACCCAACTCTTTTTCATTATACTATGAGATCTGACTAGAGGCAAAACTGTTAGTCTTTCCATTTACGAAGGGTTGAGTTGTTCTACATAGGCTGTTGACAATTCAATTTCCATCTCAACTGAGGACAGAACAGAAAGGATTTAAGCCAAAGGGATTTTAATTTACATCAGAAGTTTCCTAGTAGTGAGATTCAGTTAGTCAGTCAATAAACAATTATTAAGTACCTGCTATGTGCCAAGACAAGTTATGGAAAATCTTTGATCTCTAAGAGTTCTTATCACAAAATTATAGAGTTAGAGCTGAAAGGAACTCCAGAGGTCACCTAATGCAACTAATTTCACAGATGAAGATCAGGGAGAAGCTAAGGTCAAAGACTTTAGCAATTCCCCCAAGGTCACCCAGGCCCCAAGTACCAAATTCAGCTCTTTCCACTGTACATTACAAATTCTTCAAAATCCAAATTCTCTTCTGACTGTTATAATTTAGACATAGTCTCACATCCCAGGCAGCTGGTGGGGAAGTTATTAGATGACTCTTCAAGGTTCCATTCAATGTTATCTCTGTTCCTGTGATTTGGTTTCTGAA
The DNA here is from genome assembly GCF_900497805.2 of Vombatus ursinus. Lineage (NCBI taxonomy): Eukaryota > Metazoa > Chordata > Mammalia > Diprotodontia > Vombatidae > Vombatus > Vombatus ursinus. The sequence continues at coordinate 20,356,276 of NW_020948840.1, read as the reverse complement.
CACCGTGGCCTTGGGTTAACTTGGTGAGTCCATGGTCCCCAACCTTTAGGCCATGTAAAGGGCACTGCCTTTTGGGGAAACTTGGAGGATAGGAAGGGGTTGCCCTTTAGGTTTTTCTGCATTCTTTGATGTATCAATCAGTCAAAAAGCATTTATCTAGTACTAATGTGCCAGTCACTGTGCAAAGCACTGGAGATACAAAGAAAGGCACAAACAAAAACCTGTCCCTGTTTCCAAGGAATTCACATTCTAATGGGAAAAGATGCATAAAGAACTCTCTCCCTGCAAGACCTATACAGGGCAAATGGAAAGTAATCTTAAGAGAAAAGGCATTTGTAATATGACAGGACATGCAAAGGCCTCCTGCAGAAAGGAGAATTTAAACTGAATCTTGAACGAAGCCACAAAGGGAATGAGGAATTAGGTGAGGGGACAGAGCATTCCAGGCATGGGGGACAGGCAGTGCAAAGGCATGAAGATGAGAGATAGAGTACTGAGGTATTGTGTTACAGGAACAGAAAGTAGGCAATGGAGCTGAATCAAAGAGTATATGGAGAAGAGTAGTGTCAAAAGCCTGGAAAGGGAGGAAGGGACCAGGTTGTGAAGAGCTTTAAATGTCAGAGGATTTTATATTTGATCCTGGAGATAATAGGGAACCACTGGAGTTTCTTGAGGGAGAAGAGGGATAGTGTGACTTGTTCAGACCTTTGATTTAGAAAAAGTCAAGTTGGCAACTGAGTGGAGGATGGATTAGAATCGGGAGAGCTGAGGCAGGGAACCCATTTAGAAGTTTGATACAACAATTCAGTCAAGAGATGATTGATTAAGGCCTAAAATAGGATAGTAACTGTGTAAATGGAGAAGAAGGGAGGTATGTGAAGGATTAAGTAAAGGAAGAAACAACAAAAATTGGCAACATATTGGATATGTGGGTTGAGCAAGAGTGTGGAGTTGAGGATGATTTAGGTCTCCAGCATAGATTGGGTCTCAAGACCAGAATGATGGCAGTACCCTTGACAATAATAGAAGAGGGAATGGTTTTGGAGAAAAGAGAATGAGTTGTCTTGGATATGTTGAGGTTGAAATACCTACAGCACGTATAGTTTGAGATGTCCAAAAAGCAGCAGTGTAACCTGAGGTTGATCCCTCATCCATCTAGTCTGTGCATTCCCCCTGCCCAAGAACTTAGAAGTCACTGTGCCATGTGTGTGTGTGTGTGTGTGTGTGTGTGTGTGTGTGTGTGTGTGTGTGCTTCAGTGCAATATGTTAGGAGCAAGAGGATCAAATCTTTAGTATTGGCACAGAGGGAGAGAAGGTCCTGGCAGATGCCTCTAGGCTTGAATCCCTGTTGCCTGGAGTCCCTTTCATCCTAGGCACAGTGCCAGACAACACCATCTGAGTTCCTGGGCCCTGGGGAGGGCACTGATCACAAGAAAAGCCTCCATTCACATCTCCTGGCATCTGCTCCCCAAATCCTTGCCAACACAGGGCTGTCTGGGCCACTGCCCATGACCAAAAGGGAGAGACAGAGGAGAATAACAAGCAAAGGAACTTCACCAGTACTAGGGAGCTTGATATTGTTAATAGGCTGGGCAGAGAGGGGATGAGGGAGTGAAGGCTTAAGGTAATGCAGGGGAGGAAAGATAGAAAGCAAAAGGGAACGGAGGGGATAAGGGCATCAAAAAATGAGGGCATGAGGGGCAAAGAAGATAAGAGGTGAGGGAATGAGTAGATGAGGCAATGCATCTATTGATAGATCTACTGATCTACAATCAATCTATTGATGAGGGGATAAAGAGGATGAGGCAATGGAAAGAGGATGAAGAGATGAAGAGGTAAGAGGATGGGAGAAAGAGTAAAGGGATTAGGGATAAGGCAATGCAGTGGGCTGAGACAATAGAGGAGAGGAGAGAACAAAGGAAGGGGATGAGGAGCAGGGATCAAAAGTGAGCTGGAGAAAAAAAAAGATCCCTTTTCATATCTGGGGCTCCCTCTTCCCATACTCATGCTCCCTCACCGTGCTCCTTTTGGGAGCTAAGGCTCCTCTGGCATAGAGAGAAGGCGCCAGCCCCATGGCTGCCCCAAGAACATCTTCCACCTTTCCTCCCCAGGTGGGGCTACAAACAGCTCTCCTTCCCCGCAGTTTCTCCCTCATTCCTTATTCCCAGGAAACAGAGTTGGATTCCCCCAGAGAACAACCTGCTCCCAGGCTGACCAACCTGTGAGTCCCCAAAAATATGGCCCTGCCCCTACAGAAAAGGCATGGCCTCAACCTCCGAAAGAGTCCTGTATCTGTGACCACTACCCCTCCTCCAGAGCTGTTATTTCCAGCCTCCACAGGCCTGTTGAGAATATTGAGGGTTGAGAGTGTCGCACTCTGACTGATCCCTCCCCTGCAAAAAAAAAACAACAACTCTTCTACACTGATTTGGTTAAAAAGAGTTTTATTCATCAAAGTATCTATCACTGTACAGTGTAAGATAGGAAATAATACAACTATATATATGTGTGTATATATGTATGTATATTATTTTATTCTATATATATCTATATTATTTTATTATATATGTAATATATTTTTTTTACTTCTACATATTCCATATGTATCTACATACTAGATAGATGGATAAATGGATAGATAGATAGATAGATATTAGTTAGCGAGATAGAAAGATATTAGTTACTTGTACTTTGTCTCCCCCATTAGGATGTGAGTTCCTTGAGGTTAGTGGTTGTCTTTTGCCTCTCTTTATATCCCCGGTACTTGGCACAGTGCCCAGGACATAGGAAGCACTTAATAAATGCTAAGACTAGGATCATAATATCATAAATTTGGAGCTGAAAGGTTAAACTCATTTTACAGATAAGGAACTAAGGCCTGAAGAGGTTAGGTAACTTGTCCACAGTCATGCAGCTAACAGAGGCAGGAATCCAGTTCAGTTCTCTGATTCAGCACAATTTCCACTGCACCATAGGGTTTAGACCACCAGTGTTAAAGGAATTGAGTAGAAGGCAGGGGCATTGAAGGCAGGTTTTATAAGCTCTTCCCATTCAATTAATAAGCATTTGTTAAGTGCATACTTGTGCCAGGCTTTGTACTAGGCACTGAAGATACAAACTCAAAAAAATGAAATAGCCCTTGCCCTCATGGAGCTTACACTCTACCAGAAAAGCTAGCATGTACACATGTAACTATATTCAGGGCCAAGCAGACAGCTAGCATTAGTTTGGAGCCAACCACTATTGAAATAGAACATTGTGAAGGTCAAAAGAATAAAGAGAAAAGAGACTGTCACCCCCAGCCAACAGTGGATTCCATTTAAGCAAGAATGAAAATTCAGCAGGAAGAAGAGTAGTAGCCTTGAGACTCTTCCTCCACCTCATTGGGCATCTGGTATTTGGAGAAGACCCCTTTCCCATCCTGGGCCAGACTTGGCACCTATCTGTCCATGTTCCCCAAATCCAGTGGGAGGAAGGAGGGCCAGAGAGACTGGGTGTGGGATCTGCAAGCTCACAGCAGTTAGAAAGATCTTATTCAAAGTTCTATATTAGAACAAGCAGGGCTGCTGCGTCTGTTGGTTTTGCTGAACTTTTTGTCATGGGGTAAGGTTTAGTAGGATAAGATACGGGATGGGGAGGGATAGGTGAATTTGAAAACAACAATGATTTAAAAAACAAAAGGTATCAATGAAACTTTTTGAAAAGACTATTCAGGAGCCATTTTAAAAGTTGACTTAAAAAGACAAGGTGGGAGCAGGGGTCATAGGATTAAAGATTTAGGGTATCAAGAGGCTTCAGTGTCCATCTAAATCCACATCTCCTTCTTTTTGCAGATGAGGAAACCAAGGCATAGGGAGATTAAAAGATTTGCCCAAGGTCACTCAGATAGAGTCAGGACCTAAACTAGTTCCATTGACTCAAAATTCAAAGCTCTAATTCAACCTCTTCATTTTATGGAGGAAGAAACTGAGGAAGGACCTAGCCTGTCCACTCCCTCTTTGGGGAGAATGAAAACCACTGGGAAAAGATAGAAGGGTTAACTCTGGATCAAAGCATTTGGGGAAGTCGTACTGTTGCCAGGGGTTGGGTCTTCAATGTGGCAATCCTTGGATGGACCCAAGAAATCTAACCCAAATCCTACTGCTAAGGCTGCTCCCAAACCACAGCTAGCCCTGGAACCCAGCCACATGGGCATCTTCAGAGCAAGGACGTCCAGACCCATCTTTCTCAATCAATCAAAAAGCATTTATTAAGCACTTACTATGTGCCAGATACTACTCTAAGCACAGCATTAACCTCACACTTTTCTGTCTGAAAGTCAACTTCCTTTTTGGTCTCATGGTCTGTTTTCAACAGGAGATGATTTAGTATTTAGCATCCCTCTGAAGTGTTTATCAGCATGCTGCTGACTTCCATATCACATGCAGGGATATCAAAGAGAGCTGCACTAACCTCAGCTCCCGGCCCTGCCCTGCCTGGACAGAAGGGCTGCTATCAACCCTCCCTTGCCTCGCTCTGGATTGTGACTCACAGAGAAGCTGGTTCTGAGGGGGCCTGATTGACTCCCCTGGAGAATGGGGTTGCTGCCTTCAGGATGCCCAGCCTCGCCTTCTGTCCAGAGGAGGGAGGTTTCAGTCTAGACGACTGTAGCAGCCCTCACCCTCCTAGCCAACTGGAACTGTGAGTTCCCACTGGGTAACCAAGCAGAGCTCCCTGGAGACCAGAATTCACCCTGCCCCACTGTTTTTTTTATTGCAGTCCGGACCTAATTAGTATTTTCTGTGCCCCAGACAAGCAGTCCTGGAGATAGAGAAGCTGGAAGGGAAGGAACCCTTATGAACAGGAGCTGCGTGTCCCACTTCATCTATGTTGTATGCAGGGAGAGAGAATGCTCAGATATCAGGGCGTTTACAGAATCTATTCACCATGTCACCCCCAAAGCTACTTTAATACCAGTGCTGCTACAAACAAATGCTTGGTAGCTGGAGATGAGTAAACCTCATACGCTCATTGTACCCCCTCCTCCCAAATCCATCCCTTACCTCTCTCAGGGCCTCTGGTTCTTCCCCTTTCCCTCCTCCCACTCTCTTTGGTCTTCCTACCTGTCAATGGCTCCTTCTCAATCCTTCGAATCCCTTTTCAATTCTCTAGGACACAACTCAATCTTCTTTAGACCCCAGTCCTCTTTCCATTACCTCCACCCATCTCTGTTCACCCTCTTTCTTTGAGACCCTGCCCCTCCATTCTAGAGCCTTTCCCATAGCCTCTGCATCCCTCTCCACTTTTCTGGGATCCTGGCCCATCCCAGGCCCCCCTCTACCCCCTCAGAATCCCTTACCACCTCTCCCTGGGCCTCTTTCACCTCCAGTCTCTCCCCCATATTCTCTGTGCTCCTTTTCCCCTGATTTTACTTGTGTCCTCCCTCCCAGCTTATAGGTCAGCCTTGACCCTGTCTATAAACAAGCATTTATTAAGGGATTTTTGTATCTATGCACACACACACACACACACACACACACACACATATACACATACATATACATACACTGTATATATATACACTATGTATGCTATACATACACTGTAGATATTATATATACATATACTCTCTCTATATATACTATATATATGCACACACATATATACACATACATATACACACACTATATTTACACACTATGTATACTATACACCCACCATAGAATTTATATATACATACATACTCTTTCTATATATATACTATATATATATGCACACACATATATACACATACA
>NW_020948840.1:20286280-20350492 GCF_900497805.2 Vombatus ursinus | reverse complement strand
TGTGTGTGTGTGTGTGTGTGTGTGTGTGTGTGTGTGTGTGTATGAGTTAGGGCTAAAAAGGAAGGCCAAAAGCTGTCTTTCCCTCAACGAACCTACATAATAACCCTGGAGACAACATATAACTAACTAGCACCGTACAGGATATATGGAGTAGATAAGAGGTCATCTCAGTGCAGTACTACAGGCACAAAAGTCAAAGAGCATTGAAGGCAGCTGCCCACTGCTGATAGAATTGTAGATGATAATACCTAGCTGGGTTGATCAGTCACAGGCTATGTCAGGGCCTGGATGATTTGCCAGAGAAGCCAGTTAGAAGGCTGGAATCTTATTTGAAACCAGGAAAGCCAGACAGCAGGACTGGTCTATTGGAAAGAAAGCTGGACTGAGCTCTCATCTCAACTCAGCCTAGGTGACCTCAAGTAACATCTTTCTAGGCCTCAGTTTCCTCCCCTGCAAAGAAGTGGGCTAAGCCTATCTCCAGGTTTGGAGTTTGATTTTCATGCTCTCAGATCCCTTCCCATCGTTCCCTGGGCAAAGCGGGGCAGGCCTTGTGAATTGCTCTGAGGACTCAAGCGCAAATTGTGAATCCCAGACCAATGGGAGGTTTTCTGAGCTCAGCAGAAAGAAAGGGCTTGGAAGGAGCTGGGTGGAGAGAGGCTGGGCCTGGCCCAGGGCCAGGCTATGTCTGCAAACACTGACCTTGGCTGCTGGAGGGATTTTCCATGACACCAGCACCATCCCCTCACCCTCCCTCTACAGCCCCACATGGGCTTACAGAGGGTGGGTGATGGGGGGAAGGGCTGGCCTACACCCTAAGGCCCTGGAAGCCTGGGACTCAGGACACCTGTGAGACACAGGAGAGATCAAATAATGAAAAGGGGCAAGGGAGGAAGGAGGGGGGAACAGGCAGTGTGACAGAGAGTGGTGCTGAGGATGATAAAAGATGAGATTGTAAAGAGGAAAGAAGAGGCCAGAGAAAGGGGTACTGTGTTAAGTGGGAAAGGGAGGAGGAGGGGAAAGTCTCTGGTTTTGAGCAGTCAATCCCAGAGGCTGGGGTGGGGAAGAAATATCAGGCTTTGGTTCTCTTGGGCCTTTCTTCTAGCCAGAACAATCACTAGCCCAAGGTTTCCCAGGGAATGGGAGGGAAGGGGTCAAAAGCCAAGGGGGTGGGATCACAGGGAAAGAATGTAGGCAGTGGTATAACTTCGGGGAGTCGAGCTAAGCATATGGTCTAGGGGCTTAGCTCTGGAGGCACAAAGAATGACAGAACGGTCCTGCAGCACGTCCCAAACAAAAAAGCTGCTCGGTTACCATATCCCCTGGTACCTGGCACATTATAGGCACTTAGTGCTATTTACTGATTGATGACTAATTCACCATGGAGGGAAAACCATAGCTACCAGCTTAGGACTCAAGGAATTCTCTTCCAAAGGCTATGTCCTTGGAAGTTCTTTCTTTGGAAAGAACTTCTTGGAAGTCTTTCCTCTTTTACTTCTCAAAAGAGCCCTGTCTTCATATAAATGGGGTCTTTTGGTCCAGATAGATGATTTCATTTGTGAATGGAACTCCCAGTATGGGGGTTCCCTTCAATAGTACAGATGGTGATTGCTCTGTAATTTATGGTCTTAAGACAGTGGGGGTAAGGGAGAGAAGGCAAACTTGTTAAGGATCTCACATCTAGTACATGTCACAAGTAAGATGACAAGGCAGGTCTTCTAGTCCCAGTTGTCTTGTGCATATAACAATACTGGTGGTTTTACAATGCTTTGAGGCTTGCAGTCCCATCTGAGCCTCACAAGAACTCTGTCAAATCATAGATATTGTCACCCTTATTTTACAGAAGTGACTCTAAAAGGTCATTGACTTGCCTTTTGTTTGGCTACATAGCTATTAAGGGTTAGCTATGGATTTAGAACACAGTGGCTAGAGTGTCAAGACTGGAGTCAAAAAGACTCATCTTCGTGAGTTCAAATCTAGCCTCAGACATTTACTAGCTGTGTGACCCTGGGCAAGTCACTTCACTCTTTTTGCCTCAGTTTCCTCATCTATAAAATGATCTGGAGAAGGAAATGACAAGCCACAATTGTATCTTTGCCAAGAAGATCCAAATGGGGTCACAGAGTTGGACACGACTGAAATAACTGAACAACAATAATATCGAGGCCAAGTTAAGTGGTCTGTGCCCTACACCACACCGCCACTCATGCGGGTCTGCCTGGACAAGATGGAGGCAGTCAACCACCTAGTGTGCAGAGCTATTTTGTTACTTTATGTGGGCCTGGCAGGGAGGGGGGCATGTCAGTGCCCTCAGTCCTGGCTTAATGCCCTGAGGGAGCATTTATAATCTCCTCAAGCTTCATTCCCTACCTTCACCTGTGTTTCCACACCTGTATAAATGGAAGTTATCATAACATTTTCATGTAGCTCTTCCAATGGCAAATACAGTTATCCTCATCTTATAGATAAGAAAATTGAGACTCAGGAAATTGAATGACTCACAGTTAATGTCAGAATAAGGACTCAAAACCAGGTCTTCTGATTTCAAATCTGCTTCTCATTCAACTACACTCTTGTCTCCCACAACCAGCTTCTTTCTTCCTGAGAACTTCCTATCTCCTATAATAAATTTCAGATTTTCTTTTTTGAAATTAGGCAGGTAAGTGGCAAGTGGATAGACCACTGGAACAAGAGTCAGGAGGACCTGAGTTCAAATACAGCTCTTGCCACTTACTAGCTGTGTGACCCTGGACAAGTCACTTATTCTCTGTCTGGTCTCAGTTTCTTCCTCTGTAAAATGAGAATAATATTACTGCCTACCTCCCAAAGTTGTTATCAGAATAAAAAGAGATGTTTGTAAAGCTGCACGTAAGCCTTACAGCGGTCATCTAAGTGGTGCAGTACCGGTGGTCAGGAAGACTTCTCTTCCTGAATTCAAATCTTACTCAAACACTTAACTAACTGTGTGACCCTGGACAAACCCTATTTGCCTCAGTTTCCTGTTCTGTAAAATGAGCTGGAGAAGGAAATGGCAAACCAACTCCTGTATCTTTGCCCAAGAACACTCCAAATGAGGTCACAAAGAGTCAGACAAGACTGAAAAGTGATCCAACAACAGCATCCTTTAAGGCACTACGTAATTGCTAATTATTATTATCATACATTTCCCTCAGTGACAAGTCTTTTCTCACCCTCTGGCCAGTTGGTGACCTCCTTCCAGCTGTCCCTGAAGACTCAAAAGCTAGAACAATTCAGCCTCATCCTTGTGCCCACTTCTCCCACCCCTTCCTAACTTACTCTAATCAGGTTCCATTTCACTCAATCACGTCTCACACCCCACATCCCAGTCCACAAAAGCCAGCTGGCGTCTGGCCTTTCAGGTAGCTGCTAATCCCTCTCCACTTCTTAACAACTGTTTTTTGAACTGATTTGATCACAAACATTAGCATATCTAAAGTGCACATTTACATTTTATAAATTTGTCTTACAGTTAAGTGGTTACAATACACAATACTAAATAATAACAGTTAGTGCTTATATAGCACTTCTTAGCTTTGCAAAGCATTTTACAAATATCCCATTTTATCTCCACAACAACCTAAGAGGTGGGTGCTATTATTTTACAGACGGGGGGCTGTGGGGGGGGGAAGGGGCAGAATTTGAACTCAGGTCTTTCTGACTTCAGGTCTAACACTCATCATGGCACCACCTAGCTGCCCAGTACTGAGAGAGGTGTTTCTCAGAAGGGGAGAGAGGGTCAAAGAATCAGAATCAACAAATTAAGAACTGAAAGAAATCTTAGAGCTCTCAGTCCAGCCTCTTAACCCTCACCTGAAGAGAAATCCCTTCACTGTATGGTCAACATCTGGATGGTGGCAACCTTAAAAAGGTAGATAGATGTCAGATATGATTATCCTGGAGTTACTTGTGTCAACCAGGATGCTCAATCATCCAGTCTCTGCTTGACCTCCAGTGAGGGGGGCAGGATGGGACCCCCTATCAATCAATCAATCAATCAACATTTATTAAGTGCCTACTAAGTTCCAGGCCCTATTTTAAGCACCAGGGATACAAGAAGAGGCAAAAGACAGGCCCTGCCCTCAAGGAGCTTATAACCTTAACCTTCCCATTCCAATTTTGGACAACTTTGTTAGAAAGTTTTGCTTTCACTGAGTTGAAATGTGCCTCTCTAATTTCCAAGTTCTGCCCTCTGTGGGGCCAGACTCCTCTCAAACCTAGTCTAGTTCTATTTTTTCTCCAAGTTGACTCTTCCCCATCTTCAGCCCATCTTCCAAGTCTCCCCCATATATATCTTTACCTCATGGAAGACAGCAATAGCTAGTAGCTTTCTCTGTACCTTATACTTGTGACAGAATGGGGCTGCAGTTGGCTTAGGATCATAGATTTAGAAATGAGAGAGACCTTACAAATTACCAATTCCTTCCCTTTTTTAAAGATTGGGATACATTGGGCCAGAGAAGTTAAGTATTTTACCCAAGGTCACACAGGTAGTAAGTGATAGAGCCAGGAATTTGAACCCAGGACTTTGGACCCCAAATATAGCGCTCTTTCCAATGTACCATCTTGCCTCTTCACTTTAATATCGTCTTTGTTTTGCAGATGAAGAAAATGAGGCTCAGAAGGCATAAGTAACCTGCCCATTTTTGTTGTCTAACATCAATTCCTTATATTTTGTTAGCATTTAAAGTTCTCACTTAGTCCTCACAAATCCTTGGAGGTAGGCAACTATTTACATACATGTGAAGAAACTGAATCCCAGAGAGATCAAAATGATGTATTCAAGGTAGTAAATGGTAGTCAGGCCAAGATAACCAGGTCTTTAAATAAATCCTGGAATTGTTGTTATTGTTATTGCTGGTGGTGGTGGTGGTTCTTTCAAAGGGGATGTTTTTTAAGAAGACCAATGACATCATGGGTGATGTCTGTGAAAGGCAGTCCAGAGACCCAGCTATAGACACAGTTGCAGTGTGGGACTGTAGGTTCAAATCCCCTTCTAAAAACTTCCTACCTGGATGACCTTGAGCAAATCATTTGTAAAAGGAGGGGGTTGAACTAGTTGTCCTCTGGGGTCCCTTTCAGCTCTAGGTCTATGAGTTAGAGTGAAACAATTGAAAAAAAAAGCTTTGAACTTAGATTACTAGCTCTCCTAATTGACCTAGGAAAAAAATTACTTAACTTTTTTTGAACCTCAATTTTTTCTTTTGTAAAAAGAGGCTAATAGGACTGACCTCACAAGGTTGTAAATAAACCACTACAGAAATAAGTGTATTACTCATAGGCCTGGAGTGCAAAAGAAGAAAAGTCTGGACCTACAGTCGGGAGATATGGGATCAAGCCCCAATTCTACCACTTAATGTGTGAATGTGGATAATTCACATTATTTTTTCTGAACCTCAGTTCCTTCATCTGTAAATTGGGGACAAAAATCTTGTGCTACCTACCAAAACCACTGTAAACATGTGAGCTATCCATAAGAAGCAAAAATGAGTATCAAGGTCAAGGAACAGAAGGCTAGACAAACCAGGCAGCAGGGAATCATTTCCTGGAGCTTGGAGTGAAAAATGAAGATTTAGGATGGGGAAATCTATAGAGAATGTACTCCAGAGATCAGCTCTCATGGAGGATTTGTTAGAGTCCCCCTGGGCTTTTCACCCAGTGGAATGTTGGAGCAGGCTGGAAGGGAGGAAGGACTAGGGGCTGGGGAGAGGTCACTGATCCCTGAGTGATCCCTGACCCAAGCATCTGGTGGAATGTCCTGGGAGCTGCTCCTCAAGCAAAGACCATGAGCACCCTTCACTTGACTCGAGCTCATAAATCCCAGTTCTTTGTGACGGGAGACCAGGGAGGCGTCTGGCCTGCTGGCAGTGGAGTGGGATTTGTCGTATTCCCAGTGACTTCCCAGAAGTTCCTGAGTCCCCACGGGAGCCACTCAGCTCCGGCTAGAGTCATTCTAAGCAGCAAATGGACGTCAGCAGCTCCTCATGGCCCTCCCTCAGATTCTCCCCAAGTGATACGCAAGGGCCCAAGAAGGAGGGAATGTAGAACTCTGACCCTGACCCAGATCCCAGGCCCGGCAGCTGGTGGAATGTCCCGGGGGAGGAGGGGGAGCTTTGTATCCAGCCACCACTGCTTCTTTCTGTCTTGCCTAAGGGAGGAGGAAGACAGTGGTCTCTAAGTGAAGGAGGCCCAGGGCTGGAAATAGACATAGTTAGGTAGCTGAAGGGAACGATCCTGTGATTCATGCCCAGCCACTGCCCCAATTTATGGTCCTGAATGGAAAGAATGTCCCACTTTGAGGACTCAGTTTCTTGTCTGGTGATGCCTGTGTTTGAAAACTTGTTTCTTGGAATGTTTAGCAACCAAGAGTCATGGCATTTGATAAAAGCTCTGGGAGTGGATCAGAGGGACTTCTCCTTGCTACATGAAGCATGATGCAATTCGAAGAGCACTAGTCTAAGGGTCAGAAGAAGACCTGGGTCCTAGCTTATTTATCACTGGCCAGCTGTGTGACTTTGGGCAAATCAATTAACTTCTGAACTTGTTTCCTCAGCTATAAAATTAGGATAATAGTATTTCCCTGGCTTACAAGGCTATTGTGACTATCAGAAAAGAGAATGGTTTGTGGAAGTACTTTCTGAATGAAAAAGAAATGTGCAAATACCAGGGATGATTATTGGTCATTAATGCTACATATCTCTCTTGCCCTATGCATACTGTCAGCAAAGTTGGTACAACCTTTCAATATACACTTGGAGGGAAACTGAGGTTTTTGCCAAGACCTCCTCAGCAAAAGCTGGGGAGTCTGTGGCAGTGCTAGCTAACAAGGCTGAACTCTCCAGCTCCCACTGTATCTACTTGGGGCACCCCCTCACACCCTCCATGTGTTCACCTCTGAGAGATTAGGTACCCTGGAGTCGGCAGATGTTTTGGCTCTTTCCCGTTTGTCATCCCAGAGGCAGTGACAGCAGAGCTGTTATTTTCTCCAGAGAGTGGCTCAGGGCCAAGGTCTGGGCTTAACACACACAGAGAGGTTCTGCCAAAAGGAAGGGAAGGATGGGTAAAGAGAACAAGGGCAAGTGTTGGACTGAAGGTAAGTTAATTACAGAATGGGCTCAGAGGGTGAGGGCCAGGGGTGAGGGGCACTGTGGGCAGCAGTAAGAGGAGCAGACAGAAAGTCTTTGGAGGCAGCATGGGGAAGGGGAAAAGAGCACTGGACATAGAGTCTGAAGACATGGGTTTGAGGTCCAGCACTCCTATTTATAAATGTGTGACCTTCCATGAGTCATTTTTCAGTCATGTCCAACTCTCTGTGACCCCATTTGGGGTTTTCTTGATAAAAATACTGGAGTGGTTTGCCCTTTCCTTCTGCAGATCATTTTACAGATGAGGAAATTAAGGCAAATAGGACCAAGTCATTTTCCTAGGGTCACACAGCTAGTGCGTATCTAAGGCTGGATTTGAATTCATGAAAATTAGTCTTTCTGATTCCAAGCCTAGTGTTCCATCTACTGTGCCACCTAGCTGCCCTCACAGGCTGTAGTGAGAATTAAATGGAATAATGTATATAAAGTGTTTTGTAATCCTACACTGATAAATAATTGAAAACATAACTGTTTCTGCCAAAACAAAAACTATCTTCTCTCCACTGCCACCATCTCTCTAATTTCTCATCTCCCTCCACTTTAACTATACCCACACCTCCTGTCCCTATCTTCTTCCACTGTACCCTCTGAAATCTCTTATTTATTACTAAGAAACTTCCCTCATCCTCAATCTCCTCTTTTCACACTCTTTCCACCTTATTGTATTCATGCAAATCTGGCTCCCTCTGGAAGACACTACATCCTTGGTCACACTGTACCATACCAGCAGTACCATACCAGGTACTTCTCTAATACAACACATTGGAGGAGGAAAAGGAAACATGCTTCCTATTTCTCACTGCCATTTCCAGACCCATCCTCTGAGAGCATTACTTAGCAATATCTTCTCTTTGAGATTCATTTCAACCCTGTATGTCACCCCTCCAGATCACAATAAAAAAAACTGAGAACTCCAGCTACTATCCAGTGTCTCTTCTCCCTTTTACTGCCAAATTCTGAAAATTGTCTGCCCTCACTGCCTACTATTTTCTCACCACCCACTCATTTCTCTATTCTTTTCAGACTGGTTTCTGATGTCACTCCTTTCCTGAAACCACTTTCTAAAAGATTACCAGTGATCTCTTAGCTGATAAACCAATGGTCTTTTCACCTTCTATATCCTTCTTGACCTTTCTGCAGCTTTGGATTCTACAGACCACCTCCTCTTCAGAAATATTCTGTCCTTCCTGATTCCATAGCACTGCCCTCTCTCAATTCTCCTCCTACCTATATGATCTCTCCTTATTCACTCTGTTGAATCATCATTCATTTCCTTTCCCCTAAACATGAATGTCCCCTCACAACTCTATCCTGGGTTCTGTCCTGGGTCTCCATGCTCTCTTGGTAATCTCATTATCTCCCATGGGTTTAATTATCACCTCTATATGGATGGCTCTATATAGATGACAAATTTATTGAACTATATATAAATATAGACCTCTCTACTAATATATCTCCTGAACTCCTGTCCTGTTATCTGTCATCATCATCCTGATGGACAGGTTCCCCTCAATGTCCTTAGTCACTTCAAATTCAGCATGTCCAAAATAGTTCTAAATTGTCTTCTGCCCCTAACTTGCCCTTCCCGCAAATTTCCTTATAGAATGAGGGAGCGCTATCATTGACCAGAGTTTGCACACTCTGAGTCATCCCTGACTCTTCCCTTTCTCTCTCATCCTGTATCCCATCAGTTGTCAATTGTTGTATAGTCTGCCTTCACAACATCTCTTGCATTTTTCCCCCCTTTCTCCACTTTCACAATCACTTCCCTAGTTCAGTCCTTCATCAACTCTCACCTGGATTACTGCAATGGTCTCCTGGTGGTTTTTCTTATTTCTTTTCTCCCCCCCACCCCAATCTATACTCCACATGACTGTCAAGATAATCTTAATAAGGCATCTTGTCACTCCTTTGCTCAAAAGTTTTTAGAGGCTCCCTCTTGCCTCTAAGAAAAAACCTTCCCCATTGTGGCTCTGATTTACCTTTCCAGACTTCTTAAACATTACTCCCCTTCACATACTACATTTCAGCCAAATTGGCATACTAGCTGTTGCCTGAATTTTATATTCCATCTCCCACCTCTACAGCCTGAAATTCACTCCTTCCTCACCTCCTCCTCTTAGAATACCTAACTTCCTTTGAAGTCGAAAATCCTCAACACAGGTGCCTCCTCCCACACAAAGGCTTCCCTGATCCTACCCACTTGTTAATATTTTTTTCTTCAAATGACTGTGCATTAGCTAATCTGTGTACATCTTGTATCTCCCCAGAGACTATTATTATTTTTGTCTCTATTAGAAGCACTTAGCACAGTGTCTGGTACATAGGAAGTGCTTAATAACTGTTTGTTCAATTGAATTGCATGATGATGGTGGTGGCAAAGGGAAATAGTACTAAGAATGTCGATAGCAGGATTAATATGGCATATGGGGAAATAAACACCAACGGGAGAATGGGAGGCAGGGATAAAGGCAGCAGCAGTTTGTACTGGGTTAGCAGAGGAGAGAGATAATTCTTGTAAAAGGAAGGACTATTAAGCTGGGGTACAGTAAACAGAAAGGAAAACATGTCATCTTGTTGTCCTTGGGTGCCAGCATTGGATGTTTAAGGACACACTTTGATTATCTAACATTCAAGGACAAGGGCAAAAAACCTCCTTCCTCTGTTAATAGACTATGTCGTCTTACTGGTGAGTATGTCCTGTTTATTTCATCCATCTTGCCAATTTCTGACCAGCCTGAGATACAAGATGCTGAAAAGTAGACAAGCTGATAATCTAAATGGACATTACTTAATAAACCTTCCCTAGGAAAGGGGACACTGCTCTTCTAGCTGACTGATGCTGGGGTTAGGGGCCATAGGAACCACAGGATTGTACTGTGATATAATGGGAAATATACTGGATTTGGCATGAGAAGCCTTAGGCTCAGATCCCAGCTCTCTTCCATTTTACCTGTTCAATCTTAGGCACATATCTCATAGCTTTTCCATGCTTCAGTGTTCTCTGTGAAATGATAGGGTCTTTTTAAGGTCCTATTCAACTCTAAATCCTATGAATTAGGGTCTCTGAATCATGATCTTAGGGTTAAAAATATCCTTAAAATTCTTCTACTCTAAGAGCAAAGAAATAATATGTCTACATGTGGGATGAAATAGCTGGAGAAACAAAGTTAATAAGAAACAGAACCAGCTTCCTAGAGTTGAATTAGCCCTGGAAAAGATGAAAAAGGCCTTACAGGTAGGACTTTACTGTCACTTTACAAAATTGGGCTAGTAGCCATAGGAATTTATTGAAACTTAGGTGCTACACCTGAAATTTGGATAAGCTGCCACTACTGGGACATTAGTTTCTAGATAGAATCGGGGGGGGGGGGCAACCAGGTGGCACAGTGGATAGAGTGCTGGGCCTGGAGTTAGGAAGACTCATCTTCCTGAGTTCAACTCTGGCCTCAGACACTTACTACCTGTGTGACCCTGAGCAAATCACTTAATCCTATTGGCCTCCGTTTCCTCATCTGTAAAATGAGCTGGAGAAGGAAATGGCAAACCATTCCAGTATCTTTGCCAAGAAAACCCTAAATGGGGTCACAAAGAGTTGGATATGACTGAAAAATGGCTGAACAACAACAAAAAATAGGTCCAAACATCAAAGATGTGGTTAACTAAGACTGAGACAATGTCTTGTGATGATGTTTTTTTTTTTTCCAGATAGAAAATACTGAATCAACACAGCATAACTATTAAAGTACAGTAGTACTCAAAGGGCTCTAATAGAGCTGTAATCTCCTTGATTTGGGTATTCGCTCCAATGATACAGATTGCAACCCATTCATGCCTGCCCATCTTGTTCGGCCCTGGTCCATGTGTCCCATAAGTTAGACACAGGAGGCTCACCCAGTGTGTTGGGGGTCATTCCTTGATTTCTCCTGACAGTTCAAGAATATCAGTGGAGCACATTGGCTGCCTACCTGTTATCCCTCAATCCCATATTCTTTTCCTATCATCTATTTCTGTGGTGATATCTTTTCATTTCTGGTCCTTTTTGAAGGTCCTTGTTGATTATATATTGCAGACTGCTCATATCCACCCCACCATTCACCTTTCCTTTGTCCTCTATGATACACATTGTTAATTCTTTAGAGCATTTTTGACTTTCAGCCATAGAATGATGCCAGCAGAATATTGATATTAAAAATATGGACCTTTATTTGTGGAAGAAGTTTCAGATAGTGAAAGGAGTTGTGCCATTTCCTGAAAGTAAACCAAACCATTCCTTTCCTCTTTTCTCGTTTTGGGTCCAATCCACCATCTATTTGCACTGTCTGTCCTCGATAGATGGACTACCCTATAGATTGCCCCTCTTGCTTCATGGCAGAATTTAGATGGTGATGCAATGCACAGAGCACTGGCCTGGAGTCAGGAAGACCTCAGTTCAAATCCAGCCTCAGACACTTACTGTGTGACCCTGAGCAAGTGATCTCTTAACCTCTGTCTGCCTTAGTTTCCTCACCCTAAAATGGGGATAATAATAGCACCTATTTCTCAGGGTTGTTGCAAGGATCAAATGAGATAATATTTGGAAAATGCACAGGGCACAGGGCCTGGTATATAGTAAGCACTTAATAAATGTTTGTTACCTTTCCTTTCTCCCTCCCTCCTCCCCTAGTAGATGTTTCAACCAAATTCTTTTGAATAGTTATAGATCTCTTCTAGGAGGTTCTGCAAAGAACTGTAGTATAGATATTAAATAAGGCTATTTTTAAAACAGGATTCACAATTTTAAATACTTAAAGAAAAACAAATGAGTTAGACACAATTGGGTATCTTTCTCTTGAATATTCAACTAGCAATGACTGCTGCTTGTTTATAGACTTGAGAAGCTCTAACTCCCCTTTACTCTTCTTGCTCAGAAATAAATCTTCTTCAGCCTTAGTCGGAGCTCTCTTATGCTTCAGAACAGATTTCCATCAAAGAACTCTTGCAAGCAAGTTCCATCTGGTCTTTGATTTCTCTGTAGCAGGAGAAAACTTTACTTTCCTGCTCACAGCTTATAATAACTCCTATTGTGAGTAGGACACTCTTTGCCCTTTCAAGAGTCCTGCTCTCTCACACATATATATATATGTCTGACTCCTCCCCCTAGCCCCTATCTCTCTCTCTCTTACGCACTCGTACAAACACACACACACACACACACACACACACACACTCATACACACGCACACTGGACTGTAAGCCTCATGAGGTCAATAATCCTGTTTCGTCAAAACTTTGTATCTCTCCTAGCACCTAGAAAATACTCCATACACAGTAGGAGCTTAATGGATGTTTGTTGAAACAATAGTGCTGAATGAATGACCAGGATCTTCCAGAAGAGGCCTCCATGTGCCCACTTAGACTCCCTATACAAGGGTCAAAGATTTGGGTTAAAATCCAAGGAGTAATAGAAAAGTTTACTTGCTTCTTATGAATGGTACCTCTTTTCCTCACCAATGGATTTTCTTCTGGTTTCATAAAAGAGAATCTAGAATATTATATATAAAAAAAGAAAGAAACCACATGTTCAGTAAGTGGTAAGCCACAGAGACCTTCTGAATAAAACAGCTAGAATTAAACATCAGAGAGAAAGAGACAGACAGAGAATCTAGACAGAGTCCTTCAGAAATTCTTCCTGTCTAGGGATCTCTTCCCCTACAACCTTTACTCTCACCCTTGCCAACCTCAGTTAGATGGTTGCAGACTTGCTGACCAAGGGGAGAATTCCTCAATCCCCTTTCTAGAGGAAACCAGCCCAAAATATCACGAACTGTGGCATACTGCAGCCCAGGTAAGCTGTAGAGGCCAACAAGGCCTAGTAGCTGTCAGTCATGTCTATACCAGGGTTATCAGGTGTGGGAGGTCAGCCAGTGCCTGGACCTTGCTCTGTATGGGTTTCCCCCCCACGGCCTCTCAGCAGGCTCCCAGGACACAGCTTTGGCTCCAAGCTTGGCCCACTCCATAGGTTTTGTTTTAGCTCACCTATGTCTTGGTCTCAGTGGTAGAGTTTAATTTCTCAAATGAGCCTAAAGATGGCTATTGCATCTCTTTCTCTTTTATTCTCACTGTACTAGCCTCTGGAGGGAAAATGGTGGGTCTGGAACTTCCTACATCACAAAAAGTATTGAGAAACAGTCTGCTGTAGTAGAAAGAGCATGAGACCTGGATTCCTGTCTAGCTCTGCCACTAATTAATTTCAGGCTATTCGTTTGACTGTTTAGCTTCAGTCTCATCTATAAAACAGGGATAATAATATTTGTATTACCTACCTCGGGAGGGTGTTGTGAAAATTAAGTGTATGTGGAGTATTGTAAGCTAGTTAGCATTCATAACTACTGGGTCTGGTTGCTGTCCAGCTCTCTTTGGCCTGTAAGCCTCAAGGCAGCTTGGGACTGCCCAGGAATCATCCAGTTGGGGAGCCCAAACACATAAGCAGATGACTAACAGTACAAAGTAGCACCAGCGAGCGCTTGTAAGTGCTGTACGAGTTCAGACAATACCAGAATTTAACTTTTTAAAACACATTTAGATAGAACACGGATTTTTAAATAAAAAGAAGATAGGTTCTTCACAGCATGATGAGAATGCAGAGCCAGAACTATGGAGGGATAACCAGGGCTTTGTTTAATGAAATTAGAATTATGAAATTAGAAGGCAATGATGACACTTGCAGTCCTTTAGCAGATAGAAGCAAGTGAGTTTTCTTTTTAGCAAGAATTTCTTAGATCTGCAATTTTATTGAGTTAGGAACTCCTATTGAAGATGTTCCTTCTACCTAGAGGCAGCTAGGTAGTTCAGTGGATAGATTGTAGAGTCACGAAAATCTGAGTTCAAATCTGGCCTCAAATACTTGCGAGCTATATGACCTTGGGCAAGTCACTTAACTTTTGTCTGCCTCAGTTTCCTCAATTATAAAAAGGGAGTGATAATAATAGCACCTACCTCCCAGAGATATTGTTCTCTGTTTTTGCATCCTTGAGTGTTATCCTGGGGTCTTTCCCCCAGTAGGGCCTTGTGTCTTGAGGTCTGGGGTCTTCTTTCTTCCTCCAGTTGAATTCTCCTCAGACACCAGAATTGCTAGCTGTCAGCTCTAGGAACATGCGTAACCCTCCCAGTGCTGGTGCCCAGAACAAAGGAGAAGGCCAGGGCCAAGGGCAGGAACAAGCCATTTAGTTTCTGTCTTGTTCAGCCCAGCTGTCAAGGTGAACTGTAATTTGGCTGAAAGGGCACAGAGCTGGTAGGCACAACATGTTCTCACACTCCCCTGCTGTAGGTGAGACAGACAAGGAGAGCTGAGACACTGAACTTTTCCTGGATTTGACTAGACCTAGGGAACAGAGGCTACAGCAGCCGCCTGTTTCACTAACTGTCCAGGATGGTTGAAATAGGCTTTTCACAACTGCCTTGGGCCTCCAACACCCAGGTGTGACCACTCTCCGGCTCCCTGTGGTATTTAAGATTCAAGAGGATGCCAGATTCAGAGAAGCCAGGCTGGCCCCAAGTCAAGAGGCTGTCACAGTTAGGGGCCTCACTTTAGGGAGGCCAGAGATCCATGGGAGTGTGTTCGAATGAGGACTGTGAAAGAGTTAAGAGGGCTAGAGATCATGCCTGATGAGGGTCTGTGGATGGTTAGCCATGAGAACAGAAGGTTCTGGCAGTGTGGTACACTGATGGAAAAGAACACTGAATTTGGGGTCAGGGAAAGCAGATTCAAATCCTTCCTCTTTCACTTTCCAACCTGTGTGACCTTGGTCAAAACACCAGCACTCTCTGTGCCTCAGTTTCTTCATCTACAAAATGAGGGGGTAGGCTTAGATGGCCTCTAAGGTGCCAGTTCTAAATCTGTGATCTCTGGCACGTGCTCTTTCATTTAGGGTTAGCTGAATAGCTGCCTTCAAGGCTTTCATGTGGAACCAGACAGACACTTTGGCTTAGTGCCAGAAGGCTGAACTAGAAACAATGAATAGATCTTCCGAGAGGTGAATTTTAGGCCCGTATAAAGGGTGGGGAGGGGGAAGCCCCTTCCTGGAACAAGACTATCTGAAAGTGAAATGGATAGCCTCAGGATCCCTTTCCAGCTCGGAGATTAGGGACCTAGCAGTATCATGCATTTATTCAGAAGGTAGAAGCCCCTCGAGGGCAGGGCATGTTTCACCTTTGCCTTTTGTATACTAGCACTCAGTAAGCATTTGATAAATGTTTGTTGATTGACTGATTGAAATACTTATTAAGTACCTACTACGTGTAAGGCTTTGTGGTCAGCACTAGGGAAAATGTTAACTGTGATTCGGATGCCTTTGGGGGAAGGCCAGTGGAGAAGGACTACACCTCGTTCTCTCCGCACAATTTGCCGATTGGACAAGGCCCATCAGCTATCTGTGCTAGGAAGAGATGAGAGGGTGAGGAGAGAATCATGCTGATCTCCTGGAGCTCAAGTTCTAGCAGGGTAGATAAGTATAATAGTAGCAGCAGCAGCAGCAGCAGCAGCAGTAGTAATGAACATTTAAACAGGGTGTTCCAAAAGTCTTGAAACACTCTGGATAGGCCTTTAAAATTTGTAAAACACTTTACATGTTATCTCATTTGAGCCTCACAACTCTGAGAGATAGGTGCTATGATTATCCCTATTTTACATATGAGGAAACTGAGTTTGAGAGGGTTTAAGTGACCTGGCCAGGGTCGAACTACTAATAAATGTCTGGAGCAGGATTTGAACTCCTGACTCTAGTTTCTGTGCTCTAGTCACTATGTCAGCTAGCTGCAGAGTATAATAGAAAGCAGGGTAGAATAGGAGGGGTCTCAGCAATGTGCAAGGAGACCCTTCAATTCAGCTGATCAGAGAAGGCTTCTTTGATGTGGTGATATTTTTAGCATTTTAATTTCTTCTTATTGAGGCTTAAAACACCAAAGATCAGGCTTAAAAAACAGCATGAAATCAAGGAAGGCTTGGGAAGAAGTAGCCTGGAAGAGAGACCCAAACTTCCCGTGAGTCAGGCAGAATTTTTTTTCTTTTTTGGGGGGGGCAATTGGGGTTAAGTGACTTGCCCAGGGTCACATAGCTAATAAGTGTCAAGTGTTTGGTCTGAGGCCGGATTTGAACTCAGGTCCTCCTGACTTCAGGACCAGTGTTCTATCCACTGCACCACCTAGCTGCCCCCAGAATTCTTGATTAATACTATTGGTGATTGGCTGTCCTCCCAGCTACGGTTGTCCAAGCCAATCCTCCTGAGGTGTCTGCCTTTAATGCTAGGGATGGAGGGGGAGCCAGTTGCTTCCTACAGAACCTAGAATATCTTGTGAGAGTCTGGGATCCTGCCCCAGGACTAAAGTCTATGGTCACCTCCCATCTGGGAACAGAAGCTGGAACCAGGCTCCCAAAGTAGGAGGAAGAGGCTATTAATGGGGGAAGAGGCGGGGAGAGAATTCCCTAGACTATAGGAAGACAGTTCCAGCAGCACGAATCTCCTCTCCCCATTTCTCAGAAAATCTGAGGTCCCTTTCCAACCTCACTGAACCTTTTCCTGAGGTATCGTTTGTTAAATTTTTTTAGGGACTCGCCAAATGGACCTTCCTTCTAAGTGTTAGAAAGATGAGTGGTAAGCAGACAGAGTAAGTGATTTGAGGCAGAGGAACTGAGCTCAAATCTTGACTCTGATACTATGTGACCTGGGGAGGGTCATTTCCTCTCTCTAGAGCCTCAGTTTCCTCATCGGTAGAATGAAGTAGTTGAATTAAATGTCCTCAAATGTCCCTTCCAGCTCCAAATCTATTACCCTATGAATCTCCCTGGCAGCATCCTCACCTATAAAATGAGGGAGTTGGATTAAGTAGCCTCTGAAGTCCCTTTTAGATTGAAGATCCTAGTAAGGAAAATCCTTCAGGAGCTTCTCCATGCCTCAGTTTCCCTCTTTTTATTTCAATAGACCACAACCACAAAATGCACTAGATAGAATAAAACTGTCCCCTCCCTCTCTCTGTTCCTTTCATCCGTCCACAAGCCATTTCCCTCCCCTGTGCAGGTGGGGAGCAGGCAGCTCAAGGTGGGCAAAGTGGAGGACTCGAGGGAGACAGGAAGGAACCACAGTCTGTCCTTTCTTTTCTTATAGGCTATGGTCACGCAGCCCCCAGCACAGATGGTGGGAAGGTGTTCTGTATGTTCTACGCCCTGCTGGGCATCCCCCTCACGCTGGTTATGTTCCAGAGCCTGGGTGAACGCATCAACACCTTCGTGAAGTATTTGCTGCATAGGGCCAAGAAGGGGCTGGGGATGCGGCGGTCGGACGTCTCCATGGCCAACATGGTCATCATTGGCTTTTTCTCCTGCATCAGCACCCTATGTATCGGAGCAGCCGCCTTCTCCTACTATGAGCACTGGACTTTCTTCCAGGCGTATTATTACTGCTTCATCACCCTGACCACCATTGGTTTTGGGGACTATGTGGCCCTGCAGAAGGACCAGGCTCTGCAGACTCAGCCCCAGTACGTAGCCTTCAGTTTCGTGTACATCCTCACGGGGCTGACAGTCATTGGCGCCTTCCTCAACCTCGTGGTCCTACGCTTCATGACGATGAATGCGGAAGATGAGAAGCGGGACGCCGAGCACCGGGCCCTACTGACCCGCAACGGGCAGGCAGGAGGCAGCATCCACACCACAGACACTGCGTCCTCCACCATCGCGGGGAGCGGAGGCTTCCGCAATGTCTATGCTGAGGTGCTTCATTTCCAGTCCATGTGCTCCTGCCTGTGGTACAAGAGTCGGGAGAAGCTACAATATTCCATCCCCATGATCATCCCCCGGGACCTGTCCACTTCTGACACCTGTGTGGAGCAGAGCCAGTCATCCCCCGGGGGTGGCCGCTATGTCGACACTCCTTCTCACCGTTGCCTCTGCACGGCCCAGCGTTCGGCCATCAGTTCCGTCTCCACTGGTCTGCACAGCCTGTCCACATTCCGTGGCCTCATGAAACGCCGCAGCTCAGTGTGACTGGGGGCTGGTTGTGGGTCAGGCTAAGGAGCCAACCCACTCACACAAGCCTTGAAAGGGGGGAGGGAGGGTAAGGGAGCAGTAGGAAAAGATAGACCCACAAAGGTTTGCTTCAAATCATCCATTAAAGAAATAAGCTCCATGTCTCAATGTGGGCAGAAAGGCCATAGGATTTATGTACCCAGTCTGGGTGGATCGGCAGGCATTGGCCTAGAGGTTTGCTCACCCACCATTGGTCAGTGTCGGAGTAGGGGGAATCTAGGCTTGTCCTAAGACCTCCGACTGTGCCTGCCCCACCAGCCTGCCCAGGGCCTAGGGCCTATGCCTAGGGGCTTCTTGCATCCGAGACCTTTCTATACTCTCTCCATGCTCTGAAAAATTCCAAGAAATGTGAAACTTGGTGGGGGATGGGAACCAGAAGGGGTCCAAAGAGGAAACCTCTGATAGCCTTGGAAATTTGAGGAGCTGGGGGCCTGGCCCTTGAGGCTCAGCTGTTCTCAGAGGCCCATCCACCCACCCCTCTCTCACTACCACCCCCTTGGAATGGGACTTCTCTGTGTTAAGTGTTTGTTTGCATCTCTATTTATACCTCTCAGCATTAATGTCCTACAGTTGTCCTATCTGTGAAGTCCTTCCTTCCCTCCTGTTCTGGGGCCAGTGACTTTTTGCTGCACCCCCCAGACTCCCCAGTTTGCCCAGCTCCCCTGTCACCTCTCTCCTGCTCTGAGTTACACCTCACAATCTCCCCACCCCAGGCCTTGCTTCATATTGTTTTTGCATGGCTTTGCAAAGAAGGAACGTACAGCAGAGAGGAGGCAGAAAAGAGAGTGATCGAAGGGAATGTCTTCCAGTGCTTATGTCTGAGACCCAAGCTGGGGTTTTTGAGTGAAAAACTCAGTCCCATTTCTCATAGTGGAATGGGTTAGTGTGTTTCCTTGGAGGTGGGAATGGGTAGTGATCCCCATTTCAATACCTTCTCAAAACCCATACATTGCCTGTCCCTTGCTGACTCAGCCAACCATTTCTCCTAAATCTCTTTGCTCACTCTCCTACATATACCTCCTATATCCCCATGTCACCAATTTTGGAGCAAAACCCCAAAGAGGTGATTCAGTTTTGGGGCCCTGGGACCTGACCACTGCTAACCTTCGAAGAGCAGGCAGCTACTGGACACAGTACTTCCCCAGGTCGTAGCACCTCTGTAGGCACGGGACTCTTGGGACATCCACATCTGAAGCTGATTGTGGATGGGGGAGCCCTCAGTGAGGTGACCTTAGTGTCTTCCAACTATTCTTGAGGCAGCATGGCTGAAAGATCTCCAAATCTGCGATCAAGGAAACAGGGGAAAGGGGAGAGCAGAGAAGAACAGAAAAATGAGAGTGGAGTCCACCTTGGCCCTCTTTCCTGGGACTGAGTCCTTTATCCTTTCCTGGCTACTTCCCACTGCAATTCCTCATCTAATCAACGTAGCCGAGAAGGCTGTGGCAGCTTCTGAGCAGGGACGTGGGACCAAGTCAGGAGATTTCTTGATTCTGGGAATCAGAGATCTAGGACCACAGGAAAGATAGCAGTGGACCTGAAAAGGAGACAGATTCATCAATCAGTTGACGTAGCCTTTGGCAGGCAAAGTTTGGCTCTGCCTTTGCCTAGGTGGACACATCTGCTCCCTTAGGTACAGAATAGATGCCCGTCTGTCCAGTGACAGGGGAGGAAAAACTGTTCAAGCTCAAAACAGAGAGAAGAGCTGCCAAACAGGGAGGGGGTGCACACCTCCCCAGCATGGCTGGCCTCCCTGCTGCCTCCAGATACTGCAGGCTTTTTCCGACGTAGTCATCCCAATCAGTACCTTACCTTAGAATAGAACAAATCTCAGTGAATGACAGCAGAGCTATGTGGTGACTCAGGGCACCAGCAGGTAGGAGGAGACAGAGATGGAGCAGTCTGCTGGTGCCAGCAATGACCCAAGGCACTCAGATCCAAGCGGTACGTAACCACATGCCTGCTGCTGACCCTCCCCCCTCCCCCCTCCCCCCTCCCCAGGGCAGTTGGGATAAATCTGGCTGCCTGCCTGGCAGTGAGGCTTTGTTCTTCCCTTTCTTCTGCAGACACCCTCAGGCTGCGTGCTTCCCTTCTGCATCTTTTTCTCCCTTTTGGTTGTATGATAGCCTCTCTCTCCACCACTACTCCTGATGTTGCAGCTCTTGGCTCCAATGATCAAGGCCTCCGGCCTGGGTATGCACTGTCACCAGCATTCACCTCTAGGGAAATGTTGGGTGGGATTTGGCCCAGGCTGCACATACGGTAGGGATGGCCGTGGTCAGAGACTGAGGATTTGTTTTTTTCAAGTTTTTGACTATATGTGTTGGAAGAGGCTACTGCTCTGCTTACTACCGTAGCCTGCACCAGAGCCCCAGGGAAAGGAAAAGAGGCAAACGTGAGACCACAATCCTCAACCCAATCTAGTACCGACAGTTGCCTCCAGGTGTGGAGGGAGGCAGGAAGAAAGCATTAGGAAGTTGAAGGTGGTCCACATGAGCCCCTCTGGTCCTTGCTTAGGAGAAAGATAAAGCTTTTGTCCCGTTCCACAGCACAGAGGGTCAGTGTCTCTGTGCACAGTGACTGTTACCAGGCTGGCTATCCACATGCCTGTAGAAGAAGCAATAATAAATGGTGAGGAAAGGATTGGGTGTCTGAGAGCTATACAGGGAGATGCCCTTCCCTCCCGAGTACTCCTGCCTCTCCCTTTGTCTCATTTATAAGTCTGTAGGACTGGCTGTGTCCATCCTGGGCATAATACATCCTGTGAGATGCCCTGTCCCACAGGTCCTTGAAAGCTGCCACTACTCCCCAGCAGCACAGCAGATGTGTGGAGCATCCTGCTTTTCCACCAGGCAGGACCAGATACATAGGACTGGCAAATTCAGGGAAATGATGGGGATGAGAAAAAAAAGATGGGAAGGGGAGCAACTGCAGAATGCCAAGGGTCCTCAACCAGGAATGAAAGAGACATGGATAAGTGATAGTGCCTCTCTCCTATCCCCCTGCCCCCTGTACCTCCCCCTCCTCAAACTCCTCTCTTTTTGCAGGTAGCCTCTCTGCTTCCCTGATGCCTTATCCCTAGGCACACTGCCAATTAAATATGCAATACATGTGGGAAAATCCCCCTATCCTCACCTCTAGTCCCCTCCCCAGCCTTTGAAACCACTGACCTCCAGAAGGCTGGAGACTCACAGAGGCATCCCTTCAACTCTCCCTACCTATCTGTCGTCACACTAAGAATGGCAACTAATAAATTCTGTACATTCAGACCAGGGACAGCCTCCGGCTACTTGTATCACCTTTATCCTGGAGGCTAGACCTCCAGTCAGGTATGGCAGAGGTAATGGGATGACTCCACACTCATCCCATGGCCCAGTGCTCTCTTGCTGGCTAGCTTGGACCCACTGACAAAAGCAATGGATGGGACCAGGGAGGGCAAATCTAATCCAACACAAGAAGACAACATGTTTGTTTTGAGGACTCAGGATCCCCAGGTTTTCTCATGGTTTGTTTTGTCCATTGGCATGCTCCTGACTGAGCATCCTTCCCTGCATGGTGAACAGGGGGGCTTACCTGACAAGGTCCCTGCCATCTGGAATCTTCCCCTTTTCTTACTTGTCTGGACTCCTAAGGCAGAGGTGAGCTCCTGACAACCAATCTCATTTAAAAAAAATCATAGCAGGGCGACCAAGGAAACAAGGAAGATCCTCTATAGAGGAGAGAGAGTGGGAACATGGCATGTTTCCTCAGCTGTCCCTATTTGCTCTAGTGCCAAGATGAGGCACCCTTGATCAAGCTGCTGGGTTGTCTCACTGGCAACTCCTAAACCCCAGGGTTATTCCTAACTTTTTTTAAAATTTAATTTAATTTTCAGTTGATAAGCATTTATTTTCTCTCTCTACCTCCAAAGGCGGGGAGGGGAGGAGAGCCCTTGTCACAAATGTGCATAATCAAACAGAATATATTACTGCATTGGCCATGTCCAAAAATGCATATCTCATTCTGCATCATGTATCTCTGTCAGGAGGTGGATAGCCTGTTTCATCATTAGTCATGGAATCATGGATGGTGATGACATTGATCAAAGTTCTCAAGTCTTCCAAAGTTGTTAGGCAGTTCTTATATTCTTCAACCTGCTCCTCCATTCACACCCAGCTGGGAAACTACTTCAAATGTAAGACTACAGTGACTTCCAGGTGTCCGCTCAAAGTGGTCTTTCTACTTCCAGGTAGGCTGTGAAGAAAGGCTAGACAGGCCTCATGATGCCTCCTGAAGCAGCTTCACTCTCAGAAGAAGCTCTCAGATGTCAGTACCTTTCAGATCTAGAGCACTTTTAGTTCACAAATACTTTCTCCGAAACAAATCAAGATCCCCACTAAGCTTAGAGAGGTTAATTAACGTGCCTAAAGTCATACAGGTCATAAAGGATACTGCACAGACTCAGGTCTTCTGACTGCAAGGACTGCTGACTCTTTCCACCATATATCCCTTAGAAGGATGTCTGGAGTGACTACCATCCAATCTGTCTCTCCACTAATAGACAGGGAGACAGGCACAGAAGACAGTAACCAGAGCCGGTGAATTAGGATCATAGACTCAGAAATGAAAGGGATCTTAGAGGTCATCTAGAACAAGCCCCCCCATCTTAACAGATGAGGAAACCAAGACTTATGTGACTTACCTAAGGTTTACAAGTAGTGAGCATCAGAGGTGAGATTTGAACCCAAGTCCTCTGCCTTGAGGGTGAGTGATCTTTCCCCCATATCATACTGCCTCCCAATATAATCATTGAATTTCCAAGTTAGAAAGGCCCTCAGGGGGCAGCTAGGTGGTGCGGTGGACAGAGCATCTACCCCAGAGTCAGGAGGACTTGAGTTCAAATGTGGTCTCAGACCAGACACTTGACATTTACTGACCCTGGGCAAATCACTTAGCCCCATTGCCCAGCCAAAAAAAAGGGGGGGGGGAGCCTCAGTGGCCACCTGACCTTATTAGATAGAGAAATCCTTTCTACATCCTGGTAGGTGGTCAGCTGGCCTCAGCCTGAATACTTTCAACAATGAGTAACTCACTACTTCATAAAGTGGCCCATTCCATATTTTGACAGATCTCACTACTTAGACATTTCCTAATTACACTGAGCTGGTCTGCCTCCATGTAACTTCCACCCCCATCATCCTGGTTCTGCCTTCTGGAGTCAATCAATCAACAAAAAAAATTATTAAGTGCCCCCTGTGAGATGCAAATAAAAAGAAAAGAAATACCCATACTCTCAAGAAATTGACATTCTATCGGGGGAGACAATGTGTATATAAAGAATAAACATAAAGAAAACAAGTAGAGTTAAGTCTAAATATTCTTCCAGATGACCACTTTTCAAGTTCAAACCAGGTCAGATCTTCTGGCAATGTTCCCCAGACTCTTACAACCCATGATATTATGACCGCAGTCCATCTCCCTATCCCCTACCCCCAAATATAAACACACACATCTGAATGCCAGCCATCCTCTCCACACTGAGGTCATTAAGTACCTCCACACTCCACGTCACAAATTGGTCACAAACTGGCAAGGGGGGTGGTGTAGAATGTGAGGACACCATGACCCACCAAAGACTTCTTCTTGCACTGAAGTGCTCTGATGCCCTGCTTTAAGGGAAGTGACTAAGGGACTCAATGGGAAAGTTAGTGCTAATATTCTGCTAATCAATCCCTTAATGCCCTACCAAAGCCCAAAGCTGAGTTACTCCATCCTTATGCCCTTCTTTTCTCTCCAGTAGCTTTTTTCCTTATAAGATAACAATAACAATAACTAGCACTTACATAGGGCTTTAGAGTTTGCAAAGCACTTTACAAATACTATCTCATCTTATCCTCACAACAACTCTAGGAGGTAGGCATTATTATTATCCTTATTTTATAGAGGAGGAAAATGAGACAGGTAGAGGTTAAGTGACTTGCCCAGGGTCTCACATCTAGTAAGTATCTGAGTCAGGATTAGGACCCATATCTTCCTGACTCCCAATTCCTCCCTGGTCCTAATTCACCGCAGCACACTGACTCTACATCAAAGTAATGTGGTCTGGCGCCCTTGCTGCTGAAGAAGACTCCATGGTACAATCATGATCAGAAGAATAATGACTCAGGGGGGCAGCTAGGTGGTGCAGTGGATAGAGCTCAGGCCTTGGAATCAGGAGGACTTAAATTCAAATCCGACATCAGACATCTAACACTTACTAGCTGTGCGATCCTGGGCAAGTCACTTAATCCCGATCGCCTCACCAAAAAAAAAAAAAAAAAGCCCCCCCCCAAAAGAATAATGACTCATATTTGTGTAGCCTTGCTAACAGTAATTTAAAGCAACATCTCAATGCTCTAGGCAACTCCTAAGACTCTAAATTGAAGAGATGATGCACTGTATCCATAGAAGGAACTTCCTGCCCTGGGAGTTCCCTCTACCATTCAAATCACAGCTCCAATTCCGATCCATATCCCTATTTCTTTGTCATGGTAAACCCTTTTACATATACTATTATACAGATTGAAGGGACAGTGTGGGATAAAGGCTAGAGTGCCAGTTTTGGAACCAAGAAGACCTTGGTTGAGTCCCATGTCTGACATACAATAGCTATGTTGTGACTCTCAGAAAGTCACTTAACCTCTTAGTATCCTATGCAAGTTACAGAGGCACTGATTGGTCCTGCTAGAGGGAGTTACAGCAGCGCTGATTGGCCCTGGTGGAAGGAGTATCTTATGCAAGTTACAGAAGCGCTGATTGGCCCTGGTAGAGGGAGTTTCCTCATTGGTCGTTCCCTGAACCAATGAAATCACAGGCCCAGTCCCATCTCTTTACAGAGATTGTGTAAGAATTATTTTCCCCACTTTACAGATGATGAAATTAAGTCCCACAGAGAGAAAATGATTTATCCACTGTGGCCAAATTATTCAATGGCAGAGACATGAACACATGACCCGAACTTGGTTTTTCTGATTCTTTCTACCATACCATCTTAAGTGCCTTTTTGAACCCAAAGACTGTCTACGTTCCATGTGTGTTCCTACCAGATGGTCTGACCTCGCTAAGCTTTATGGAGATTGGGGTGTCTAGTCTTTGCTTCCTCTCATCTTGGCTAAACTCTTGATAATAGTAATAGCTAACATCTTTTCTAGCACCTACTGTTTGCCAGGCACTGTGCTAAGTGCTTTACAAGTATTATTTCATTTGGTCTTCACCATAATCTTGAGACGTAGGTGCTATTATTATCAACTCCATTTTACAAGTGAGGAAATTGAGTCAAACAGAGGGTACACGACTTGCCCAGAGTCACACAGCTAGTAAGCATCTGAGGTCAGATTTGAACTCAGGTCTTCCCAACTCTAGGCCCAGCACTCTAGTCCCTGCACCACTTAGCTACTTTTCAGAGATATTATCCTCCACTGAGACTCCAAACACCATTCCCCATCATTGCCATAGAGTCATAGAATCAGAGTTTGAAGGGACCTGAGCAGCCATCTAATCCAGCTTGTATTTGAGAAGGAATCTTCACTACCATATAGCAGAGAAGTGGCCCTCCAGCCTCTTCTGAACCCTTTTTAGAGAAGGGGGAAACCCCCCACCCCTGGAGGCAGCCTGTTCCATTCATGGATAGCTCTTTACTTGTTAGGAAGATTTTCCCGAACTCCACCCCAAATTTGCCCCTTTACGACTTTCAGCCATTGCTCCTGCTGCCTCCACCAGGGGTCACCAAATAGAACAAGCTTGGTCTCCTAACTCCATTTTGGTCATGGCCCTAGTCATATTGATCTCCTCCGAGATGAGATGTCCCTGGGATTTCTTCCCATGATTCAGGCTACAGTTCTTCTCCAGGTACCTTTCCTTGGTGATTCTCCCCTAGAAAAGCAAATAGATGAGTATTCCTAAAAACAGAGTTCACTATAGTATAGGCAGCCCTTAGTTTACCAATATTCACTTTCTGCCCCCTTGGATATGGAAAGGGGAAAGGAAGAACAGGATGAGGGTTAATACAGATGGCCTGCTGCTGCAAGTGCTCCATCTCTAGTCTGTGGATGGCAGAAGATTCCCTGGCCTCCTACCCTCAGGTGATGAGCCTGGGAAAGGAAGGAAGGACAAGGTTGAGTTTGGGGAGTCTTCCAGCAAGGCCTGGTTAAAGGGGACCAATTGCAAGTCCCTGGAGCAGGGGATATGGTCTATTAGTTCTTTGAAGGACCCTTCCCCCTCTCAGATCCTTCAAGGGGCTTCCCTCTCCCCACTAGGCCCACATAGTCTGAGGCTGTCCTCAAGATACACCTCTCCTTCTCCCTCTCCATTTTTTGTTTGTTTTTTTTACTGAAATGTAACAACATATTTAATAACAGAAAGCTTTGTGGTTAAAAAAATTCACCTTATGAACAACATTTCCATGCCAAAATACAACTCTGCCAGAAAATCCTCTCCATGCCTTTCTTTTCTTCCCTTCCTTGCTACTGCTACAGACGTGAAAGTTTCACCCTCACTTTTGTGACCCCGTGTATAAATCAGGGCAGGGAGATAATGTTCTCACTGTTAGGGCCAAAACTGGGGGAGATATCTACAGCTGAAATCCAAAAGGAGTCTTTACATAGAAACAGTGGCACAGTGGGCAGGTTTGGAGTCAGTGAACCTGGGTTCAAAACCCAGATCTTCTAATTACTATCTATGTGACCTTGAGCACATCATTTCCTCCCTTTATCCCTCAGTTTCCTTACCTGTAAAATGGGAGTTTGGATTAGATGACCCCTTTCAATCTCAAAATCTATGATCCTATAGAAATGGTGTTGACAGCAGATGTCAAAGTCAATAGCCCAGGACCTGGGCTATTGAATCCAAACTTCACAAAAAGAATCCCCTTAATAAAATGATTTGCTCTGTAAAACTTGGACTCAGTCAAAAAGCTACACCCAAGGACCTAGAAGGCCACATGTGGCCTTGAGGCCACAGGTTCCCCACCCCTGGTCCAGCTTATTAATTTCAGAACTAAACTAGATAATGCAATGCATAATACACTGGGCCCGGAGTCAAGAAGACCCAAGTTGAAATCTGGCAGCAGATAGTGATTAGCTCTGTGACCCTGGACAAGTGATTTAACCTCTCTCTTGCCTCTGTTTCCTCAACTGTAAAAATGAGGATAAAAATAATAGCTACTTCACAGGGTAATTGTGAGGATCAAATGAGATAATATTTGTAAAGTGCTTAGCACAGTGCCTGGCACATAGTAGGCATTTAATAAATGTTTATTTCTTTCTTTCCTTCCTTCCATGATCCAGAGGCAGTAGTGTTGTCCAAAGCAAGTAGCTTTAGATGAAGAGTTAATTCCTGAAATCCAAATGAGCCACTTGGCTCTTCCTGGCCCTGAACAAAGTTGGCTTTCTGAGTTCAGGGATTTGTCACATATGAACATTAATTACTTGCCCCCCTTTTCTCTGCCACTATCATCCTTGAGTACCTTTTGCCACCCATCATCCTTGGGTAGCTTTTCCTAGGATTTATAACTGTGGAAAGGATATATAAAAGTTCATAAATAACAGATTAGTGTAACCAGGAGTATTTTTAAAAGAGAAGTCTACTTAATTGTCCTGGATTTAAGGACTAATTTCAGAGGTCAGAAAGATGATCAGCCTCCCCTATCACTGCTCAACATTTAGTAGCAAATGCTTTATAAATAGATGGTTATATACCAAATGTTTTTACCATACCAGTAAAAAGTAAAAGCAGAGACCAATACATAACTAACATAACCATTTGGGATTTATTGAAGACTATTGGAGAAGAATACAGCTGTCTGGGTTCCAAGATGACATAGAAGGGTGCTGTAATGCTATTGCCTCCAATGTTCTTAGGTTTGTGATGAGTCTTCATTTCTCACAACAGCATTGAGTTCCTACATTTGGGAAGAGCAGGCAGTAGTGAATTTTCAGCAAGGGTGCCATTTGAGGCTGGATTGTTCTTTCTTATATTAAGAGGGATTATCAGCAAAATCTCATGTTAATCTGATCTTAAATGTTTTGAGGATGCTGCTTGGCCAGGGTAGAAATGGATGAACTCACAAACAGTGTTTCTGAATTCGACTGGCCTTTTGGGCAGCTCAGTGTTGGCACACACTCAACAATCTTGGAAGGTGGCTATGATTTCATAACTGTCTAGCTCAGGATCTCATAATTGTCTAAGAATGTCCTTGAAAAAACTATTATTATCTTAGAATAGAGGACAAATGCTCCACACTAAGGCTTCTCACAAAAGTTACAAAAGAGAGAAAATAAAATTGAACTTTTAATGGACAAGTCAAGAGATTAAAAGTGGTTATGGTATACTTCAAAGAAAACTACTAATGTCCAACTGCAAATAGAAATTATTACAACATATTACACAATACAAGTGTTTCATCTAACAAGGAAGCAAAGTTCCCAAAATGGGCATTGTACTGGCAATTTCAAAATTCAATAAGCAATAAAAGTATTCAATCCCATTCAGGGGCTTGGGTCATCACTTAAGTTAATTCTATAGGCAGAGATTCAGGATATCACCAGTGACATCTTGAATCAAGAGATGAGTTGCAATGCTCACATAAGACACTCACAAAACAAACAAACAAACAAACAACAACAACCATAAACTAAATCAGATATCCTAAGCTAGTCTGTGCTTGAATCCTCCACCACACATGGCTAGGGTCTACCCTAGTTATCCTGATCTTCTCTGGTTTAGGAATAATTGGACATTTTACCTGCTTGCCTTATGGCACAAACCAAGAAATACATCTTTTCTTCAGAACTCACTCACATTGAAAGTGAGACTTATCTAAACAGGCACTCTGGACTGAGGCCACTGGTCCATTCACTCCCAGGTTCATTCTCAGCTTATCATAAAGTCTTCCTAGAGAATGGTTCTTAATCCTTTTTAATGTTATGGTTCCCTTTATCATAATCTTACAAAGTCTACAGACCTCTTATCAGAATAATATTTTAAAATGCACAAAATAAAATAAATAGGATTATCAAGGAAGCCAATTATGTTGAAATAAAAGTGTATTTTTCCCATCTCAAGTTCATGGACCACTTGGGGCCCCAAGTTCATAGCCACCAAGCTAAGAAACCCTGCTTTAGAGCACAGCAGACTCATGGCATCACAGTACCAAAACTATAAGACTTAGCTAAATAAGTATCTAACTTCTCCTCCCTCCACCAAGAGATAAACAAGAAAATGCTTAAGATATTTTGATCCTGATGTGGGTCCTCTCTCTCCTTGTACAGATTATAATCCATTCTTTTTATCCTGGGCCATTCTTGTCCATGTCTTTCCATAGAGTCTTCCTCCAACATTCTGGACACCTTTCTTCTTATCATTTTAGTATTCTGTGGGCACCAGTGTATTACTTGAGCTGTCCCTCTGTTATTCTTCACTTTCACTCTACGATGTGTTCACCTCCTTTGCCTATCATTTAAGTTGATGTTTGTTTTTAGGCTCTATCTTCCACGTAAGTCATCTGTGGTCAGGTGTTACAACCTACTCAGACCCACAAAGAAATGCAAATATTTAAATGGGATCATAGTTATAGAATTGGAAGGGACCTTTGAGGTCATCCAATCTAACTCCCTCATTTTACAGATGAGGAAACTGAGGACAGAGATGAAGCGATGTGCCCAAGGTCACACAGGTAGTAAGAGACAATGTGGGAATTGGGACTGACATTCCCTTGATGCCAAGTTTACTGCCACTTCCACACAGTACCATGCTGCCTTCCAAATTTTTTTAGAGATGGGAAAGTAAGCCTAAGAATGCCCCCCTTTTTTGAAAAAGAAAAGTTCCCAATCACTTTTCAATCCACAGGCAAACGCCAGTTTAACTCAATTCAGTTCAAAACTTATTATGTATCAGGCCCTGTCCGAGGTGCTAGGAAAACAAAGACAAAAACAATAGTCCCTGACCTCAAGGAGCTTACATTCTATTGAGGGAGACAATATATACACAGATAAATAGATATAGAGCGAATACATAGTCATTTTGGTCAAGGATAGAACACTAGCAATAGACATAGCAGACAGACACTTTCGTCCTTCAAACAGAACATCCAGTCCTAAGCTCCAGGCATAGGCCCAAGGTTGGCCACAGAACCTTAACCAGAAAATAGCTTAGCAAAGTTTTTACTATCCAGTTTGTACTGAGTAGTCGCTTCTATTTGTGCTTTTCATTCCCTGACCCCTAAATACCTGGGCTTCCTATTCTTTTTTTTTTTTCTGAATGAATAAACCCTAAAGAACACTCTCTTATAATCCATAGTATGTGATGGTACGGGCAAAAAGGGGAAAAGATAGGGGCACAAAAGCAAAGTTTCAAGGTCAGAGATTTAAAGCTGTAAGGGATCTCAGCAGTCATCTAGCTCAATTCCATTTTATATATGAGGAGCCTGAGGCCCAAAGAATAAAGTGACTTGCCCAAGGTCACATAGTGATTTGAATAGTACCTATGTCTCCCCATTCGACATTGGAGTGGCAGAAGAAGGAAAATCAGTCAGTCATCGGGGATTAGAGGAAAGTAGAAGGATCCAAGAATGATGATGATGGTGATTGATGATGATGATAGGTAACGTTTCTATAGAGTTTACTATGTGCCAGGGATTGTGCTAAGCTCTTTACAATTATTATCTCATTTGATCCTCATAACAACTCTGGGAAGTAGGTGCTATTATTATTCCCTTTTTACAGATGAGGAAATTGAGGTTAAGAGTGACTTGCTGAGGATCACACAGCTGGTAAGTATCTGAGGCCAGATTTGAACTCAGGCTTTCCTGACTCCAGGACAAGCACTCCGTCCGCTGCTCCATCTAGCTGCCTAGGTCAGAAGGCTTGGTATCTTGGCGCCTCAAATGTGAAGATGCCATAGTCAATAAGGCTTTAACTTAAGGGATAGATTTAGAATTGGGAAAGGATTTTAGATGTCATCTGATCTAATGTTCCCATTTTACAGATGAGGGGATTGAGAACCGGAGAGGTACAGACACTCTTTAAAGTCACACAAGAAGAGCAAAACCAGAATTACAGAGCCCGGGTGTGTTCTGATGCACCACAGTGCCTTGGTCTTTTTTGAGCACTGATCCCCCTCTACAAGTTTTCTCCAGCTTTTCACTGCCAGGAAATACGGGGAAACAGGCCAGAGATAAAAATAACAACCAGGAGGATGGTACAAGGTTATAGGAATTCTTTTTAAAAGCCTATTAGTAATGGCCAACTCAGGTCTTCATTGAAATGCTGGAACAAAGCTGGCTTTTTCTTCACTTGGCTCTTGCTGCTTTCCTGACTCATCTTTTGGTTCTTCTTTTGAGAATCAGCCCCCTCCCAACCACCACTGCTGTAACTTGTTTTCATTTTTTTATTCTTATTCTTTTTACTCTCTCTCTCTCTCTCCCCCCTGCCTCCTTCTTTCCCTCCTTCTCTCGCTCCCCCTCTATTCCTCTCCTTCTCTTGATCTCTCCCTCTCTCTCCTCTCCATCTCTTTCTCTTCCTCTTCTCTGCCTCTCCATCTCCTTCACCCCCTCTCCCTCACCTTTTCTTCTTCTCCTTCTCTCCCTCTCCCTCTCTCTCTCCTGGTTGTAAGTATTCATACAGCTTGTAAGTATTCTTCTCCTCCAGTCCCAGTTCCAGGTCCCCAGATTTTCATCCTTGACTATCTTTTCACACTCGTAAAACACTCCAAATCTTCACAAACTCTTCTCCTGCTCCCCAGCATTCTCTCCAAAAGCTAGGCACAAATTCATCAGTTATGTTGTTAGAGAGAATTCGAGTTCAGCCATCAGTTAGACCAGATAGCGTCTGAGGTCCCTTCCAACTCAGATTATGTGGTTTGCCCATATTAAATTTCATCTTATTAGATTCATGCCAACATTTTAGCTTACTGAGATCTTTTTAGATACTGACTCTTGTCATCCAGTGTGTTAGCTATTCCTCCCTGCTTTATGTCATATGCTAATACGATAAGCATGGAATCTATGTTTTTATCCAAGCCATTGATTAAAATATTAAACCACACAAAGCCAAGGACAGATTCTTGGAGCTCTCCACTAGGTCTTTCCTTCTAAATTAACATTGATCCACTTATGATTTACTCATTCAACCAGTTCCAAAACCACCCAACTGCTATCATATAACCCACATCTCTTCATCTTGTCCATAAGGAAAATATGAGAGACTGCGTCTCCATGGCTACTCTCTGCCCAATCTTGCTGGACAAGTCTAATAAATGGACAATAGGTTCTAATCACTGACACAGTAGATTCAAGGAAGTGTCCGATCTGCTCTTTGTTCCTCTTCACATAGGAGAAAGCCTCATAGGATATTACCTGACAGCAAGGACAAAGACAAGGAACTAACATTTTCTTCCCTTGGAGGGAGATGCATGAGGATGAAGCCATAACAGGGAGAGTGTATTAGTACTTATATCAAAGGCTTCCTGGGCTCTGGTACAGTGGAGTGTATTCTTAGTGGGCTTACGGCAAAGATTTTTTGAAGTATACATAAAGAGAGAAGTTAGCATTCCCTAGATATCCATACTTCATTGCAGCCACTTTCACATACTTTCCAGCATATTCACAACCCAGTGAGTTCTATAACCCGAGGAAGGGACAGCCAGAACCAAAAGTTTTGCTATAAATTATTCTGGATGTCTGTTCAAGGTATAGGGAAGGGTGTGATATGACCTGAATGGGGTCTTTAGGCCAACAGTCCTCAAACTTTTTGGTCTCAAGATCTCTTTACACTCTTAGTAATTACTGAGGACTCCAAAGAGCTTTTGCTTGTGTAGATTATATCCAGGGTTGTGTTGAAGCCAGATCAATTGTAGTGTGAGCATCTACACCTTGGAAATTGGTAAAACCCAGGATTTGATTTATTTTTTTTTGTCAATTTCCAGATTGAAGAAAGTGATGGAGAAAATGTTAACAAAGCAAATTAAAGTTAAAATTGTCACACATACTTTTTGTTTTGTTTTGGAGAGCTAGTTGTTAAACTTTTACCAGCATGTCTCTGGTTATATATACCCCATTGTTGTTGTTTGTCCCTTGTTCTCTAAGAGGACCATGACATCAGGAAGGTGCTGCCATGACTTGCAAGTGACGGAGGGATGTGCAAAGTCACCAGCCTCACTTTCTCCTCCAGAGCGAGCCATCTGGGGTCCAGGGGCAAGATACAGATCAGAACGACTGGAGATGGGCTGCGGTTAGCCTAATTAATTGATTATTAATTACCTGGAAACTGTCTCTCAGGAGTTTCATTTGCCAACAACACCATGAAATGACTACTTTCAAAAACTGTAAACTTTAAAAATATTGATTCATTCATTTAAAAATAACAATAATAAATCCATTACATGTCAACATAACATTTTAACGAAAATATGTTTTCTAAAACAGAAAAAAAATAGTGAGAACAGTGACATAATTTTACCTATTTTTTTGCAAATCTCTTTAATGTCTGGATTAATAGGATTGCTGGATTTTCGTATCTGCTTCTGCATTCAATCTGTTGTGATATGTTACTTTGGTTGAAAGATATGAAGAAAAGTCATCCTCACAGAGCTATATAGTTGGAAAAGTATTTTAATAGGCAAATAACAATGTAGTGTTATTAGGAAAGTAGTTTTGACCTTGAGAATCCTCTGAAAAGATCTCAGGGACCTCCAGGGGTCTACAGACCAAAGTCTGAGAACCACTGGAAAAACTGCTGCTCTAAGCAAACAATCATATGCTGAAGAAACTTGATTCAAGGTCAATCCAGCCAAGGTGGTACTTACCCCACCTGGTACTTCTTCTGCCCTGAGATCAAGTACCCAGCACATTCCCGGTACCTCTTAGCCTCTACCTAATAGAGGGATACCCACATGATACAATCACAGAGGGAACTGATTCCTGGAATAAAGTCTCCTACTTCCTTTATTTTATTTGTGCCTCCACTAGTGAAGTTTCTAACCATGAAATCCATCACTAACCCTTATCATTTTTGTTTTTAAAGAGAGTATTGAAACAAGTTCCATCAGTCATCATGTAAGAAAGTTATTAAGCATTAGGACCTGGGAGAGCATAGTGGACAGAGTGCTAGACTTGAGTCAGGAA
Organism: Vombatus ursinus; assembly: GCF_900497805.2. Classification (NCBI taxonomy): domain Eukaryota; kingdom Metazoa; phylum Chordata; class Mammalia; order Diprotodontia; family Vombatidae; genus Vombatus; species Vombatus ursinus. Next base: position 20,316,138 of record NW_020948840.1, on the reverse strand, counting down.
GATTTAGGCCCAAATCTCTTCTTAGATATCTCAAATCTCAAATCTCTTCTCAGACATTTACTAGCTATGGGACCCTGGGCAAGTCACTTACTTCTCTGAGTGAAGTTTCCTCATCTGTAAAATGCGCATAATCAGTAGCACCTCCTTCTCAGAGTAGTTGTGAGGCTCCCATGAGATAACGTATGGGAAGTGATTTGCAAACATTAAAGATCTTGTAACTCAGTTCCCACCCAATTGAGGCAGGAGAAGAGCAGCTGATGAAGGGTATGGAAGGAGATGGGATTCCTGATTGGTGGAGGGAATGCTTGAGTTCATTCCTGCCTACCTGTAGAAGGGACTTAATGAATGGATTCCAGAGTTCTTCAGAGAGACATGTGGATGGAAGGCACTCCAGGGAGGAAAGAAAAAGACCTCAGAATGGCAGGCATGCATGGGGAGCCAGTTTCATCATGTCTCTGGACTGTCTTGAAATGCTAGAGATGCCTGAATGGACCTCCTTTGGATGAGATTGCTCTTTCTCCCATGGTTTGAAATGAGTTCTTAACTCTCTCCCAGCTAAAGAACTCATTCACTCTTGTGTATTCCTTTTTTTTGGTTTTTTTTTGCTTTTTGGTGAAGCAATCAGGGTTAAGTGACTTGCCCAGGGTCACACAGCTAGTAAGTGTTAAGTGTGTAAGGCTGGATTTGAACTCAGGTCCTCCTGACTCCAAGGCCAGAGCTCTATTCACTGCTCCATCTAGCTGGCCCTCTTGTGTATTCTTTGGAATATGATCTGTACTATTTCTCTGATTTCTGTTTGCTGTTTGACTAAGAAAATGGATTTACTCAACATTTACTATCTGTGACGGTATTTTGTATAACTAGTGTTTGGTAAGAAAACACTAAACTAGTGAGGTAAGCAAAGGGCCACTCTCCCCACTTAAGAGTGACCAGGAAAATGAATTTCTTTCTAAACCCAGACTCATTATCCTATACCAGACAGATATCTGAGGTGTGACAGATAGGTATCATTCTAGCTTGATACACTTCTCAGAGACTGAAGAAAAAAGGACCCAGTCTGGAAGTACACTTGTGGCCTGCCAGATTGGCTCAGAGTGAATGTAAATAGCAATTGTTTCTGTTTTGGCCAGAAACCCTGAGGGTCTTCCCCTCCCAAATGGATTTTTTTTTTTCTTTAACTCAGTAAAGAGGCCATTCTCTGCCTCATTTCTTACCTAGCCTTAATCACTGAATGGGTGTCACCTCAGTCAAACTGAGACCTCTTAAAGACCTTAGCTTAAAAAGGCCAAGTCTCCCACTGCATCCAGGGCCATCTCCAGTCATCCTGATCTATATCTGGTCACTGGGTCCAGATGGCTTAGGAAGAGAAAGTGAGGCTGGTGACTTTGCATAGCCCTTCCTCACTTAAATACAATTCACTTGCATATCATGTCATCACCTCCCTGATGTCATGGTCCTCTTCAAGAACGAAGAACAAACAACAGCCTTTCCCCTATACCTAGTCTGCTAGCAGTAGCCATCATTGCCCTTATCTTTCCTCCCCTCTGTAGAGAGCCAGGCCTCAGATCACATCTATCCATAACATCCACGAGTCATATCTGTACATTTAGACAACTCATGTGGGCCTACCTATCTAACACCCTATATAAATGTGAGTTACTGTTTCTGTGTCTGGCATATAGTTAAGTGCTGGCATACAATGAATTTTTTTCATTCATTCATTCATTCATTCATTCATTCATTCATTCGTTCTTACCTGGCTGAAGCTCATTCCTGCCCCTAGAGAAGAAGGTCAATGATAGGGCCCCAGTGATCATCTGTGAGGTGAGAAGACAGTACTCCTTCTTCACTGAGGTTGTTTGGAACAGACATATTTCCCACTCTCAGCATGGGCACATTGACAAAAACACATAGAGTAACAAGAGATTGAAATGACAAGACAGGCCAGAGACCAGCCCTGAATGATCGATCTTTTGCCATCACAAAAGTCCAGTGTCTCTCTCACTGCCACTCCTAGCTCCATCCTTCACTGTCTCAGCTTCCCAGAATATATCCTCACTAAATTGATTTTCAAATCATAGCTTTCTCACCCCAAATACAGAGTTAAATTTAGTAAGAACAAGTGACAGAAAGAGGTTTCTGCTTGTCTTGAATGACCCATAACAACACATTTATAAGTATACTACATTCTCCAGCAGCCACCCCCACCCTTATCTTCCTCAACCTCTTTTCTACAACAGCTGAAGGTTCTGAAAGCATTTGAACAATGGCTGTGATGGACTGTGATTTTTCATCAAGTTGGGTCAATTTATCAACAAATATTTTGAAGCACCTACTATATGCCAGTCACCATGCTGAATATTATCTCATTTGATCTTCACAACAACTCTGGGAGGTGAGCACTATTATTATCTCCATTTTACAGTTGTGGAAACTGAGGCAGTAAGCAATTAAGTGATTTGTCCAGGATTACACGGCTAGTATGAGTCTGGGGCCAAATTTGCAGTTGGGTCTCTCCTGGCTCCAGGCCTAGCATTCAATCCACTGCGTCACCTAGCTTCCTCTACAAGTATAAAGGATGACACAATCCCGGCATACAATGAATTTACATTCTTTCTAAAAACAAATTTCTGCTTTATTAGGGTATTGTTTACTGTTCTTTTGGTAATTTAATTTCTTTTTTATTATTTATTTTTACATGCACTAATAATCTGTCTCTCCTTTTGAGTAAAAAACAAACAAAATAAGAAAAATAAACTCATCATAAACATTCCTAGACCAGCAAAACAGATCCTCACATGGTCATGCCTCAAGTCTCTCTTTGCATTTTAATTTTATTATCTCTCTGTAAGAAGTTGAATATTATGTTCCATCTTCAGTCTTCTGGACTTGTGTTGTATCATTGAATTGATAGAATTCTAAAGCCTTTCAAAGTTGTTTTTCTCTATAATGCTGTTGTCATTGTGTAAATTTTTCTCCTAGTTCTGCTCCCTTCGCTGCAGAGTTCATAAAGTTCAGTTCATAAAGGTCTTTCCAGCTTCCTCTGAAACTATTTTGCTCTTTCCTATGGCACGATAATACTCTATCACAATTACATTGCCTAGCCATTCGCCAACAAGAAAGACAGCTCCTTAGTTTCCAATTTGAAGGTACTATGAAAAGGGTTTCTCTAAGTGTTTTGTATGTTCAGGACCCTGTCTTTTTTATCTCTTTGGGGTACAGGCCTCATAATGGTATAACTGGGTCAAGGAGTATATACAGCTCAGTAATTTTTCATGCATATTTCCAAATGGCTTCTCAGAATGACTAGACCAATTCATAACTCTGCCAACAGTACACTAATTTGCCTGTTTTCCCACAACCCCTTCAACATTTGTCATTTTTTTCTTTCGTCATCTTTTTAGTCTGACTGGTGTGAGGTGAGATCTCAGAATTGCTTTAATTTACATTTCTGTAATTATTAGTGATAAAGAGCACTTTTTCATATGATTGTCGATAGACTGGATTTCTTCCTTCTCCATTACTTGTTTAGACATGAACTCTTCCCCACAATAGACTTATATTCTAATAGGAGAGACAACAAGTACATATAAAGACATATACATTTATACATATAAATATAAAGTTAATAAATATGAATATATACAAAGCAGTTAAACACAAAGTAGTATGGGAAGGAGTGAGAGTACCAGTATTTGGGGGAATCAGGCAAAGCTTCATAAAGAAGATAGCACCTAAGCTGTATCTTACATGAAAAGGAAGAATCTATTAGGTATTAGGTGGAGATAAGAAGGGAGCCCATTCCAGGACAGTCATTTCTAAGGCACAGAGATGAGAGATGAAGTGTTGTGAATGAGGAACAGAAAATAGGTCAGTTTGGCTATTTCCAATCAGATTGGGAAAATAGTTTGAGGTCGGTTTGTGTGGGTCTTTAAAAGTTAAACAGAGGAGCTTATATTTTATCCTAGAGACCATAGAAATTAATTAGAGTCCATTAAGTAGCAAAATGATATGGTCAGATAAAAGCTTAAAGAAAATTCCTTTGGCAGGTAGGTGGAGGATAGACTGGGAAGAAAACTGAAGCTGGGACACCAATTAGAAGATTTTGCAATAATCTAGGCCAGAGGTAAGGAAGATCTGAACTGAGGATGGTAGCTGTTAGAGTTAAGAGAAGGAAACAAGAAAGATGTTTTGAAGACAGAAACAACAAAATCCGGTAAATGACTAGATGTCTAGAGTGATCAAAAGTAAGAAGTACAGGATAATACTGATATTACCAATCTGAGACACTAGAAGGATTGTAGTGCCTCCAACAAAAAATGGAGGAGTTTGGAAGAGGGAAGGTTTAGAGGGGAAAATAATGAGTTCAGTTTTAGTTGACTTAAAGATGTCTATGGGACATCTAGTTTGAAAAGTCCAATAAGTAATTGGTGATGTAGAACTGAAGTTCAAGAGAGAGACTGAGTCCCTACGTGTAGATTTGGAAGTCATCTGTATAGAAATGATAACTAAATCCACAGAAACTAATTTGGAAACAAAGAGAGAGAATACAGAGAGACAGAGAGGAGAAAGTCCAAGACAGAACCTTGGGGAACACCCATAGTTAGGGAGCCTGATGTGAATGGTGAAACTGCAAAGGAAATTAAAAGGTAGATAGGTAAGAAGCAAACTAGGAGAGAGTAGTGCCACAAAAACTCAGAGAGATCAGAGAATCAAGAAAGAGATGTTCAACAACAGAGAGGTAAGAAGGATTAGGATTGAAAACAGACCATCAATTCGACCAATTAAGAGGTCACTGGTAATTTTGGAGAAGGCATTTTCAGTTGGGTAATGAGATTGAAAGCCAGATTGCAAAAGGCTGAGAAGTGAGTGAGAAGTATAAAAAAACATAGAGAGATTTTTCTCAGAGTTTGGCTGAGAAAGGAAGAGGGTGAATATCATGTTCCATCTTCAGTCTTCTGGACTTGTATTATTGATACAGTTCTAAAGAGTTATGAATGTCGTAAAGGATAGTAGCTTGAAGGAATGGTAGGTGCTGGCGAAGTTTTGTTTTTTTTTTAAGGATAGGGGAAGATTTGGGAATGTTTGAAGGCAGTAGGGAATGAATCAGTTGACAGTGAGAAACTGAAGATTCATTGGGCAGGGGAGGAGAATGATTGAGGGTGCAATCTGCTGGAGAATACAGGAAGGCATGGGATCATGTACACGTATAAAAGGATTGGCTGTGGCGAGGAGAAGTGTCAATAACTGTGAGAGCTGCATAATATCTGAGTGTCTGAAATCACTCAAACCACCATGAGCCTCAAAGTCCATGAAACACTAGAGACCAGCCTAGACATTCCACATTGTTTAAGGAAAGCTGCTCATTTGCACATGTAACCAGGAGGCAGTGCTATCTGGCAAAATTGGCTGGATACAATAGGCAGAAAATGAAAACAAAAGAGGAAGTCCTTCGCTCCACCTTTGGGTTTTTGTTGGCATGCCAGACTCTTTCCCCAGCTCCTTCTTAGCCAGCCCCAGGGTGTGACTCTCCCATAATCAAGATTTCTACTTTGCCCCTCTACCAGAAACAAGCAACAGACCAGCTTTGAACGAAAAGAACAATGTAAGGATTGAACTATAGACCTCAGAGAAAAATGTTCTGCTTTTTACTAAATCAGCCTCACCTCTTAAGTTTATGAACTCATGACCCAATTGTTTAGGGCAATAATTCTCAAAGTTATTGGTCTTATGACTCCTTTACACTTTTAAAAATTATTGAGGACCCCAAAGAGCTTTTGTTTATGAGTTATATCTACTGATATTTGCCTTATTAGAAATGAAAGCTGACAGCTTTTTAAAATGTCTATGTAACCCCAGTCCCAAACCCCATTGGTTTGGGACTCTCTAATTACTGGTAGAGATCAATGCCTCACACCTGTGTGGTGGATGGGTGGAGTTAGTGAGAACAAGACAGAAGGGAGCATTTTGGTTCTCTTCAGTTCTCTTTAGATTTAGGGAGCTTCTGGCTTCCAGCTTTGAGAGAAAAGATGGAAGATGCCAATCCCAGTTCAGGTTGCTGAAGGAAAGGTCTCTGGTAAGAAGCTGACATGAGAAGAATTGCCAGTTTCCATCATGTTTCTATCCCCAGCTTGCTATGTTAGAGCCTTTAGGAAACTTCCCTTTGGATGAGATGAAGGATTTTCTCTCTTGGTTTAGCTGAGTCACCTCATTCCAAATGAAAGAGACACTCCTTTACTCTGTATTATCTGGGATATACTCTCTTTTGTGTACTTTCTCTGATTTCTGTTTTGCTACCAATTTACATAAATGGGTTTATTGGCTAAGTATTACAAGTGTTCATTGTGGAACTGATAATAGGCGGAAAAAAAGTCAAACTTTGTTTATAAAGCTTGGGGTCCAGTTTCTCCCATTAATGAAACAGAAAAACCTGAACCTGAAACCTGAACCTGAAAATCACATCCCCTAGATAAATAATATTTAAGGGAGCAGAGAGATGTAATTCTGGTACTCCTTCTCTCTGAGGAAAATAGAAGAGTCAGTCTCTGGCTCCTATTTCCTGCTTTCCCACCTGGTAGGAATTAAAGTTTACCTTGGAAAAGGGCAGGGGAAGAAGAGGCTAGAGATGTCTATTCTGCCTCCCTTGAGCCACACAATGACTTCCACATACTACATGTGGGGAATAACCACTACCAAATATTCATTAATTCATTAAAAAAAAATAATAAAACTATTACATGTTAACATAAATGTTTTATGAAAAACAACTCTATTTTCTTTAAATTTAATATTTTATTTTTCCCAATTACATGTACAAGCAATTTTAACATTCTTTTTTTTTTCAAATTTTGAGTTCCAAATTTTCTCCCTCCTTCCCCACCCCCCTTACTGAGAAGGCAAGCAATTTGACATAGATTGTACATGTATAATCATGCAAAATACATTTCCATGTAAGTCATGCTACGAAAGAGAACACAGACAAAAAAAAAAAAACACAAGAAAAATAAAGAAAGTAAAGAAAAAAGTCTCTTCAATTGGCATTCAGGCTCCACCAGTTCTCTCTCTGGAGATGGACAACACCTTTCACCATAAGTCCTTCAGAATTGTCTCAGATCATTGTATTGCTGAGAATAGCTAATTATTCACATCAGATCATCATACAGTATTGCTGTTACTGTCTACAATGTTTTCCTGGTTCTGCTCATTTCACTTTGTATCACGTAAGTCTTTGCAGGAAAAATAACTATATTTTCAAGACAAAAAATTTTTAGTAAGAAAGGTGACACTGTTTTACATATTTTTGCAAATCTCTTTAATAGATGGCTTGATAGAAGACCACTGTATTCTAATGCCTGCTTCTGCATTCAATCTATTGTAATATGTTGTTCTTGTAGAAGAATATTAAGAAAATGTAGCCTCACACGGATATGTAGTTGGAAAAGGGAGGAATATTTTCATGGTCAAATAATATTTTAGTATTGTTATAGAATAGTATTGACCTCAAGGACTCCCTAAAAGGAAAACCACTGGCCTGGGATAAATGGTTCCAAGTCAATTGTGAGGCACCTGATTTGACAGCAGCTATACCAGGTTTCTGGTACTTTTTGAGGCAGCTAGGTGGTACAGTGGATAGATTGCTGGGCCCAGAGTCAGGAAGACCTGAGTTCAAATTTGGATTAAGACATTAAGTAGCTTTGTGACCTTGAGCAAGTCATTTAACCTCTATTTGCCTCAATTTCCTCATCTGCAAAATGTGAATAATAATAGCACCCACCTTCCAGGGTTGTAGTGAAGATCAAATGACATAATTGGAGATAAGCAGCATGTCACATAGGGCACTGAACTTAGAGTTAGGAAAATCTGGGCAGCTAGGTGGTGTGGTGGATAGAGTGCCAGCCCCAGAGTCAGGAAGACCCGAGTTCAAATCCAGTTTCACTAGCTGTGTGACCCTAGGCAAGTCACTTCACCCTGCATGCTCAGTCTCCTCATCTGTAAAAAGAGCTGGAGAAAGAAATGGCAAACCACTCCAGGATCTTTGACAAGAAAACCCCAAATGGGGTCACAAAGAGTCAGACACAACTAATCCACTAAACAACCACAAAGCTACGCAACTTTGGGTAAGTCACTTAACTGTTCCTCAGTTTCCTCATCTGCAAAAATGAGGGGGTTGGACTTGATATCCCTCTCCTCTCTCTTCCAACTCTAAATCTATAATCCTATGACTCTCTGATCTACTCTCCCATTTAGTAGTTGATAAGAATTACGGATAAAATCAAAACCCAAAGTTTTGCTCAGAGACCCCAAGCCAGAATCAAACCCTGTTTGGGACAGTTTCATGCCTGTGTCCAGTTTAGTTCTATGTACTACAAGCATTCATTAGATCCCTTCATTACAACCCCCTGTATACTGTTAAGAACAGGCATGAATCATATAGCACTTGTGACCTATATAGTAATAGTTATAAATGAAAACATCAAGAATTAACAAAAGTTTGAGAAACGGAAAAATTGTGTAGGGAATGCTTGCCACCTGCAGACACAAGGGAAGTGAGGAAGGGATCCAAACCCTCCTAGTCCTTTCACAGATCTCCAAAAGGGACAGTAACAGCAGCTTCATTCAGCTTGCAGTGGCCACACCCACCAGAGATTTTTTTTTTTTTAAATAAAAGGTCAAGGCATTGGAGCCAAACCTGCAACGCCCAGATTCTAGTCTCTGAATTCTCATTGCAAAATGTTTGCAGGAGCTTTTTTCTCCCTGACTGCCTCTGTTCAGGGGCTGTCCTGCTTGCCCCTTAAGCTCAGGGTCCTTCCCTTCTGGGGGGTGGGGGAGAGACAGTGCAAAGAACTTACATTGTCTGTAGCAACTACAGTTCCCATCAATCCATGCCACCAGGTCCCAGAGCCTTTTCCTGCCCACAGGGGAATTGGTTCTGAATAGCCACTTACCCATGGTTGAGTCATTCCAATGCAGTGCATTTACTATGCCTGGACAAAGAATCAGGGGCTTCCCAGCCAGGCAGGGAAAGAAACCCTCCAAAGAACCTTAGCTCCCCTTTCTCTTAATGCATTCAGTCAAGGGCTGGGAGGGGCAAGGAAATGGCTTCTAGGAAATAAGAAACTAATTACTGAGAGGAATGGGGCCACGGCACAATTGGGAAAGCCAGCGCACCATAGAAAGAGTTTATCAGGCCAGCTCCTCATCTCTAGGTTTTCATAAACACAACTCACCACTCCAGTGTCCCTTCTCCAGACTTTTGCCTTTTCTCCTTCAAGCCCATTACAATTTAGCACACACTCTCTTACAAAGATGCACGCGTAGGAATATTTCTGCTCGTACCAAAGTCCTCTGGTATGAGACTCTCTCCTTACTGGTGGAGATGAAGGCCCTGCCCTATGTGAGGGACAGGCAGAGTTGCTGAGAGCCAGAAGCTTCAGTTCTCAGCCAGTATCCCCTTTAGGGACAGTTCAAGGGGGAGTCTCCCTGGAATCCTTTGTGGGACGCCCCAAGTGAGAGTTCCCTTTTGAGTCCTGCCTTTGGGACTCCCCAAGAGTCAGTCCCCTCTGAGTATCCTTTGGGGGCTCATCCAATGTTCAGTCTTCTTTGTGATGTCACATCACTTTGGGCACTCCTGGCATCCTGCTTTGAGAGAGAAGATGGAAGAGGCCTACCCCACTTCAGGCTGCTGAAAGAAAAGACTGGGAACACATGAAAAGAGCTAGCAGTTGCCATCATGTCCCTATTTCCAGCTTGCTACTCCAGAAACTTTGAGGACTTTCTCTTTGGGTGAGACCCAGGACCCTCTCTCTAGCTAAATTATCTCACTCCCACTGGAAGAGTACTTAAATTCTGTATTGTCTGATATATATTCTCCTATGAATACCTTCTCTGATTTCTGAGTTTTTTGGGGGGTTTTTTGGTTTGTTTTTTTTTTGCTATTTGCTATGTGTGCTATTGAGGAAGTGGTTTTAGATGGGAAAGGAGTTAAGACTTGGGATCCCCTTCCCCCCAAAATGACAGAGTGATCAAAAGTTAGAAGGAATTCAATCACTGCCCTTTGATGAACAATATTTAAGGGAACAGATAGATATACTTCTAACTAGGTACCCCCTCTCTGAGGAGAGCAGAGTGGCCTCCAGCCTCAACCTTCTGTTTCCCCTCTTGGGAGGAATGAAAGTCACCCTTGCAGAACGATGGGAGGGCAGGGGAGAGAGAAGAGCCAGGAAATGTCTATTGTGCCACATAAGACAGCCCTTGTCACAGGTGGGCCTCACTACACATGTGGGGCCCTTCACACTCTCTATTGCTACACATACAAATATGACTAGGGGGATTGTCCAACAAGCCCTAAATCTTCACATTCTACAAATGATCCTGATCCACTAACCATGTGGTAAAGGGAGCCTTTTTTTATTGCCTTCAGAGACAGAACTGGGGTACACACAAAAAGACATTAGTGAGCTAGGGCCACCTTCTTGTCATAGGCTTTCTAGACTTGCTAACTTTGGAGGAGGATGAGCTGCTGAAGACCTCCAAATCAGGGAGGACTTCAAGCCTTTTGTTACCCAGAGATGGCATGAGGCAGAGAAATCATGACTCTGCTGTTTCTTGTGATGCCCATTCTTTCCTCCTAGGGAAAAGAGATTGGAAATGACTACGACTTTCTGAGTTTCCAAAGGTCAGGACAGCAAGCCACCAGATATCAGGGACATGTGTCTATTCTGGGTTTTGTGGCCATCCGGTCTAGCATGGAGACCCCAAGGAATGATCTTTGGGATCTAGACTAGTGGTAGTTAACCCAGCAGTTCTGATGCATTTGAAAGTGAACTTGGTGAGACCAACACTATGTAGAAACTGTGTTAAGCCTGAGTTCACTCTCTTCAGATATCAAGTGGATATCGAGAACAGCGTGCCTCTTCTACAGGAAGCTTTCTCAATCCCTCTTAATTCTAGTGCCGTTCCTCTGTTGATTATTTCCTATTTAACCTGTACATAGCTTGTTCGTACATATCTGTCTCCCCAATTCGATTGTAAGTTCCTCAAGGGCAGGGACCATCTTTCACCTTTCTTTGTATCCCTATTGTTGAGAACAGTGCCTGGCACATAGGAGGCATTTAATAAATGCTTATTGACTAACCAGCTATTCCTAGGTGTTGAGGGGCAATGTTTATATTTCTCTTTCTGCTATATTTTTGAATAAAAATCCCCTTGTAAAAGCTAATTGATTTTAATTGGTCAAATGAAACTGGTGCCTTAATAGTTAGCAGCCAACAGCAAGAGAAACATACCATAATGAAGGCTACTACTACTACCACTACTACCAATACTACCACTACTGGCTAGTATTTATATAGTACCTACTATGTGCCAGGCACTCTGCTAAGCATTTTGCACAAATATTACCTCATTTGAGCCTCATAACATCCCTGTGAGGTAAGTATATGATTATCCCCATTTTATAGATGAGGAAACTGAGGCAAATAGAAGTTAAGTGACAAAGCCAAAATTATATAGCTAGTAAGTGTCTGAGGTCAGATTTGAATTCAGTTCTTCCTAACTATAGCATTATAGAGAAAGCCATCCCACTATCCCTCAGGGGTACCACAGAACTCTCAGGGCATCATGCCACCATCCTCAGTCTGGGAGACTGAGGCCAGAGCACAGTTACACAAACATAGGCATATACACATATCCCTGCCTGTTGAATTTTTATCTATCCTTTAAAACAAACTGTAGCTCAAATATCACCACCCAGAGGAAACTTTCCCTGATTCTCCCCAGTTAATACCGTCCTATCCCACCTTCTCCTAAGACACTTACCATGCTCTATTTTGTATGACAGTAATTTGCATAGATATCATATATCCTACTAGGAAAATTATAAGCTCTGCTTATCCCAAACTTTGTATCTCTCCCAGTGCCTAGAACAAAGTTCTGCATACAGGAGACACCTAATAAGTGTTTATGTTGAACTTAATACATGTAAATATCAGCAAATACAGAAATTCTGAAACCCCTGGGCATTGAGGCAATCAAAGATCTTTGAGTTGGTCCTCAAAGGAAGGGAGAGAATAGGGGAGAGGAGGATTCTAAGTGGAGGGAACTCTGTAAGCATAGTGGCAATGGAGAGCAGGGTGGAGGAACAGTGAGGATACTAATTACTGATTGGTCCAATTTGGGGAGAAGTAGGATTAACTAAAGGAAAAGGCACATTTAGCTTAAATGGGAGATGTGGGTATGTGGTATGATAATTTCCTGTCATATGGAAGAGGGATTTGATTCGTTATGCTTGGCCTCAGAGGTTAAAGCTAAGAGGAAAAGGGTAGAAGTTATAAAGATGGATTTAGGCTTGATATAGGGAAAAACTTACAGTTAACTCTACTGAGCAGTTTTCAGAGGAAGAAATCCAAGCTTGCCATATAACCACTATAAAAAAAAAATGGTCTAAATCACTAATAATCAGAAAAATACAAATTAAAACAACTCTAAGGTTCCACCTCACATCCTTCAGATTGGCAAAATTTATAAAAAGGGAAAAATGACTAATGCAGAGGAGCTGTGAGAAAACAGGTACATTAACTCACTGATAATAGAATTGTGGACTGGTCCAACTATTCTGGAAAGCAATTTGGAACTATGGCAAAAAAGTCATTCAGCTGTTCATACCCTTTGATCCTGTGATACCACTACTAGGTCTATACTCCAAAGAGATGAAAGACAGAGAAAAAGGATCCATATGCACAAAAATATTTATAGCAGCAGCAAGGAATTGGAAACTTAAGGGATACTCATCAATTGGAGAATGATTGAAGAAATTAAGGCATATGGATGTGATGGAACACTATTGTGCTGAAAAAAATTATGAAGGGGACAGTTCTAGAAAAACCTAGGAAGACTTACATAAACTAATGAAGAGTGAAGTGAGCAGAACCAGGAGAACAATTTAAACAATAACAACTATATCATAAAGACAAACTTTTGAAGACTTAGAAATTCTTATCAACACAATGCCCAACCATTATTCCAAAGAACTCATGATGAAACACACTACTACCTCCCAATAGAGAAATAATGCATTCAGAGTACAGATTGAGACTTGTTTGTTTGGGGATATATATGGACTATAAGGATTTTGTTTTGTTTGACTGGATAATGGTTTTATTTTTTTCTTTATTTCCTAGTAGGAAGAGAAGGAAGTGGGGGAAGAGAACACATGTATTTTTTAAGTTTTTTCAATTTAGTTTTTACAGATTAGCTCTGTTGTTCTCCCTCACAGGAGGTCTTCAAGTAGAAGTTGAATAACTACTTGTCAGGGACATCACAGAGGGAATTTCTATTCAGATTGGACTAAGAGAAGTAAAAGCTGCCATCTACCTCTGAGATCAATGAGAAGGAATCACGTAACAGAAAAAGCATTGTATTTAGAGTCAGAGAAACTGGGTTCAAATCACAGTTTTGTCATGCAAAATTGAAATTTGATTTTTAATTCTATTTTGTTAAGATTTAATCATGCTAGATTTAATATTCCCCGTTGCTATTTCTTATCTTTGCAAGTTTACTCTGGTGACCTCAGGTCACTTGGGTCACAATTCTATTCTTGCAACTTGTTTCTCCACCCTTGTAACTTCACCCCTCACACACATTCCCCAAATCATATGTCTTGTTTGTGGTTAAGGGGTTTCAGACAGGGAGGTCCAAATTGTTATAATATCAGATCAATGTGAGAAGTTTTTACTTTCTAGCCAATCAGAAGACATTTTATTAAACACTATAAAAGACCCTGTCAGTCCTCAGACCTTGGGGGTCTTTGGTCATTGACAACCATTGACCCTATTTATTGGCAATTGCTAGCCTTGCTAATAAACAGATTGTGCTCAGAACTTTGTCTCTCAGAATTTCTTTCTCTACTCTTGGCAACCACGAAGGGATTCAAGTGCAGGACTCCAATCCCTCAGGAAGAATTCACCAAGAGACTTCTCTTCAGAGGACTGTTCCCCATCCCCTGAGTCCAATCCAAATTCTTCTGAGCCAAGATAAGACCTGCAATAGGCAGGCCTGGGAAATTTTCTTCAAGGGTAAAGGATTAGACTCTCTTGCTCAGTAGTGTGGAAGCTGATAGGATCTGAGTGTAAGTCCCAGAAAACATCTGCAAGGGTTAAAGAATAAGCAGGCCTTCTCCCTACCTCCCCCACCATTGTTGGGAGAGCTGGTAGGACCCAGAAAAATACCAGTTCATAAGAGGTTCTTGAGATCCAGAGATCATGCACAAAGCAAAAGTAAAGTTTAGAGTTCTTAAATTAATGAGAATATAACTACTAAAAGATCCCAAATTTGGCCTGTAAAAGGGACTTTCAGGATGAGTTTGCCAAATAGCTCTTCCTGCTAATGTGGACTTAACTCTTACTCTGCCAAGGGTTAAGGAGGAGGACTTTGCCAACAAGTGCTTCTGTGTATCTCTCTGTGCTTTTGTGTGCTGGAATCAGAGAGCATTTGTTTGTTTTCTGTCTATCTTGCATTCGGTTTCAGTTTGTCAGTCTCTGAGCCTACCCTTACACAACAACCTGGTTCATAAACTGGCTACCTGCCCTGATATAATGTCCTGGTACTACAATTAGTAAAAGTCACCCATGACTGTCTTGAGTGTGGCACTGTGTTAATAGCCTGGATGGCCAGGGCTATTAAATGGAATACCATGGATCCCCAGGAGGGACTCCCTGTAAAGGTTTCCTGGGTTTTACTTAGATCCATAAGTCAAAGATCCAACTTGGCCAGCTTGCCTGAGCCTCAGGGGAAAACAAGGGCCAAGGGGCTCAGCCAAACCACATGACCTCTTGGACAGAAATCCCAGAGTAGAATTAGAAATTTAGATTAGATCTCTAACTGCTTAAGTCTCACTTTTACAGTGAGTTCTGCTTTTCCAACTTGCAGGACAGCAAGAGCAGTTAGTTCTGCTTTTTGAGCCAGACTACATCTGTGCAGGGCCTGTCTGTAAAATCTCATGGGATTATTTTCCCTGACACCTCTGGTTAGCTCATGGGCTTTTCCTTAGACATAAACTGGATACCCAGGCAAGGACTTAACCTACTGACAACCACACCTATACTGGCGGGGGATATGGCACTGAGATCCCAGTTATAGAAAGGGGAATAAGGGAACTCTCTGTCCTCCCAGGAGGGATTCCCTTATGTCAGAGAACTGTCACAAAACATCCCACCTGTCTTGTCTGCCTAATTTAAAATCAGCCAGCAAGTCTGCCAGCAAGCAAGTATCATATATATCTTCCTGTGTCCTGGTAAATTAAATTAATTTCCTTTTTTCTGTGGCCTGAATTCAATGAAGTTCAGAGTACGGAAGAAACATATAAAGTGCATTTTTGAAGTTCTTACTTATAACAGAAAGATTTAGAACAACCATACAAGTCTCACTCTCCTATCATTCTAGTAGAGATTATTTCTTTTTTTTTTTTTGACTAGGCAATGGGGTTAAGTGACTTGCCCAGGGTCACATAGCTAGTAAGTGTTATGTGTCTGAGGCCGAATTTGAACTCAGGCCCTCCTGAATCCAGGGCCAGTGCTCTATCCACTGTACCACCTACCTGCCCCCAGTAGAGGTTATTTCAAAGGAATATATGTGTGTGTGTGTGTGTGTGTGTGTGTATGTGTGTGTGTATATACACATACATATATGTGTGTGTGTGTGTGTATATATATAGTATGTATGTATGTATGTATGTATGTATGTATGTATGTATGTATGTATACATGATGGGGTTGGAATCTGAGCTGCAGAAAGGAAAAACCCTGGACTTTACCACATGGCCAAATCTCTGGAGTTCACCTGAGGCTATAATCCTCTCCTCCATTGTCTTGCCTCCCTATGGCCCCAGGCCACTTCCCACCCTTGGTAATTCTATTACCTCATGGACTACTTGGCCACTCCCAGATCTCTCCCACAGTCCTTCTGTATATAAGGTCGATCTTGTCTCCATTAAGATGCTCAGATTCTTATAATCTAGCCACTGCTTAGATTCTTAAAATCTAGCCACGGCTGGATTCTTATAATCTAGCCACTGGTCAGATTCTTATAATCTAGCCAATAGTTTACTAATGTTCAGACTTCTTAAGAGTCTGCCCAATATGATGGATATTCTAATAAACCTTGTCTTTGGCTGAAAGAAGGCTTAGGTTGAATTCTTTTGGGCAGGACCTGTGCGTTGTGATTTTGGGGCCCCAGGACCCCTGAACCCCTAAACTGAATCACACACACACATATGTATGTATGTATATTATGTATGTATGTGTATATTTTTTTTTAGAAATGACTTTTTGACAAGTACTGAGTATCTTCTTCAGTATTTCTCTTTTCTCAATCAGTTTATGATTACAAAAGAAAACTCCTGGGACTTTGAATAGGTTCAGGAAATCACCACCTTCTCTTTATCCTATCTAATAGGACACTTAGCAAGAGACTGGAAAATGCTAGTTAACTAGCTGATTGGTAAAGAAAATATTGGTTTTTTTGGTCTGATGTAACTAATTATGCTAAAGGCTTTGTAAAAAAAAAAAAATTGTTAATCAAATAGTTTTTCCTAGCTATGTGCCCTTTCATCTTTGACCTTCCTAGGGATTACCTCAGGGTAAGAAGGATTTGCCTTTTATCCAGCTTCTTAAGGTTGTGTGAGTGGGGTTAGGTTGAGGAAACAAAAGGAATTGATTTGACTGTTGGGGTGATTTTAAAGGAAAAAAAGAAAAATAGTGCCACCATGAAAATTTTGAACCTGAGCTAACTGAAAACAGTAGGCCCTTAGGAAAATGGAGATTTTAAATGTTACCATTAGTAGTTATAAATTCAGATTTGATTTGATCAAAATTTGTTCTGAAACTAAATCATAATGTATTCTCACTTACAGCGAGATACATTCTCCTATTAGGGTAATTGTAGTAAATCAGAACTTAATGCATTAAGGCATTATGTGGGAAAGTACATTGATCAGAAAACTTGAGTTAAATTTATTAGCTGTGAGAAATTTATTAGCTGTGTGACCTTAAGCAAGTTGCTTCCCTCTCTTTATTTCAGTTTCTTAATCTGTAAAGGGAATAATAATAATGACACCCACCTTCCAGGGTTGTTGTGAGGATCACATGATTGTAAAGTGTTTAACACAGTGCCTGGTATGTGGTAAGCACTATATAAATGTTAGCGATTACCATTATTATTATTATTCTTTAACTGAATATAATTACTCCATACAGGATTACTCTACACTGGGTTTTAGATGTGATTACTGCAGAATACCAAAAATGGTAAGACAAATAATTTTCTATGAAAGATAAGTTGGAAATGCATTCAACTGAATTGATGCCATCTAATTGTTAATGAGTTTTGTTTCATGTTTTAAATATGTGCTACCACGTATGTTATTATTGTGCTTCTAAAATCTTTTCTTATATTGTGAAATTTGGTAAACCTCTGTATCAGAAATGCTGTTAGAAAAGTAACTTCTCATTTAATCCAGATGTTGTTAGATTATGAATTGAGCTATTAAAAGAAGATAGTCAAAATACTTTTAACAACTGTTAAATATTTAATTGGATATATTTTACTTTAAAATGGATAGTAACAAATTCCTGTTGGAAGATAGTAAAAAAGTCCTCTTTTAAGTTATCCTCATCTATGGATTCCTATTGGTTTCTGCTTAGGCTGGAGACTTAAGATCTTATCAACCCTGTACACCATGTGTTGCAGTTTGAAAAGCTAGGACCACTCCCAACCAGAGTGGGGAAACTTGCTAGGTTCTCTTATAGTAAAGAGTGAGTTTTATCTGACAGATTATGTGGTTATCACTTATGAAAACTATGATAATGTACATGTTAATAAAATTAGCATGAATTAAAATCTGTCAACCAACTTGGTAACAATAGATTTAAGATTCAGGGATTTTATTTTGCCTTAGAGGTTCATAGGCATTACTTGTTAGTTTGGCCATTCATGGTAGTCAGCATTTTTCTGGGGTTTTGAGTCAATTATCAGGTATTCACTATATGTGTTCAGAATGTGATCATTCTTAATTTGTATATGAAGGACAAATGAAATGTCTTTACATATGCATATTGTTAACTATTATTACAATAATTTCCTAGCCCTAAGCTGTAATTAGTGAAATTTTGCTATTTGAGGTAATATCTCTTGGGCCTGTAATTTGGTATCATTCTGAGTTTGATTTCAGGTATGGTTGTCTGGTATTATTAAACCACCAGTATTAAATCCACCATCCAAGGGAAATACCCTGTGCTGCAGTCTGTGAACTGCTACAGGTGGACAGCTGTCCCTGAGGAAAGCTGAGGCGATGACCTTAGCATGGATAAAGGGAGGATCCTCTTGACTCAGTTTCCCCATTGTGCAATTTCCTTTCTAAACAGGAAAATTTCCCACCAGGTTAATTCTAAGCCTGGCTATAATATTCTGTGAATAAACATGGAGCTTTGCTACATGATTGCCTGTTAAATATCACTCATACCTAGGAATCAAATAGAGCTAAGGGAGTTTTTCCCTATTATAGCTTATGTTGAGTCAATCTGTGCCCTTGAGGGCACTATGTCCTTTTTTTTTCTTTTCACATCAAATTTCTATTCTCAAAGCAGGTAACCCATGGCACCCATTTATACCAGTGTTAAATATATTAGTATATTGACTAAAATGGAAACATCTGAGTATTATAGGTAAGTTCTTCTACTTGCCATCACTTGCTGGGATCACTGTTGAATCTCTCTCAGTAAAGCATTCTTCCATCCTCATACCTGAATCTGTTATTTTGCCACTATTTCATGCTTCCATGATGGCTCTTTGATCCTGGAGATTCCTGAGGACTCCCTTTCCCTTGCCTACAACATCTCTGAGGTCTGGAAACTCCTCCCTAGGGTTTCTATCACCAGGTACCCCCTATTAGGCACTTAACTAACAAGTAGTCCACAGTGTTGTCTTTGATGGTTAATCTTTAGCTTATTCTTCACTAATTGGCACTATACGTGCCCCATTGTTCTGAATAATGTAGGGATAATTTCCTCCTAAGAGGGGAATTAAGACTGATTGTCCTTAAAATTAGTTGGTCAGTTGAGGTAAACTTTTATTGTTAAGTATTAAACACTAAAACATCTGAGTTACTACAGGATCATATTAAAAACACTAAGATACCAGTAGGCAATATCAATTCTATATCCTAACCAACTAAATAAAAGAGTTTTTGAGCTTGTCACCCCCTTAAGAATTGTGTGTTCATGTATGAGTGGGTTTTTGAAATATCTCATTCTTTCAAGCTGACATACTGATAATATCCTCCTAAGGGAGGAATTAGATTTAGATAAAGATGTAATATAAAAGTTTTCAAAATTGATTGGAGTGGAAGATTTATCTTTAAAGCTTAACTTAAAGAGTTTCAGAACTCTGCCTTCTGTGATATTTTAAAATGTTTAGTTTGTTTTTTTCTTTATTTCTCAACAGCATAACAATTTGCTAACTGACATCACAGGGCAGCTATAAGTAGTAAAACTGAAGGTTTTCCTTTTATGCTCTCTAACATGTATACTTTGATAAATATTAATCTTTACCCAGAAGGGCTCCTCCTTTAAGTCAGGCCCTCATGGATTTCTTTGTAGATTCTCCTTTTAGTCTGTGGCTATCAATGGTCATATCAGGTACAAGGTTTAGGTAACAGCAGATGAGATATAAAATCTTAAATTCTCTGAAGTTTGGCGTGAATTATGGGTTCCTGATGCTTGAGCTGGATATTGGAAAACTAAATTTAAGAGGATGTACTAAATTGTATTAAGGTCTGTTTTGCAAAAGATTATAGCAGAAACATCTAAGAATCTCTGCAAGTAACCTAAACCAGAAAAGCAGATATGCTAGGAGAAGCCCCTCCCTTCAGAGTTGCTCCAAGGACAGGCCCATACAAGAATGCCCAAGAAATGTTTTCAGAAACCAGATGACTACATGAGACATCTGAGTCCTAAGATATGATGTACTGATGGAATGGACATTGGAAATGGGTTATTGGGAAGGGGTCTTAATGTTTGTCCATTCCCTTTCCTTCTTTCCCCATGCACTGCTGTCTCTGCCTACTTTACCAAAGGGGATTGCCCCCTAACACCATGGAGTTTGTCAATGTGTCAGTCATGGGTGGTCCCAAAAACCAAGGGGTGAATTGTTATAAGATTAAGCCTGATGGTTTGGGGATCATTCCCTCTCAAATTAGTCCCGTTAGAGTAGTATCTCTGGGATAAAATTTCTTCAGTCCCTATTCCCATATATTGGGGTTATGGCATTAGAACAAGCAGAGATATTAGCCCAAACTACACGAGTCCATCAAGAGGTCAGTGCCATGTCATAGGACTCTCCTCTCCCGAGGCCTCATAATTGCCACTTAGCTTTGATAAATTGATTCCTAAGAAACTCATGATGGTTCATGATGATTCAAATTTCTCATCCACAGCATTTTTGCTTCTGTAATCATTACTTCAGCTTTACTAAACATTATGAAGTGATAGACATACATGATTTTTACTATACTTTGATTTTTAACTTTAATCAGGCTTGATTTGATTGTTGATGTTTAATTCTATTTTGTTAGGACTTAATCATGCTATATTTAATATCCCCTCCCCCTTTGTTGTTCCATTACCCTTGAAAGTTTACTCAGGTAACCTCAGGTCATTGTGTCATGATTCTATTCTTGCAACTTGAACCTCCATCCTTGTAACTTCACCCTTCACCCACATTTCCTGAATTGCATATCTTGTCTATGGTAAAGGGGGTTCCACTAGGTGAAAACCAAATGTTGTAAGATCAAGCTGATGTGAGAGGTTTTTACTTTCTAGCCAATCAGAAGGCACACCTCTGGCTGCCCAAGATTTGCTCTGTCATCTTGTTAATTGCTATAAAAGACTCTGACAGCCCTCACTTGTGGTCTTTGATCATTGAGAGGCCATTGACCCCAATTACTGGCAATTTCTAGCCTTGCTAATAAATGAGTTGTGCTGGGAACTTTGTCTCTCAGAATTCCTCTTGGGACAGTCACTTATGTTACCTCTGTGACCTCGGTCTAGGCTCTAGTTTCTTAACTGTAAAATGAAGGGGCTAGACTCAACGGCATTTAAGATCTTTTCCATCTCTAAACTGTGATGCTGTGATTCTAGGTTCCTAGATCAGCCAGTGGCAGTGATCTCTGCTTCATTCAGAAAATGCAGAAGTTCCTGTAATAACACATCATGACCACCAGGAGACCAGAAGATCCTGTGCAGATTTCCTACTGGCTAGCTCCTGTTGTCAGGATAGAGCTCTGGGCCTGGAGTCAGGAAGACCCACCTTCCTGAGTTCAAATCTGGCCTCAGACACTTACTATTAGCTGTGTGACCTGGGCTAGTCACTTAACCTCATTTGCCTCAGTTTTCTCATCTGTAAAATGAGTTGGAAAAGGAAATGGCAAATCTTTCTAGTATCTTCGACAAGAAAACCTCAAATGGGGTCACAAAGAGTCAGACACAACTGAAAAACAACTGAACAACAATAATAATAGCCCCTGTTCTTACCCAGGGGAAAAGAAAGGTGCAGACAGCACCACTTATCCTACTAACTTTGAAATATCTCTTCAATCTTCTGCAATTTGTTCCAGCCTTTTCCTTCCTTCTAAGTCCAGGTTGAGCATCTCTGCACCTACTGAATGAAGTTGTATATATAGAGTCCCTCGGACTGACTTCCCAGGCTAAGCAGTATTCCTAGCAATGGGTAAGTTGAGGTACTCAGTTATCCACCTTTCTGAGAATGTTTAAACTCCAGAAGAGAAGACTTAGACTAGAAAGCTTGGGGAGGTGTGCCGGCCGCGCCGTGCACTCTCCTCCTATAAGGAGCAGGCTGCCAGAGTCATACTTACCAGTCTTCGGAGCCTACCCGGATAAACACACAGAGACGAGCCGACCAGGAGGTGCCAACACCCGAGCTTTATTCAGAGGCCATCACAGCAAGGCCAAGCAGGAAGGCCATAGCAAGAGAGCAGGAGCAAAGAGAGAGCGAGCTCCGACCACGACCGTTCCTTAAGTACCTACTTAGCCCCTCCTCCTCAGCCTGCCTACTAGTCATTGATTGTAGGATCAGATGCCGGAAGGGGATGTCTGAGTTTAGCGCACCAAGGGAGAGGAAGTGACGCAGGAGGCTAGGACCGGATACAGGAAGGAGGCGTCTGGGATTAGTGTATAGACAAAGGGAGAGTACGTGACCCAGGAAGTCAGGCCCAGATACCGGGAGGAGGCGTCTGGGGTCAGTGCTACACAAAGGGAAAGTATGTGACCCAGGAAGTCAGGAAGGACACAGGAAGGAGGCGTCTGGGGTTAGCATTGTACCTAGGGAGGGAGCTAGACAAAGGAACTCGTTCTCTGCCGTCCCACTCCCACGTGGCACAGCCCCCTGCCTCAGGAGCACATGCTCTGGCTACTTCCTAGTATTCTGTTCCTTCCCCAGCTTATCACAGCTCCACATAGCACTGCCCACTGCCTCAGGAGCGTGAGCTCCGGTTACTTCTCCGTATCCAGCCCCATCCCAGTTCACCACAACTCCGCCTAGCACAGCCCCTGCCTCGGGAGCGTGAGCTCCGGTTACTTCCTAATATCTTGTTCCTACCTCATCTTGCCATAACCTCCACTTGGCAGTAGACAACATCAGACAGTCCCTCACAGGGAGGGAATGAGTACATATGATAACTGTCTCTTAGGCAGTCCCACAGTCTGAGGTTGATTTAAATCATAAACAGCAACTGTTTACATATTACTTCTGGGTTTGTTTGTTTGTTTTACCCAGCTGGAGTTCATAGCTACTCAAATCATTGCTCTAAGCCACCATTTTTCTCCCCTGAATCCCCTGCAGACAAGCCAGTATTAATCACAGGACATATATCACAGTAGCATGAAAAGAACAAAAATAGAAATGCAAGCAACACAACAGACAAATTACAATAAAATATAACCTTTCTTGAAACAGTTGTCCCCTCCCTACATCTCCCAGTGAGTGATGGTTTCAGCACCTGAGCAGCCACTCTGGGCTAACCTACTACCCTCAAGTATCCCTAAGGAGAGCTAATCAACTCCCTGTCGAATTTGCCTCCTGTACCACCACCTATCAATTGTATACGTTGCCAGTGAGTACTGGCAGCAGAAGTCTCTCTCTGAGGCACTCTCTTTCCTATCTGGGGTGCACTGTTTTGAAGGTACTAAAATTCCTCCATGCCTAGAGTGCAAGGTCTATTTAGGAGTTGGAAGATTCCATGTAACTGTCTGGAGTGCAAGGTCTAATATGCATAAGCCATTTTAACTCCACCACTTACTCCCCAGCTTCCAGCTGCTTCTGCATCTTTAGCCATGTCTAAATGCTGACGCCATTTCCCCCCATTTATCCCTCTGCCTTGCAATGTATTTTCCAGCCACTCCTAGTGCTCATTTTTAATCTTCATGTATTCAGAGGAGCTTCTGAGTTGTGCCCACACAGCTCCCTCTTCAAAAGAGCAAGTTTCTCTGGGACTCAAAAGGCTGTGGGACCTGGGTAATTCTCCAGTAAGAGACCCCTTTACTCACAGAATTAGACCATCTCAGAGCTAGGAGGAACCCTAGAGATCATCTGGCTCAGGGGTTCTTAACCATTTTAAGGTTATATATCCCTTTGGCAGGCTGGGGAAACTAATGGGCCTCTTCTCAGAACGTTTTATTGCCTAGATTGGTAATTAAAGGAAATGCTAAGTTTTAGTTGGAAGTTAGTAAAAATAAAGATATAATCTTTTTTTTTCCCAACCAAGTTCATGGATCCTCTGAAATCTATTCACATACCCTTTGGGGGATCCATGGACCTCAGGTAAAGAACTACAAATCTAGTCCAGTTCTCTTATTTTACATAGGAAGAAAGTAAGGGCTTGATATGGAAAGAGACTTGTATAAGGTCATAAAACAAGGAATATTATTGAATGGGTGGTTAAGAGCCCTGGATTCAAGGTTAAGAAGTCCAAGGGTCAAATACTGCCTTGGATACTTACTAACTGTGTGATCTTGGACAATTAATTTAACCTCCCTGGGCTTTAGTTTCCTCATCTATAAAATGAAATTGGACTAGATGACTTTAGAAGGTCTTTCTATCTCTGAATCTATGATACCATTCTCACCTTCATTTAGCTTTCACATTTGTTACATTATTTCATGAGTTACAAATGGTGCATAACATGATTTCTGATTGATATCCAAGAAAACTAAGATTAAAAGCAAGTTCAAAATAAAAGCCCAAAAGAATTCATCCCCTCCCCCTCCAAATAGAAGCCCAAGAAGTCCTAGCATATGAAGGACAGTCAGACATGGAAGAAGACCCTGGTGTGTGCCTCTGGTGGTGGCTGCTGGCCTCAAGTCCCATGCCCCAAGGGATTCCAGGGTCTTTAGGGATGAAGGTTAGGATTAGCATAGGCCACCAATCCTGCTTTAAGGTTTTAACATACTCAGGGGTCAGCAGAAGGGCATCCTGGAGCTACCCATGTTCATGTATCATAGCAAACAAATCAGGGTTTTCTCTGAAAGGGTCAGAACTCCAGGGGGGAAGATCCTTGGAAACAACCCAATGAGCAACTGCCCAGGCCAGGAACCTTGGTCTGCTCCATTCTGATCCCCAAGAGTCCCAAAGGCATTTCATGTAAATCAGAGGGGTAAGACTTGGCAGCACCGATTGGTTTTACAGCAGAGCTGGAAGCAGCCTGTTTTTTATGTCAGCAAAAAGAAAATTTTTTTAAGTGTCCAGAGGCCTAGTCTTTCTCTCCTTCCTCCAAACCCCCAATCCCAGAGAATTTTGACAGGCCAAGAAAGCAATTTTTCCTTCTATAAATCAGAACTAGAAAGCTCATTCTGACCAGGCCTTCTAGCTTCCTGAGTAGCCTGGGTCAGCCAGCCCCCAGCCCCCTCAGAAGGACCTGGCCCAGTTGCCCCCACCACTCGTCCTTCTCTGCCTACCCTCACTGACTCTGACTCAAAACCTCCCCTCCTCCTCTCCCCCAATTCCAGCTGCTGGCTACATCCCCAGGTCACTCTATTCAGGCCCAGGAATGGGATGGGAGTTTTCTCCTGTAGACAGAATACTACAATCACCAAATGTTGGGCCTGGAAAAGAGTCTTAGATATTATCTAGTTTAAGCTCCTCATTTTCACAGATGAGAAAATTGAGACCCAGACAGAGGGTTATATAACTTACCCAAAGTCACACAATGGCAAAACCAGAATTGGAAGCCAGGTTCATGGATGAAGCTGGAGGAAACCTCATTTTATAGATGATAACACTGAGAAGCCAGGGAAGCAAAGTGATTAGTCCAAGGCAGGGGTGGGCCACATGTGGCCTCGAAGTTGCAGCTTCCCCACCCCTGGTCCAAGGTCACATAGGCTGCAAGAACCAGAGGCAGGATTTGAACTGAGGTCATCCAACTCCTGAGCCAGGGCTCTTCACACTAAGCTAGGTTCTGATATAGATAAACCATACTACCTCTCATCTTGGTTACCTCTCTGAACGTTGAATACAAACTGGGGCTTTTGTGTCATTGCCATTGAATCTTTTCAGTCATATCTGACTCTTCATGACTCCATTTGGGGTTTTCTTGGCAAAGATACTGGAGCCATTTGCCATTTCCTTCTCCAGCTCATTTTACAGATGAGAAGACTGAGGCAAACAAGGTTAAGTGACTTGCCCAGGGTCACACAGCTAGAAAGTGTCTGAGGCCAGATTTGAACTCAGGAAGATGAGTCTTCCTGACTCCAGCCCCAGCACTCCATCCACTGCACCACCTAACTGCCTTCAAATTGGGCTACTGAGTTATTTTGTGGAGTTTTGCCATCTAGACCATATTCTAAAGGTCTGGAACCCATGAGATTGAAGTCAAGGTTGAGAAGTGGATCTGGAGAGTTTTTTGCCTTCCTAAAGATCAGCTTCTGAGCCTATCTCATAGACTCCTCTAGCTCCAGCTGACTGAGGGAGCACCTCACTGAAAGGAAGATGGGAAAAGAGGCATGAGAAAAGTTTCTTTTTCATTAAATCCCTGCATTTAAATCTGAAAACATTTCACTTTCCCTTTCCTGAAGATGGGGCATGATACAGTGGAATGAGCACGGGCTCTAAAGTCTGAAGACATAGGTTCAATCCCACCTCCAACACTACCTACATGACCTTAGGCAAGTAACTTAACCTCCTTGGGCCTTAGTTTCCCCATATATGAAATAAAGGGTTGGACTAGTTGGCCTCTGAGATCTCTTCCAGTTATAGGTCTATGAATCTATGATTCTCAGGTGCCCTACCTGCTCATACCCATCCACGTCAGCTCCACCTCTCCCACCTCCCTCTCCATGCCATCCTCCCCTTCCATTGTGCCCTACAGAGCTCCTGTTCTATTGGGAACAAAATGACCTTGATGGCAGACCTGGTTTTTTTTTTTTTGTTCTTTTCATCCTTGAAAACAAGGAAATCTGTCTCCACCCAGAAGACACTACATCACTAACTACTCTCTCTAACACCAATGTACCATTACTCGTGACCCCTAATACACTAGGCAAAAAGGAAGAGGAAGCAATCTTGCTCAACAATGACACTTCCAGATTCTCCCTTTGCTTCTACTATCATTCAATAGCCTGACTTCTGTTCACGTTCATACTATCCACATAGATCTCTCTCTCTCTCTCTCTCTCTCCCTCTCCATACATACATATATGTGTGTGTGTATATACACACATCTGTATATACAATGTGTGGGTGGATATGTATATGTGTATATGTATGTATATGTGTGTTAATATATACATATGTATATATAGTATGTGGGTAGGTATGTATATGTGTATATGGATGTGTGTCTATACACACATACATATACATATATATACATACATCCCATCCTAGTGGTTGCTTTCTATCAGCCTACAGGTCATTCTCTCCCCTTTCTCAAAGACTTCTCTACATGATTCACAGTCTTCCTCTCTACCCTATTCCCTCTCTTATACTTAGGAGCTTCATTTCACAAGTTGATGTCCCCTCAAAGACCCTTATTTCCACTTCATTAACCTTAACTCCCTGACCTTGACCACCTCAGTCACATGCAAGAATAGTCATACTCTTCATCCCACTATCACCTACAAATGCTCCCCCTTCACTCTCCGTAACTGATCCATGACTAAACAAACAGGGCAAGTGGAATCCTTGCTCCATGTGTCAGCCTTTCAAATGCTTGAAGACAGCCTGAGCCTTCTTTTCTACAGTCTAGACAGGCTCGGTTCCTTCTGAACCACATATGCCATGTGTTCAAGGCCTTTCACCATCCAGGTGCCTTCCTGTAGACATCTGTCAGTTTCTCAATATCCTCCTTTAAACCATGGTGCACCAAAATGAACACAGTGTTCAAGGTGAGGTCTGATGAGGGCAGAGTACACTATTACCTTTTTATTCTTGGAAGCTTTTCTCCTCTTAATGGAGCCCAAGATTGCATTAGCTTTTTCTGGCTACCACATCTCGCCACTGACTCATATTGAGCTTGTGGTCCACTAAAAACCCAGATCTTTTGCGGAACAACTAGCAGCTATCTATACCTCCCCCATCTTAGATTTGTGAAGTTGATTTTTTTTTTGTACCAAAGTATAAGACTTTGCAATGAACCTTACTGAATTTCATCTTATTAGACTCAGCCGAGTGCTCTCGCTTGCCAAGGTCCTTTTAGATCCTAATTCTATCATCCACTGGGTTCGTGAACCCTCTCAGCTTTGTATTATCTACGGATTTAATGAACATGCCATATATGCCTTTATCTAAGTCATGGATGCAAATGTTAAAAGCATAGACAGGGTCAAGTGACAGGAAGAGAAAAATAGATGAGCATTTGGGAAATAGATCACAAGCCTGGCCCAGAGGTATGATACGTCAGTGATGGGGGCTTCAATTATCTAAGCATCTACTGGAGCTCTCTCTGCCAAGAGCAGAACACCTAATAACTTTGTACCTCACCTTAGTGAAAATGTTATCCTTCAAAAGGAACCAATGAGGGAAAATTCTGTTCTGGATCTGATTCTGAATTGATAATTAATTTATGAAATTATGAAATGGCGGCAGGCATGCCCAGTTCTCTGAGTACTTGCTGAGAAAGACCACAATTGGCAGTGGGAAATGGGGCAGCAATCACACTTTAATAAAGCACAAAGAAAGTGGTGAAAATGGTACAGAGATAGGTGGTAGCATGGAGACAGGGAATGGGGTGGTGAAGGAAGGCAGCGTGGGGAAGAGGATGGGGAGGAGGAGAGGCATAAAGAATCACTCACAAAACCATGGATTAGGAGAGCTCAGCAGCATGGACCCAATGGGGATGGAAGAGAGCTAAGGAGGAGGAAGTTTTAGGTCTCTTTTTTTGTTTTGTTTTTTTTTTTAAGAAAATAATCTGTTATATTAACTGTTCGTTAACATATTCAAATCATCTCAAAGTTATCAGTAAAACTTCAAAGTCATTATCTCAAAGTTATTGGCACCGTTTTGATATTCTGCTAGTCTGGATTTGTGGCAGTCTGGATTTTGTCTTCAATTTACATATCACAGGACCAGAAGCCTTAACAAGCAGCACCTAGATGATTTCCCCTGATTGGACACATATTACTAAGGCGTGAATTTTAGGTTAACATTTGATACAATTTGTAAATTGTGCTCCTTTGATCTTTGGGATGGTTTGTACATGACTTCCAGGTTCCCCTTTGCAATCTTTTTCCTGCTAAAATTACTTACTGATTAGAAGGGGAGGAGATAGGCAGGGGACCAGAATAAGATACCATTTTAATACAGATTCTCACTGACAGAGAGGAACTGGCTGCTGGAATGGAAATTATAAGATCCTTAAAGGAAGTGACTACTTCATCCTAGAATATGTCATAGAAGAGAGGAAATCCAAGCATAATCTGACATGCACCCAACATTGTGGGGGGGGGGGTGATAGTCCCACTGTACTCTGACCTCATCAGACTTCACCTTGAATATTGTGTTCATTTCTGTGCATTGTAAGGACATGGAGAAACTGGCAAATGTCCAGAGGATGGCAACTAGGATGATGAAG
Organism: Vombatus ursinus; assembly: GCF_900497805.2. Taxonomy (NCBI): domain Eukaryota; kingdom Metazoa; phylum Chordata; class Mammalia; order Diprotodontia; family Vombatidae; genus Vombatus; species Vombatus ursinus. The sequence goes on along the minus strand of NW_020948840.1, from coordinate 20,287,007 downwards.
AGTCTTGAATTGATCCCATGATATACATGGATTGGTTGAAGGAATTGAGCCTACTTAGCCTGTAGAAAAAAAAGGTTGTGGGATCATATGATACCTATTTTCAAATATTTGAAGAGCTGTCATATGGAGAAGGGGTTGTTGTTATTATTCAGTTGTGTCCAACTCTGTGATCTTGGCAAAAATACTGGGGTGGTTTGCCATTTGCTTTTCCAGCTCATTTTACAGATGAGGAAATTGAGGCAAACAGGGTTAAGTCACTTGCCCAGGGTCACACAACTAGTAAGTGAAGGAGGCTAGAATTAAACTCAGAAAAATGAGTCTTCCTGACTCCAAGCCCAACACTCCGTGCACTGCACCACCTAGTTGCCCTATGGAGAAGGGATAAAACTTGTTCTATTTAGCCCTGTGGGGTTGAATCAGGAGCAACTGGTAGAATATACAAAAAGGCAAATTTAGGCTTGGCCTTCAGGAAAAATTTCCTAACAATTCAAGCTGCCAAAAATTGGAATGGATTTTCTCATGTGTTCTCCCCCACTGGAGGTCTTCATGGAGCTTGGATGACCACTTGTTAGGGATGTTAGAGTGGGGATTCATCTTCCATGTATGAGCTGGACTAGAGAACCACTGGGGTCCCCTAAAACACTTAAATTCTGTGATTCTGTGCTGCTGGACTGGTAATGGAAAGAAAGAAAGAAAGAAAGAAAGAAAGAAAGAAAGAAAGAAAGAA
>NW_020948840.1:20281996-20286270 GCF_900497805.2 Vombatus ursinus | reverse complement strand
AAAGAAAGAAAGAAAGAAAGAAAGAAAGAAAGAAAGAAAGAAAGAAAAGAAAGGAGGGAAGGAAGGAAAGAAAGAAGGAAGGAAGAGAAATGAGGATATGACCTTGTTCTTCTTTGTAATTACAGTTTCCCTTTCTAGAAGTTTACCAATCATCTCTTTAATTTCTGTTCTAGAATCTTCCTAGGCAATAAATGAAAGCTCACTAGATGACTGTCTCTTTCCCTTAACCCTTCTTCAGTGTTGTGGTACCTCTCCTGTTTTCTATGATTGTTGGATATTATCGATAATGTCTCAGCAATCACATCTGCCAGCCATTACTGTTGTTTGTTTGGTTTGGTTTGTTTTTTCAAGATCAGAGGATGTCGTTCATCTGGACCAGGTAACTTGAATTCATCAAGGGCAGATGAGTACACTCTCACTACGTCAGTACTAATCTTGGGTGCCAATTCCCCTTTATCATGTTTGTTCTGACATTCCCAGTGCAAAGTCATTCTCCTTGGCAGAGAAAACAGAAGCAAGATGAAAACTTATCTTTTTTGCCAGCTATCATTGTTTCATCCACACCAAAGATCTGATCCTTTCTTTGATTTTCGTTTTTCTCCCAACACAACTAAAACTTTTTGTTGTCCTCAGCTTCTCTAAAGAAAGAAAATAGAACGTAACATGATGAGTTTCTGGGTGCCTCAGTATGAGGTAGTCTCACCAATAAGGACAGAAGGGCCATAGGGCAGGAGATGGAGTGCCGGGTCTCTGGCAGAGGGTGAAAGGAAGTCTTGCCAGTTACTTTCTCCCTTATCCTCTTGTCCTTCTCTTCAATTTCTACTCTCTAATCCTTTTCGATCCTCGTTAATCCTGGTTAATCCTTTTATATTCTACTTAACTGTCCTTTGATACTGCTTCTCTTTCAATTCAGAAGTAGGATCTGGACCACTATCGGGGCCAAGAGACTGTTCTTCAAATTTTCCTTGAATTCTTCCAAATTTCATCAAACTTTTCCCCAAAGTCAACCTCTGACCCACTTTTGTGGTTCAAAACTCTCCAATTCAACTAACTTCCTTTTCATTCTTACTCAGTTCTCATTCTCTCCTCTTCCTCTCTCTATCTCACAACTTTCTCCCAAAGAAACCAGAAGTAGAATTCCTTCATCATTTCTTTCAATCCTTCTCTTCTCAAGCCACCACCTCCACCCCTTCCCCCACTACCTCCACCCAAATGCCAGGCAAAGGATCTCACTAATTATTTCAATGGAAAAAAAAAATGAAACCATCCATCCAAAGTTCTATTTTCTCCTCAACTCTATACTCCGAATGACTTCAGCATCCTCTCCCCATTCACTCCTCCTTTGCTTCAGAACTAGAAGAAGAGGTGGTCTCTTTCCTTCAAAAAGCCAACCCCACCACTTGTTCCCTCTTGTTTCCTCCAGGAGCTTCACCTTGCGTAGTAGCAGCAATATTCCAACCCTTCCTCCCATGCAAGTTAGGCTGGCTCTTCTCTAAAAGGTATTAAGACATCCTGGATACTGGCTCAGATTGACTTCCTCATTGCCAGAATAAAAATCAGCCAGGAGGAGGTCCAAAGGTGTCCTGATGCTTGACTGGTGGGCCATGATGGGTTAACCAAACAAATGAGTTTTTCTCAGATGAATCAAATTGAGAAGTTCTCAATGACTATTCATGTTGACTATCCTTCTCCTGTTCTAGCTAAGTAAATCTCTTTTTTTGTTAACTGCTTGAATGACTTACGGGTTTCTTATTCTGTTCCAATATCAAACAAAACTACCAGGCACTAACCTGTCAGGCCCAGTTTAGAATACCTTGGACCATCCCCTCTCACTAATTTTCAATCCCTCTTTATCCACTGTCTCCTTCCCTACAAGCCCAGATTTCCATTATCCTCAAAAAACCTTCACTGGAGCCTACCAAACCCTTATGTGACCATCCTATATCCCCCTCCTTTTCTCAGCCAAACTCCAAGGAAACAGCTATCCACATTCAGTTCTTCCAATCCCACCCAGGAAGATTTGGATTAAAATCCCACCTCAGATACTTACCAGCTTTGTGACTCTGGGCAAATCATTTAATGTCTCTGTGATTCAATTTCCACTTTGACCCCTAGAAAATGAGAACATCGGACAAATGACCCTCTAAGGTCCCTTTCAGCTCTAAATCTATGCTCCTACGTTCTCTTTAAATTTGGCTTCAGAGATTTGTGAGAGCAAGAAACTGGAAGAGACCATCCATTTTGCAGGCCACACAGGAGGAAGTGCATCAGACAGGGTTAAATCTAATTTCGGGATGCCTGTTTTCTTATTCCCTTCCTCCGGGACTTGGGGGGGCTGCTGCTACAGGACAGTGGTCATTGGAAATGATGGGTCATTCACTGTAGACCCCACCCTGCTTCCTGTAGTAATCAGAGGAGGAAGAAACAGAAAAGGAGACAGAAGTCTTACCCTTCTGGCTACTAACCCAATATGACCAGGTGTTTACTTCCAATCTGTCCTTGATTATAAACACAAATCCCGTGGCTGCTGACACCCCTGTTATGTGGTTAATGTCAGAATGAACAGAAATTTGGGAAGAAATTTCGAACCCTTGAAGGAGACAAGAAGCATTATCCCTGTTTGGGCAGGACAAGATGACAGAGGGGTAAGGGCAGACACTTAGCCCATTTGGATTTCTCACAAACAAGAGAGATGCACTATAATCATACGTTTAGACAAAAATAAGTTTCCCATGAATAGTAGAGCAAATAAGCATCTACCATAATTTATGTGACCCTAAAACTAATGTAGATAAGCCTTTGAGCAGTATAAGCCTCCAGAGGGGAGGATTTTGAGCCAACCTCTCTTTGATCGTCCTCATATGGAGGGGTGGAGGGGACCCAGGGGGCCACCCTCTTCATCCTTTATCCTTCATCTTTTGGAGCTCCAGAAGACATCTACTGCACATATATTTTGAATTTCATTTTCCAGGTTCATTTTGTAGAATGGAATCTCCTTGAGCACAAAGACCTGAGTTTGAATCCTGGGTCTTCTACTTGCTCCCTCAAGTGCCCTTTGAGGAGTAATCATCCACTCTGGGTCTCACTTTCTTCACTTTCCCCACAGAGAGAAGCCATACATGTGTATTAAATACCTATTTCTGTACAGAGTATATGTGTGTGTGTGTGTGTGTGTACATGCATATATATACACACACACATACATATATATACTCACGAGAAAAATATATATGTACTATAATCACTATATAGACATATAAACTGTATTCTATATGCTCCCTATGGAAACATATGTACATACTGCATATACATTATATATACTCACTATATAAATATATACACAATTATATATACACTATGTAATATATTTTATATAATATAAATTAAACACCTATTTGTGTGGGTCATGTATACATATATATGCACCTATACAAACACATATATACATTTATTTAGTATATAATCACAACATAGATATATACATATGTATGTACTATATGTATGATATGTAGTATATGTATTGTATATACTCATTATATATTTCTATATATACTATATCACTCACTATATAATATGTATTTTATATAATATAAATGAAATACCTATTTATATACAGAGCATTTTCCGTGTGTGTATATAAAGACACATACACATATGTATGCATATGTAGTATCTATGCACAATAAAATACATACATACTATATATACTATAATATATTAAACTATATGCATTATATATATACTATATATACTAACTGTAAATATAATATAAACTTTATATATATAATATCTATAATATATGTACTCACTATATATATACATATACTATATATACTCACTATATAAATATATATGCTATATATACTCCCTATATAACTATATACACGCTATATACACACTGTATACTCACTACAAATATATACTCTCCATATATGTGTGTATACATACATACATACATATATACATGCTCTATCTACTCACTATATAAATGTATACAAAAGACATCTAGGTTGTGCAGTACATAGAGCATGGGGCTTGGAATTAGGAAGACTCATCTTCTTAAGTTCAAATTCAGCTTCAGATACTTACTAGCTGTGTAACCCTGGGCAAGTCACTAAACCCTATTTGCCTCAGTTCCTCATCTATAACTTCAGGTGGAGAAAGAAATGGCCAACTACTCCAGTATCTTTGCCATGAAAACCCTAAAATGGGGTCACAAAGAGTTGGACATGACTGAAAAATGGTTCAACAACAATACACACACACACACACAC